>NC_135977.1:22771443-23124443 GCF_053455715.1 Rhinoraja longicauda | reverse complement strand
CCAGTTACAATGGAAACCCTACGGGGACGGGCCCAACGGGGAAAGAGGGGTACTGGGGAAAAAAGGACAATGCAAAACACAGTTCACTCGGTGCGGAGGGGGCCCGTCCTTCTAGCAGCTTGCGGCTAGGTCCTGCTCGCCCACCCGCACGTAACGGTCTCTCCATTCCCCTTGATATACTCGGTTATTGAGGTGCTGCCCTCTTTTACATTTTACACATAATAAATATAATACTATCCCTGCTTGTACCACAACTAATGCGTGTGACGCTATCCTAACCCAAGACGGGACCTCGATATTGGTGAACAGGTCCCACCATGGTGGAATCACAATGTCCAATATTTCGGACCCTATCTCTACTGTCTTTTGCTCCAGGGTGTAAAAGTGCCTTTGTGACACGGCGACTGCCTTTAACAGGGTTGTGAGATGTTCGGGGAGAGGGGGAATGGCGTACCCGAAATGCGCTACAAATCGCTGCAGGTCGGTGAAGTTTTCCTGTACAGTTAGGTGAACCGTGGAGGGTTCAGGAATGGGGACAATTCGCTGCTGTGCCACTTGAACCTTTGCCCTGGGTTTAAAACAGAAGCTGCTGTCTCTTACCGGACACGAACCGTGCTGTCCGTGTCGATAGTACTGCACTGCAGTGGTAACACAATAGGTACCACCCCCTATGTATGCCACCTGTGGGGGCACATGGCTCTGTGCCATTGCCTCCATGGTACAATTCATAGGCTTCACGCCAGCAGTCCTGAACCCGCACTGCTGTTCCGAAAAGGCATTCAAGTGCTGAGGACACAATATGATATGTGCTCTCCGGCTCCGACACCCCGAGAGGTCAGTACCCGTCATCGACTGCTCCCAGCGGATGACGTGCGATGGGACCGCTGCGTAGCGAATATGGGCTGCCCCCTGAATGACTCCAATGTTCTCCACCCTGTACACTGGTGCGGGCCTTGTCGTCTTGCCCAACACTGGCATCCGCACCACTATTCCCATGACTGTGTGGTTTGACTGGCCACAATCTACGGGAACAGGGTATGCCTCCGATGCTAACCTGATCTGGCACGGGGTGAGCGCATTCTGAAAGGGTAGCAGCGCCTGTAGGCGTTTGTTACTGATCCAGGACGGGACCAATCCTTCTTTTAGGTCCTCGAGGTTGCTGCGGCCCTCGCCCAGCAACCATGCCCCGTACAGTACGCACACCTCATTTTGCGCTGCCTGATCGGACGCGTTCCGATCTTCCCTAATCAGTGCGTTCACTGTGCCGGCATGCCTTTCTAGCTCGGCGATTATCTCGCGCAGGTGTAGTGTCATCGCCTGGTCCTCATGCAGCTCGGTCCCGACGACCTTGTTCTCATCCGTGAGGATGCCTTTTAACTGCGACTTTAACCTGTTAAGCTGGGTCTGCAGCTCCATGGTATCTAGAGCGTTGACCACAGATGTCCCGGTGTTAAAGCCCGTAAATACATCATTCACTACACCCCTCCTATGCCTCCCCGTCTGACCCCAGTCCTCCGGCTCTTGGCTATACAAGCTCTCCTTGTCCACACTGGCAAGGTCGAACTCGTAAAATTGCCGGAACATGTTGGTCAGTAGCACCTGGTACAGTCTTTCAGTTTCCCTGGGGCACCACCCCGGCAACCGCACCTCGGTGAGGTTTAAGATCACCGAAGCTACCGCGTAGTGCACCCCCTGGTACAATACCTGGTCAGTCGTTATCAGTACCAGGCCATTCCCGGGCCCCTTAGTGGTTTTTGGGCACTCACCCTCCTGTGCTACTGCCAGCGGAACTGTGGGAGGTGTTATGCGTGGTCGTGTGATGAGTTCAGTGGCGTTTACCGGGATCGGGAAAAGGGGGACCCCACAAGCCCGCGAGCTAACATCCCACTTCATCCCCTTACCGTCATCCTGCCATTGTCTCTGGGAAAATATGCTGTTGCCCGTGGGGCAGCGATACCTCGAACCCCACATACACATATAAATCCCCTCATCCGGTTCCCACCATTTGTCCCAACACACACTCAACTGTTCTTTAGTCCCAGAAATAGTTCTGTGAGTGTTGTTGTTAAGTCTCTCCCATTCAACAGTGGAGTTGGCCATTGTCCGGCTCATTTTCCTCAGCCACCACCGCCTGCTAGTGGGGACCTTCCCCGTGCATACCAGGCAGATCCTTTTTCCAACGGTGGCGCTTACCCTTTGGGCGATGATCTTGACTCTCGGGCACAATAACGAAGTGTCCCGATAAGCAAAGCCTGAGGCGCTGGAATACTCTGAAGAGTTCGATCCCAGCCACCCCGGCCACCGGCCTTCATGGAAGTGAACTGCGGTCTCCTCCGCTTCTCTCCTTCCAGTCCCATCGGTCGCGATGGGAGCCATGTCCCCGGAGCAGCCGTAGACGATGATGTCCTTGGTGCGGCCCCGATAGGCCCACCCACATCCGATCGCGGTGGCAATGATCCACCATACGAGTGCCTCCTTCCACTCCAGAAAAACAGATAAAATATGGTATAGCCAGCTTCTTGGGGAGCGCTTGGCTTTGTTAACGCCTCTGCGGGCGGGTCTCTTGACCCCCAGTCTGCACCCCACACCCACACATCCTGGACGCATCAACGTTATTTACACCTATCCCCATAAAACTTATCTAAATTACTTATCCTTATCTAATTACCTAATCCTTATCTATATTACCTAATCCTTATCTATCTAAAATATAATACAGCGCCGCCTTCCCAGGGCGGCTCAGCTAATCCCTGTCAGGGCTGCAACGGGTCGTCTCCTGCGGCTGCACCACACTGTCTCCCACCTTTGATCCTCCGCAGCCTGTCGCTGCCTGGCGGGGGCTAAACCTCTTCTGAAACGTTAGCTCCCTCCTCCTCACTTGGCTCCCGTACCTCGGGGCGTGATTGACCTCTGGCCAAAACTTTCTACGTTGGGGTTCCCTGCTGGACCTACGGAGAGTCACCTTAGGCACTGCCCCCTGGACAGCCTGGCTGAGGACCGGTTCCTGTCGTGCCGCAGCTCGGGTACCCCCCGCAGCTGCCGACCCTGGCCCCTCCTCATCCAGCTCTGCCCCCTTGGTGCTGGGTATACCCGTGGCATCCGGCCTCACCCTGCCTGTACCTACAGGTGGTGAGCCTCCGCCCGCTACCCCCGCCTTCCTGGTGCTTGAGTCGGGGACGTTACTGTCGTTCCCCTCCGACTCCTCCGACTCCGTAATGGGATCCAGCCCCTGATCGAGCTGATCAGGCTCTTCCTCATCTGAATCCCACCCAAAACGCGAGACTCTCCATTCCTGGAGAATGTCCTCCCCCCTCACGCAGGCAACCTTGCCTGTCTGCGTGACCTGCCTCATCTTTGGCTGTGAGTCCCCACTCACAGGGCTGGCCCCTGTGGTTGACCCTTGTGCTCCAGGCTTATAACTACCTACCCTACCACAGTCATGTTTGTGGGTCACAAACGCGTTCAGGTTGTTCCCCACACACTCTTGCAGTTCGGCCGGGACCTCCGCCACCATGCGCTCGAGGTCGTAACCCTCGGGCGGCTTCATGGTGCACAGAGTCCCTTTCCCCTCTTTTCCCCTAATTCTCTTCCCACCCCCTGCTGTCCATTTCATCAGGATACACTCCCATGTGGTGCGGAGTGCTCCCAAATGAATGGACAGCGGGATGGAACGCGCGCCAGCCTGTTCCTTCCCTGTGAACCCCGCCAGTGCGAAAGGGACCCCTGTGGACAGGGGAGAGTCAAAGGGTTCCTCTGTGTGGCCACGGTGCATGAAGCCCCCGTGTCCAACAGGTAACTGCCCCTTTGCCTCTCCACTACCATCTCCACAAGTGGCCTCTTCCACGCATCGGAGCGGAGAGGACACAGATAGGCGGGCTGCGCGGGCTGATGTCATTGGGGAATGTCCAGTGCCCCCCCCGCACCCGGGGAGCCGGTAGCGACTGCCACCTTCCCCTGTGCGGCCATGAGGGACCGCATCACCTCGATCATCGTTACGATAATCTCGGGCTTAACTGGGACATCGGCGCGCAGGGTGGTGCCAACCCTATCTTCCTTGGGGTGGGCCCTGCAATCCTTCCGCCAGTGCCCCACTTTACCGCACCTGATACACTTGGACTGTGCGGTAGGGTTACCCTCCTGTCGCCACCCCTTTTGGACCGGTGCAGTAGCCTCCGCCACGTGCACCTTCCCTGTTACGAGTCGGGTAGACGTACTCCGGGTGTTCCTATACCCTACCGTGAGACGGTCCAAAACCGCCTCCTCTGTACTATTTGTGGGATCAAACCAGGCTTTCGCCTGCTCCCTGACGGCCGCCAGGCTGTATGATACCAAACATTAGAGCCACTGGGCTCTCCCATTCCCGACCAGGACATCCCGCGCGGGGACGTGCGGGCAACTGCTCTGGTATACTGACCAGAGTCGAGCCGCAACAACCCTTGGGGGTTCTCCCTCCATCTGGAGGGTCTTCCCTAATCGGGCAAATGGACCCTCATCGCCCATCCCCAAAACTTCCAGGACCTCGTCCCACAGGAGATCGTAGGTCCTGGTCCCTCTTTTGCTTTCATCTGAGAGGCATTGGAGGATCGAGCTGTCCAGGGAGAACAGCAACAATTTTGCCCGTTCTCCCTCGTCGCAACCGTTGATTGCGGCGGTTTGCTCTATCTCCCTGAAATGCAGCGAAGGGTCCCCTGATTCGGACAATTTTGCAACATGCCCGATCATGGCTCTTAACTGCTGGGAGGTGTGGGGCACCACGATCTCGCTCTGAATGGGTCCGGCGTCCCCATTCAGCGCGGTGGGTCCCCGTCTGGTTTCCAGGACCGGGCACATGGGCGCCGGTGCCGAGTCCTCGACCGGGAGCTCCCCTCTCTCTCTCTCCCCTACACTACCCCTTTCCCAGGATGCCTCGTAGCTAGGGGAATTGTGGAGTCTGGGGGCCGAAGCCACCATGGTCTTTCTGGGGACCGGAACCGGGACCTTCGCAACCGCCAGCGACCGCTGGGGGGTTCATTAGATAAACCAGCCCGCTTGCTTTACTTAAAGCACTCCGCAGACCCTCTATCTCCTGCAGGCAGGCCCCGTGGTCGGCCCCTTCCGACCTGTCCTCCAAAACCATCTTATATGCTGCCCTAACTCCCTTGAGGTTCTCTTCCTGGGTCTCCAGCTGGTGGCTCAGGGAAGCGCACTGCTCCCTGAGCTTGCCCTTACTGCGCATGGCCTCAGTGATCTGGCACTCCATCAGCTCTACCCTGGCCTTGTGGCGGTTGGTCACGACCCGGCGCTCCTTGTTTAAAGAGTCCAGAGCCTCAATCAACTGGTGCCCACCCGCGGCCTTCTCCTCTACCTCCTCAAGAAGGTCCCTGATCTGGGCTGCCTGTGCCACAACCACGCGGTCCAAGAGCTGGACCTGCTTTTTGTAGCAGGTCAGCCAGACTGCCTTTTCCACAGATTTCTTGTGGGCTTTGCTGGCTGTCCACCGGATCGCTGCATCCAGTGGGCGCTTGTCCTCTAATAAACCACACATCCATTGTTTGGTGATATTCACCTTGCTAAAAACATAGTCCGCAATGCGCTCGTCCATTACATCCCTAGTTTTAAAATCTTTTTCTGGTACACTATCATCCTGCTGCCAGTGTCCCTTCGTGGTCGCCATTATCTGTAAGGGGTTTCTGCGCCGAGCTTTCGCCCGACCTAAGGTCCCCGTGCCTTGCTCTGATCCCTTGACCAGGCCGCGCACACTGGTTCCCCGTGAGTGGTTCGACCCACTCACCCCTTATGGTTCTAGACATTGGACTTAGATGCAGGAGCATTTATAGTGCAGAAAAATTCAACCAGACCAGATTTGAAGACCAGGGTTTAAATGGAAAAGGCTTTTATTGAGCGCTTGGGACTATTGTCCATGAATACTTATACAGTTCTATAAGACATATCTATAAGACACATACCGAATTACATGAATACTTTTGACTATGAATCATAAAACGCACAGTTCTACAAGACATATACATGAATACCTTTTACTCTGAATTCTAAAACGCACAGTTCTACAAAACATATACACGACTGTAAGATGGGGAACGTACGACACATCGCAAAATTGACCAACACATATTCCTTTACACACCCACGTTTATTCAAACCACCCTCCCCTCTACACTAAACTATGTCCAGGATATGCAGGATCGGGGTACATGCTCACCATGGGGCTATTACTGGGGTTACTGGCTGTTCGTGCTGCTTCTCCGCTGCTTTCCGTGAGGGTCGTGCTTGTCCCCTGAGTTTCTTCCTTCCGTTTCTTGCGTTCCTTGCAGGTTTTCTTGCAGTATTTCTTCTCGAGTTGCGTGCTGGTTCCTCTCTCTTGCACTTTGCTTCTTCTTGCCTGTCTTTTCTTCCTCCTGCATCCGTTTGACTTGAGTATTTCTTCTTGAAGTATTTCTTCTTGAGTTTAAAACCCAAAAGTCGTGGCCAGTTATACTATTCTGACCCGTCCTATCTCCCGCCAGATCTCGGGATCTCTTTGTTTAAAAGATATGTATTGAGTTTTCCCTTTGATCTGCGCTTATGTCCGGGGGTACCGGGGATGGCCAGACGGTGTTAATTGGTATTTTGTTGCGAGGTGATGGGTTTAACTGGTTTCCCATCACCTACCAGGTAGTTTTCTATGGGCTATTGTGCCCCCTTAACGAGATTAACTGTGTAGGTCGGCTTGGGGCATTGTGAGTATGCTGATGTCAGTGCCCCAGTGTCTGGACTTCGACCTTGTTTCGCAGGTTTCTGCATGGCCAATATCCATCCATTGTTCTGGCCGTGGCTTTGCAGAAACCTAGAGACTGGGCTGTAAGGTTTTTGTTTTTGTGGCCATTTTAGGACCCACAGATTGTGACATCCCTTGGTAAACTGACCGCAGCCTTTCTCCGCTATCAGCCCCAGTATCCCGTTTAAAATGTCCAAACTGCAGCTCTTTGGTTTGGTGTTGCTTTCAGAATGAGGGAAAACTTCTCAAATCTTACACACCTCGGTACACGTGACAATAAACTAAAACTAAACTAAACTGTTATCTTGTGTTTATAAATTTATTTCAGAAGTTGTTAATTAAGATAGACTTAAGGATTGACAACATTTAAAAACTTTGCACAATTTCATGGCTTTACACGCTAGGGTTTGATTACCCAATGACCGGCTTCTGATTCAGTCCGGGCTGCAAGTGACCAGGATGTCGTTTGTTGGTCCAACATTGTCTGTCCTCCTTTGAATTCCCTTGTTCAGTATCTTGACTTGTAGCTGATTTGCCAGACCTTAAATTTAGATGAACGAGAGCTTTCCTCAACGCATTCTTAAATGCGGAATTTGAAAAATAGTAAATCACTGGGTCGATCACACTGTTCAGGTATGTCACGAACAACGTATTATAGAAGATATTCACTGCGGTGATGTATTTCTTGCAGTCTGTGGTATTTTGCTCTGTAACTAAAACGGCAACCACGGCTATGTTGGTGGGCAAGAAACAAATGACAAAGACTATGACCACAGCAATCACAAGCTTCACGGTACGTGTATATTTACCCCTCGTCTCAGTCTCCATCTGCCTTAACTTCCAGACGATGCAGGAGGTAGAGAAAACTATAACGGAGACTGGTAAAATGAACGTGAAGAATATAAACACAGTCTCTGTCCAAATTGCGGTGGGCCTGAAAGGGTTGTTTATGTTGAAGGGTTCACAGTAGGTCATGTTGCTTTGCTGGAAGTCGTGTCGGTCTGCCAACAAGTGCGAACAAATCCCCACTGGCACGACCCACAGGGCTACTGCTAATTTCGCCGCACACCTTGGAGATATCTTGTTGGCTTTGTGAAACGGGTGGACCACCTTAAAGTAGCGGTCGATGGCTATGACCATCAGGAAGATGATGCTGCCAACCTGGTTTAGGGAGATCATGAAGATGTTTAGGCGACAGGCCACATCACCAAAGATCCAGTCCTTCCCTCGTAGAAAATAATCGGCTCGAAAAGGTAGGCAGCACATCAACAGAGTATCGGCGATCATCAGGTTTAGCGAGTACACGATGTTTGGTCTCCGGGATTTCACGTGAAAGCAGAAGATCCACAAGGCAATTGCATTTCCAGCAAATCCTAGGATGAATGTGGTAAGAATTACTGGTGAGTTGTAGACCGAGTTGAAGATGGCACCTGCAGCACATTCCCGGGTCTGGTTCTCCATGGCTTCACACTCACTGTGAATGCATTAAAAACAGAACCTACTTCAACTTCACCATCAGAGCTGGTGGGTGGAGCAAAAGACACCACCAAATAGTCTTTTCCAGCGCCCAAATAGTCAATGGGAATTAGAACAGCAAGTGTACTGGAAGATTGCCGGTATTTGCAAGGCTAATAAGTCAAGTCAAGTCAATTTTATTTGTATAGCACATTTAAAAACAACCCACGTTGACCAAAGTGCTGTACATAACGTTGTCATACTAGGGGATTTTAACTTTCTCAATATAGACTGGGACCGTCAAGGTGCTAAAGAAATTGCAGGCACCCTGGCTGAGATATATGAACCATCATTAGACATGGGGTGAGGTGCCGGCAGACTGGAGGGGAGCTAATATTGTGCATATATTTAAGAAGGGATGAAAGGACAAGCTTGAGAACTATAGACCAGTGAGCCTAACATCTGTGGTAAGCAGGCTACTGGAGAATACTCTGAGGGGTAAGATGTTTATGTATTTGGTTAGACAGGGGCCGAATAGGGATAGTCAGCATGGTTTTGTATGTGGGAAATCGTGTCTTACGAACTTGATTGAGTTTTTTTGAAGAAGTAACCAAAAGATTGATGAGGGCAAAGCCATAAGCATTGTCTATATTGTAGCGACCATAGGGATTGGTCCTGAGAGTCGAACCCTCGGATTGACCAGCAAGGTCACGTGGTGGTTTTGTCGCCCAAAACCAGTCAGCGGGAAGAGGGCTTCGATGTGAATAGTTTGAGTTTCTCCGAAACCCCGCCAAAAGGAACCGCACAAGCGCGGCTGGTGTTATTATCATCTGAGATGGGGTGGAGAAGCCCACAATTGCCGCTCACCTTGCACTTTCTCAGGCATTGCCTCGGCCGATCGTACATAGAGGCAGTTGCGATTGGCCAGAACTGACGCCTCTACGTCGTGGATCGATTCACAGACACAGAGTTCTTAGTCGATACGGGAGCCATAGTCAGCATCGTACCGCCGACCGATCTCAAAGCTTGATCGAGTAAGAGATGGCCTACCCTCATCGCGGTCAACGGTAGCACCATCCGCACGTATGGTACGCGGGCAATGTCTCTGTCTTTCGGTACCTGCACGTACGAATGGTCGTTTATCATCGCGGAAGTCGGTCAGGCGATCCTGGGCGCAGATTTTCCCTGGGCTTTTTCGCTAGTGGCCGATGTCCGAGGTAAAGGCCTTCGATCCTCCGCTAGCAGCGATGAGCCCGCTGCTCCACCGCCTGCCACCCCGCCCAGCCCGACTGTCCAGCCCGTAGTCGCGGCCTCCGGCCCGTATGCTGAGGTCCTGGCTGAGTTTCAGAAGCTGCTCATTCAGCGTTTTGATGCCCCATCTGCAAAGCACGGCGTTGTCCATTATATTTCCACCGAGGGGCTCCCCGATTTCACTCGGGCCCGGAGATTACCGCCGGACAAACTAATGGTTGCGCGTGAAGAATTCCAGAAGATGGAACAAATGGGCATTGTCCGTCGTTCCGACAGCCCGTGGGCCTCTCCATTGCATATGGTCTCCAAAGCATCTGGGGGGTGGAGACCATGTGGAGATTACCGGCGTCTTAACGCCGTCACCACTGCAGACCGTTACCCCATACCGCACATCCAGGACTTCTCTTCTAGTCTGGAAGGTGCTACGGTGTTTTTCAAAATTGATTTGGTGCGGGGGTACCACCAGATTCCTGTGCATCTGGAAGACGTACCAAAGACTGCCATGATCACTCCGTTCGGGTTGTTCAAATGGTTGCGTATGCCTTTCGGTTTGAAAAACGCGGCGCAGGCGTTCCAGAGGCTTATGGACCATGTCGGTCGGGAATTGTCTTTTGTTTTTATTTATTTAGATGATATCCTGGTCGCCAGTCGCTCGGAGCAAAAACATCTGGTCCATTTACGGACCGTGTTCCAGCGGCTTCAAGACCACGGGCTAATCATTCACCCCTCAAAGTGTCAATTTGGTCTCTCCTCTATTGATTTCCTAGGTCACCGGATAACCTCGGCCGGTGCCACTCCTTTGCCGGAAAAAGTGGAGGCAGTTCGTGCCTTTCCGCGGCCCACCACGGTAAAGGGGTTGCAGGAGTTTGTAGGGATGGTGAATTTCTACCACAGCTTCGTGCCGGCAGCAGCACGGATCATGCGTCCGCTCTTCCAGTGTCGTGCGGGCAAACCTGTCGAGTTAAACCTGGGCGCGAGTGGGTTCCCTAGCTCCAGTTCCTACTTCACGTCACGGGTGTTCCATGGTGCATGAACTGCCAGCCTTGAAGGACTGTGAATTTGTGTTTCTGCGTAGGGATGCCCATCGTTCCCCGTTGCAGAGGGTCTATGAAGGACCGTTCCGTGCATTGCGTAAAGGAACGGTCACTTTCACCATAGATGTTGGGGGCAGGAGAGAGCTCGTCTCTGTGTCCAGGCTCAAACCTGCCCACTTGGATCAGGACCGCGCTGTCCTGGTTGGTCAACCCTCTCGACGGGGCCGTCCTCCTGCAATTCCCTCCGACCCGGGACCTCCTGCTCCTGTGGTTCCTGCAGCCCCTCTCCTTATTCGTTATGGTCGCGAAATCCGGTTCTGGGGGAGGTCATGTAGCAACCATAGGGATTGATCCTGAGAGTCGAACCCTCGGATTGGCCAGCAATGTCACGTGGTGGTTTTGGCGCCCAAAACCAGTCAGTGGGAAGAGGACTTCGATGTGAATAGTTTGAGTTTAATGGTCGTCTGCGATCTCGGTTGTTATCTTTGTAACTGAATATTGCTACCGCAATAAACTTCTTTAACAAAGTACCAGCCTTCAGACTCGCCATAATATGAACTTTAGCAAGGGGCATTTGATTAGTTTCCACAAAAGACACACAACTCAACAGGTCTGGCAGCTGGAGAATATGGATAGGTGACATTTTGGGTTGGGACCCCTCTTCAGACTGATTGTGGGGGGGGGGGGGGGCGGAGGGGTGATAGGGGAGATGAACGCTGGGGGAGAGGAGGTGCCACAGGCAAGGGGGGACTTTTGTGGGCAGATAGTTGGACAAAGGCCAGAGGTGAAAAAAACGAAGGTGTGAGAAAAAAGGATTGAAGAGTTTTGAATTGTGAAGCCAGAGGTGGTAATATAGATGGAGGAGGGGCGGAGGGAAAGATGTGAGACCAGTTGGGGCATAGGGAGGGGAAGGGTAAAGAGATGTGGGGAAGAAATGGTCCCGACCCAAAACGTCACTGATCCATGTTCTCCCAAGATGCTGCCTGACCTGCTGAGTTATTCCCAGCACTTTACTTGTTTTCTTTGTAAAACAGCTCTTGCTGTCGGTATAG
Source organism: Rhinoraja longicauda (assembly GCF_053455715.1). Taxonomy (NCBI): domain Eukaryota; kingdom Metazoa; phylum Chordata; class Chondrichthyes; order Rajiformes; family Arhynchobatidae; genus Rhinoraja; species Rhinoraja longicauda. The sequence goes on along the minus strand of NC_135977.1, from coordinate 23,112,897 downwards.
CTTTCAAGGTCTGTGCATATTTCCTGGAATGGGGAAGTGGTGAGGCTGCTGAACTGAATGGTTTAAAGATATCAGAGTAAATATTTCTCTGTCCATGTGTGGAAGGGAGATGTAGAGTTTGTAGGAAGGAACTGCAGATGTTGGTTTACACCAAAGATAGACAGAAATTGCAGGAGTACTTCAGCAGGTCAGGCAGCATCTCTGGAGAAGAGTCTGAAGAAGGGTCTTGACCGGAAATGTCATCTACTCCTTTTCTCCAGAGATGCTGCCTGACCCACTGAGTTACTCCAGCATTTTGTGCCTATCTTTGGAGATGTCGAGTGAATGGACATCCATGGTGAAGATGAGGCTGTCGGGATCAGGGAAAGTGTAAAGGAGATGTGTGGGGCACACAGGGTGGAGGGTGCCTGGAATGTGCTGCCATGGGTGATGGTGGAGGCAGATATATTAGTGATGTTTAAGAGGCTTTTAGATAAGCACATGGATATGCAGGGAATGGTGGGATATGGATCATGTGTAGGTAGATCAGATTAGTTTAACCTGGCATGATGTTCGGCACAAACATTGTAAGCCAAAGGACCTGTTCCCTTGCTGAGAACTTGCTTTGTTCTATGTTTCATGTTTTATCTGGAGGCATTGGGACAGATGTCACATGGAAGGTAATAACTGCAGAGATACACAGGAGAGGAGATATTTCATACACAATTGGTAGAATTCAATTTATAAATTTAGCTTGGAATAATTATTTTCTATTGCCTTTTATTTTTCAGATAAAAGATGGAGAGATACAATGTGGAAACAGTCCCTTCTGCCCATCGAGTTCACATCGACCAGCAATCACCCCATACACTAGCATTATCCTACACACTAATAATAATAATAATAATGCATTTTATTTATATAGCGCTTTTCATATACTCAAAGACGCTTTACAGAGATTTAGAGAACATAGGGAAATGAATAAATAGATAAATAAGTAAATAAGTAAACGAACAGAGAAAGGAGACAGAAGGTGAGGTGACCTTCAGTGGTTGAAGGCAGTACTGAACAGGTGAGACTTCAGCGATGTTTTGAATGTGGTGAGTGTGGAGGAGTCTCTAACGGTTTGGGGTAGTGAGTTCCATAGGGTGGGAGCAGCGATGGAGAAAGCCCTGTCCCCCCAGGATCTGAGTTTGGTCCGGATGTGGGGGGATAGGAGATTGGCAGCAGCAGAGCGGAGGGTGCAGGTGGGAGTGTGCCTGTGGAGGAGGTCGGTCAGGTAGGATGGGGCCAGGTTATGGAGGGCTTTGTAGGTTATGAGGAGGATTTTGTACTGGATTCTCTGGGGGATGGGGAGCCAGTGGAGTTTGTAAAGGACGGGGGTGATATGGTCACGGATCGGGGTGACAATTTACTAGGGACAATTTACCATTTTACAGAAGCCAATTAACCTATAAACCTGTATGTCTTTGGAATGTGGGAGGAGACCGGAGCACCCAGAGAAAATCCAGGTGGTCATGGGGAGAACGTACAATCTCCGTACAGACAGCAACTGTAGTCAGGATCAAAACCGGGTCTCTGGCGCTGTAAGGCAGCAACTCTACCGCTGTGCCACTGTGTCACCCTAAGGGGAAGTGTGAGCACAAAACATAGCGCTGGAGAAGGTGGAAGCAAGGAACTATAGATACTGGTTTACAAAACAAGGCAAAGATACACCAACATTTTGTGTCTTTTTTTAACAGTGCTGGAGAAATCCAGCGGTTCAGGCAGCATCTGGGGAAGGAAATTAATAAACAATATTTCGCATCTGTGTCTCCAAGTGGAAGATGTGAAGTCAGAGGGTGCAAGGATTTGGGACAGTTCCTTATTTGGAAATTGGTTTGTGATTATGATATGTTTCGATTAGTTCCTTATTCAGTTCAGAAAGGAAATGCCACCTCCTCATTCCTTTCCTTCCACATCCTCTTTCACATCCAGATTTTCCATTTCTGTTTAAAAATATTTTCTGTCTCGTCACACTTTTTCCAAATTTATAAACTCATCCAGCTCTACTTTCTACATCGTAAACGGTCCAGAATTTCCATTGAAGCATGACATCAACGTCATGTGTCATGGTTCTTCTTAAATTAGTCTTTGGAGATCAGTATCACTCGACATGGAACATCTATGTGGAGTTTGCATGTTCTGTATGAGTTTCCTCTGGGTGCTTCAGTTTCCTCCCACATCCCAAAGATGTGCAGGTTTGTAGATTAATTAGCCCTAGGAAGTGGATGCCAAAGTGGGATAACATGGAACTACTGTGAACGGGTGATCGATGGTTGGGTGGATTCAGTGGGTCAAAGGGTTTGTTTCCATTCTGTATCTTTAAACTAAAAGATCAAGTAATCACAAACATTATTTTTGCAGTGTTTGACTTCCATGTAAATCAAACCTTGTGGATGCTGATGTTGAGTATAAATTACTAGATTATTAATACAGAAACTTGGAAAGATGTAAGTTCGAGAGGCTAAAGTTCAAACTCCAACCTGACAAGGGTATTTTAAATTTAGCTCTGTAAACAGATGGAGTTTAAAAATAATAGCCATCCCAAAGATGTGTGGGTCTGCAGGATAATTGGTGTCTATAAATTGTCCAAAGTGTGTAGGGAGTGGATGAGAAACGGGACAACATTGAACTGGTATGAACGGGCGATCAATGGTCGGTGTGGACTCGGTGGGCTGAAGGGCCTGTTTCCATGGTATATCTATCAATCAATCAACTAATCTCAATATTGAGCACAATGCAACTCTTCTATTTCTCTAGCATATCTGCTCCACTTGCCTCGTCTGGTGTCTATCTGACTTCGGGTGCACAACGTTGCCATTTAATGTTAGGTGTGTGGGCAAGCCAATGAATTCATCTACATAGGGCATACGTTTAAGGTGAGGAATGGAAAGATTTCATGGGAACCTGGGGAGCAACATTTTTTACACAAATGTTGGTAAGTACATGGAACAAGCTGCCAAAGGAGATAGTTGAGGCGGGTACTATCACAACGTTTAAAAAAACATTTAGACAGGTACATGGATAGGAGAGGTTTAGAGGGAAGTGGGCCAAACGCAGGTAGGTGGGATTAGTGTAGATGGGGCATGTTAGTTGGCATGGGCAAGTTGGGCTGAAGGGCCTGTTTTTGATCGTGTGTATGAATATGACTCTCGTAAGTCTGTGAAATTATTGCTTTTCAGTCCTATGGCAGGGAAACTAATCACTGCTATCTAAAAGGACACTATCATACCGAGTAGTTTTGAAAGGAAAGGTTTAAGGTTTAGAGTATAGGTTTTTGGCCATTCCTCAGCTACACTTGTCCTTTGCAATAAGCCATCCCTGACACTGAACTCTGAGCCTTGACCCCTAAACCTGAGCTTTAACCCTGATTATTAACCCTGTCCTTTTAGCAGTAAGCACACATCAGACAGTGAAATGCTCCACATCCTAGGTAGATGGCAGTGTTGTAACCCAAGTGGAACATTGACAGGAGATGTTGGTGAGGCAGTTTGGACAATTGTGTTCAGTTTTGGTCACTCTGCTGTAGGAAGGATGTCGTTAAGCTGGAAAGTGTGCAGAGAAGATTTACAAGGATGTTGGGGGCTGAGCTATAGGGAGATGTGATCAGTCTGAAGAAGGGTCTCGACCCGAAACGTCACGTATTCCTTCTCTCCTGAGATGCTGCCTGACCTGCTGAGTTACTCTAGCATTTTGTGATACCTCCGATTTGTACCAGCATCTGCAGTTATTTTCCTGAGCTATAGGAAGAGGTTGGGTAGGCTAGGACTTTAGTCTTTGAAGCACAGGAGGCTGAGGGTTGATCTTCTTGACTCCTGCCACTCCCAGCCAAGGCGATTTAACATATCGGAGACGCTTGACTGTCTTAAGTGGTCGTCACAAACAAACCATGCTGCACGCCTCTGAACCTTGGCATGGGTGTCAACGTTATGTTTCTGGTGAGGGTCCTATATGGTCTGGCAATATACCAACAGTGGGCGGACAAGTGATTTCTACGCTACCTCCTTTGTTGGTTTGTCACAACCGGATACATTTCTCCAGAGAAGGCCCAAAGTTCTGTTTGCTTTTGTGGCAATCTGGTTTATGTGACATTTAAAGGACATTTGGGCATGGACATGGATAGGAAAGATTTAGAGGGATCTGGGCCAAACACGGGCAGGTGGGACCACTGTAGATGGGGGCATCTGGGTCAACATGGGCAAGTTGGGCTAAAGGGCACTGGTTACTTAGAGGATGAGACTAGGGTATAAATGATAAGAATATGAATAGAATGGCACAGTGGCGCAGTGATAGAGTTGCTGCCTCACAGCGCCAGAGACCCATGTTTGATCCTGACCTCAGGTGCTGTCTGTGTACAATCTCTCCGTGACTGCATGGGTTTTCTCCTGGGTGCTCCCAGTTTCCTCCCACATCCCAAAGACATGCAGGTTAGTTGGTTAATATCCCTCTCTATGACTATGACTCTCGTAAGTCTGTGAAATGATTGCTTTTCAATCCTATGGCAGGGAAACTAATCATTGCTATCTAAAAGGACACTATCATACCGAGGAGTTTTGAAAGGAAAAGTTTAAGGTTTAGAGTATAGGTTTTTGGCCATTCCTCAGCTACACTTGTCCTTTACAATAAGCCATCCCTGACACTGAACCCTGAGCCTTGACCCCTAAACCTGAGCTTTAACCCTGATTATTAAGCCTGTCCTTTTAGCAGTAAGCACACATCAGACAGTGAAATGCTCCACATCCTAGGTAGATGGCAGTATTGACAGGAGATGTTGATGAGGCAGTTTTTGGACAATTGTGTTCAGTTTTGGTCACCCTGCTGTAGGAAGGATGCCGTTAAGTTGGAAAGTGCGCAGAGAAGATTTACAAGGATGTTGCCAAGAATTGGGGGACTGAGCTATAGGGAGACGTGATCAGTCTGAAGAAGGGTCTCGACCCGAAACGTCACCCATTCCTTCTCTCCTGAGATGCTGCCTGACCTGCTGAGTTACTCCAGCATTTTGTGATACCTTCGATTTGTACCAGCATCTGCAGTTATTTTCCTGAGCTGTAGGGAGAGGTTGGGCAGACTTTTGAAGCACAGGAGGCTGAGTGTTGTACTTCGTGGTCCGGTACCTGTTGTACCTTTGTTGAGACTCTGGACGGACTACAAGTACACGCGTGTAAAAGGTTACAATGCTGGAGCTTAACTCCAGGCTGTTTATTCTGTGGCCACCTGGAACCAGAGTGACCACCTAATCACATCATTACCTTATATACACATTACTACACAGGCAAACAAAGCAGTCCTTGTGCTACAACAAAGTAGTCCCTACAATATCACAACACTGAGAGTTGTTCTTATTGAGGTGCATAAAATTCTAAGGCAAATAGATACGGTAAATGCACAGTCTTCTACCCAGAGTAGTGAAATCAAGAACCAAGGGGCATAGGTTTAAGATGAGAGGGGAAAGAGTTAATAGGAACCTGAATGGCATTTGTTTTGCGCAGTGATGGGCATTTGGAATGAGCTGTCAGAGGACATAGTTGAGGCAGGTACCATATAAAACAACATTTCTGTTTCTGCTTTCTACTGCACAACTGCCAACAGCTGGGCTATCTCGTGCAGGTTTCGCTCGCATGGGTACTGGTTGCAAAAAGGTTATTTAGATTTTTATGTGGGCAAGTTTGGTGAGATCCATATCCATGTCCAAGTTGTCGAGCTGTGACTTGAAGAGTGACAAGGTTGGTGCACATCTGGTGGTGTCGGGAAAGATGTTCACTCCATGAATATAGTGACTGTCGGGAGCTATTTTTGTTTGCTCTAATTCTAGTATAAATAAAGTGACCTGAGGACTGGTTTGTAAATTTCTGGGTATTGGATTGAATAAAGTGAGATATGTTACTGGGGATGATGCCATGAGTCTCCTGGTAGACAGTACATAAGTGGGCTTTGGTGCGGCTTGACTCCTGCCATCCCCCAGCCAAAGCGATTTAACATATCGGAGACGCTTGACTGTCTTGAGTAGTCATAAACAAACCGTGCTGCACGCCTCTGAACCTTGTCAAGGGTGTCAACGTTATGTTTCTGGTGAGGGTTCTATATTGTCTGGCAATATTCCAACAGTGGGCGGACAAGTGTTTTGTTGGTTTGTGACAACCGGATACATTTCTCCAGAGAAGGCCCAAAGTTCTGTTTGCTTTTGTGGCAAACTGGTTTATGTGACATTTAAAGGACATTTGGGCATGGACATGGATAGGAAAGATTTAGAGGGATCTGGGCCAAACACGGGTAGGTGGGACCACAGTAGGTGGGGCATCTGGGTCAACATGGGCAAGTTGGGCTAAAGGGCCCTGGTTACTTAGAGAATGAGACTAGAGGACAAATGATAAGAATTTGAATAGAATGGCACAGTAGTGCAGTGGTAGAGTTGCTGCCTCACAGCGCCAGAGACCCAGGTTTGATCCTGACCTTCGGTGCTGTCTGTGTACAATCTCTCCGTGACCGCGTGGGTTTTCTCCTGGGTGCTTCCAGTTCCCTCCCACATCCCAAAGACATGCAGGTTAGTTGGTTAATATCCCTCTGCAAATGCCCCCCAGTGTGAAAGAAGTGGAATAACATAGAACAAGTATGAACGGGTGATCGAGGCTTGGCGTGGGCCGAAAGTCCTGTTTTCATGCTGCATCTCGAAACAATTAATATTTTGTCTGTTTTCAAGGTAGGAGATACTAAAACTATTCCAGCTACAGTATGAAGTCTTGGGACAAAAAGGGAAGGAGGAACCTAAACTAATAATTAACTTTGCAGAAAAAGTAGGAGATAAATAAATGGGATAAAAAGGCGATAAAATTTGTCTTTCTTTGAAAATATTCCAATAGAAATTCAGCTTTGTTTCCAGCTAGAAAGCAATTGAAAATGAAGTAAATAAAACATGAGTGGTTAGACAGCTGGAACCAAATCTCAAAGAAATAGCTGGCATTGGATAGGGAATAATACGTTGATTTATTCTGACCCAACTCGTAAGCTGCAAAATAAAGTGATGAAGTGAAGTCATTATCTCTGGCTATGGTCCCCAAGTGCCTGAAGTCGGCTATCATAGTTCCAGTGCCGAAAAAAGCAAAGATCACCAACCTGAACGACTACCGCCCGGTTGCCCTAACGCCGATAGTCATGAAGTGCTTTGAGAGGCTGGTCCTCTCACACATCAAATCCAGCATCCCTGACTCACTGGACCCACATCAATTTGCATACAGGGCAAATAGATCCACAGAGGACGCCATCTCTCTGGCTCTTCACACTGTCCTGACTCACCTACAGAGACAGGGCACGTACGTGAGGATGCTATTCATAGACTATAGCTCCACCTTCAACACGGTCATCCCCACCAAGCTCATCACCAAACTCCACCAGCTAGGCCTCAGCTCGTCATTATGTGACTGGATCCTGGACTTCCTGCTGGAACGACCGCAGGCAGTGAGAATGCGCCCGCACCTGTCCTCCACTATCACCCTGAGTACCGGCACAACACAGGGCTGTGTTCTGAGCCCCATGCTCTACTCCCTCTTCACACACGACTGTGTTCCTGCATTCGACACCAACACCATTGTCAAGTTTGCAGATGACACAACGGTGATCGGGCTGATCACCAACGGGGATGAAACAAACTATAGAGCGGAGGTGCAGAACCTGGCGGACTGGTGCTCGGATAACAACCTGTCCCTAAATACCACCAAGACCAAGGAGCTGATCATCAACTTCTGTAGGTCACATAACGGGGAATATGCCCCGATCTCTATCAACGGGGACAGTGTGGAGAGAGTGTCCAGCTTCAAGTTTCTGGGCACTCACATTTCGGAGGACCTAACATGGTCCAATAACACTGCTGCGCTGGTCAAGAAGGCACAACAAAGACTGTTCTACTTAAGAACACTGAAAAAGTCTGGTCTACCCCAACAGCTGCTGACGACCTTCTACCGCTGCACCATAGAGAGCATCCTAACGCATGGCATCCCTGTGTGGTACCTCAGCTGCACGGAGGCAGAAAGGAAAGCTCTACAGCGGGTAGTCCATAGAGTTCAGAGGGCCATCAGAACACAGCTACCAGACTTGGAGGGCATCTACAACACACGATGCCTCAGAAAAGCCACCAGCATCCACAAAGACTCTTCACACCCCTGCAACAGTCGGTTCGAACTCCTTCCATCGGGCAGACGATACAAGGCCTTCTATGCCCGCAACTCCAGACTCAGGAACAGCTTCATCCCCAGGGCCATAGCTGCTATGAACCGGTCCTGCTGAGCCGGATGGCCACAACGCATAGATCAACTTGCACTTTACCCTATCCAAAACTGTTACAACTGTTTCGTTTCGTTGGGTTGCTGCTGTCTAAATTACCTAAATTATTGCATAGTATGGGAGGCGCATTCCCAATCTCGTTGTACCCCTGGGTACAATGACAATAAAGATATATTGTATTGTATTGTATTGTATAAACCTACTGAATGCATAATATTTGGCAGAGTGTTACAAACTCAGTAAATATGACTCGCCTCGCATTCATCTATGACATTCTCTCAGAGATGAATGTCAGAGAAGCAGGCATCCTGTGCATGGTAACAATGCAGCCATTTCAGTCACAGAGACATGCAGTGTGGAAACAGGCCCTTCGCCCCAACTTGCCCACACCGACCAACATGTCCCATCTACACTGGTCCCACCTGCCCGCATTTGGCCCTTATCCCTCCAAACCTGTCCTATCCATGTACCTGTCTAAATGTTTCTCATACATTGCAATAGTCCCTGCCTCAACTACCTCCACTGGGGCGGGAGCTGCTTTAGGTCCTCATTGTCCACCCTGGGTAGTTCTACAGAACTGGCAAAACTTTCGGCAAAGCGTCAACTACGGTACTCTGAAGCACCAATTGCCACTTTTGATTGTTGTAGTTGACATATGAAAGAAGAGAGAAGAACTACCTCCACTGGCAGCTCGTTCCATACACGCTTTGTGTGGAAAAGTTACCCCTAACATTAATATTAAATCTTTCCCCCTTCACGTTAAACCTATGTCCTCTGGTTCTTGATTCCTCAATTTGATGGATTACTTCTCGCAAAGCATTTCTGCCCAAGCAACACATTCCCACAATCCAGATAACTGAGGGAGCTGGTAGGCTTGTCGTCGATGTCATCACAAACCATGTGGTTGACTTACCAGGGCAGTGCAGCTGGTAGAGCTGTTGCCTCAGTGCCAGAAACCTCGATTCGATCCTGACCTCGGGTGCTGTCTGTGTGGAGTTTGCATGTTCTCCCTGTGATCATGTGGGTTTCCTCCAGGTGCTCCAGTTTCCTCCCACATACAAAACAATCTGTAGGTTTGTAGGTTAATTGGCCCTCTGTAAATTGCCCCTCGTGTGTGGGGAGTGGATGAGAAAGTGGGACAACGTAGTAACTAGTGTGAATGGGTGATGGTCGGCGTGGACACGGTGAGGCAAAGGGCCTGTTTCCAGGCTGTGTCTTTCAATCAATGTGACGGCAGACAGCTCAAAATCAAAATTAATCTGCACTGGAGAAAGGTACAAAGGTGTTGGAAGGAACTGCAGATGCTGGTTTACATCGAAGATATACACAAACTGCTGGAGTAACTCAGTGTGAGAGAAGTATCTCTGGAGAGAAGGAATGGGTAACGTTTCGCATAGAGGCCCTTCTTCAGACTGTGAGACATGGGAGAGGGAGACATAGAGATATGGAAGGGTAAGGTGTGAAAATGAGATCAAAGTGGAAGTTTATTCCAAAGTGGAAGATGTTGAATGGAGCATTATTTCTAGTCCTCCCCTGCCCAGTCACAGTGGTATAGAGTCTGGAAGTCCCACACACAATAACTGGTTTTGATGGGCAAGAAGTATCAGTGGTTGTTAGAATGTTTAATAGAGCATTCTTGCACAAGTTTTAATAGAAATAAAATGAAGGCACAAGGAACTGTATATGCTGATTTACAATAAAAGACACAAAGTGCTGAAGTAACTCAATGGGCCAGGCACCATCTCTGGAGAACATGGATAGGCAAAGTTTTGAAACAATGCTTATCCATGTTCTCCAGAGATGCTGCCTAACCTGTTGAGTTACTCCAGCACTTTGTGTCTTTTTTTAATAGAACCGGTTCCCTGCCAACTTCCAAACCAAGTGTCTCCTGCCGTTAAACTGGCAGACTGTGTGAAGAGACAATGACTGTGGGGTTACATGGAAACAGGGTTTTTTCTCGACTAGTTCTCGTTGGAGTTTAATAATATTCATGGGACCTTATTCACATTTCTGCTGTTTAGGTTTAAGTTTAAGCTTATTATTGTCACATGCACCGAGGTACAGTGAGAAACTTTGTTTTGCATGCTATCCAAACAGATCAGATAGACCAGACATAGACACAATCAGCTCAACCTCAAGTACAACAGGTAGAGCAAAGGCGAAGATACAGAGTGCTGAATATAGTTCTCAGCATTGTGGCGCATCAGTTTAGTTTAGTTTAGAGATACAGCGTGGAAACAGGACCTTCAGACCACCGAGACCATGTTGACCAGCAATCCCCACACACTAGCCCCATCCTGCACGCTAGAGTCAATTTACACCAATTAACCTGCACGTCTTTGGACCCGGGCAAAACCCACATGGTCATGGGGAGAACGTGCAAACTCCATACTGACAGCACCCACAGTCAGGATTGAACCCAGGTCTCTGGTGCTCTAAGGCAGCAAAGCTTCCACTTCCTTAGACAAAGTCCAATGTCCTCAATGGAGTGGAGGTGAATCGGACAGTACCCTAGGTTATAGAAGGACTGGTCAGATGCCTGAAAACTGAGCGGAAGAAGCTGTTTGTGCGTCTAGTGGTGCATGCTTTCAAACTTCTGTGTCTTCTGCTGGACGGGGGCAGGGAGACGAAGGATTGATTGGGTCATAGGTCAGGTGTTCATAACCCAGGGAGAGTCTGTACCTGGAATATAATGCTGGTGTTAGTGGTGGAAGAGAGTCACTGACTGCAGTCAAGAAGTGTCCACATGAGCACTTGAATGGAAAAGACATAGAAGGCCATGGGCAATGGTGGAAGATGGAGTTAATATAGATGGCAGTCTACTGGTCAGTGTGGGCTGTATGGTCTGTTCCCACGTTGTATGACTCTGACTTGTGACACAACAAAGACAACCAATTCCAATCACAAGAGAGATAGTCTTTGGCTAACATCATAGAATCCTGTCCAAAGGAATCATGGTGTCGTCAATGTGAAAGAGGTGCCTTGAGAGTTCTCGACACGTGCCAGGGCATTGATGAATCACTGGCGGAGAAAATCTTCTCTCTGTTTCTCCAACTCTGTCTCAACCATTCTCCCAATCCCAACCTTTGCTCCAGATCTTCCAACCATTGATTCCGTAGACTTCCGATGAGTCTATTTGTATCGCATCCCTTCGCTGGGCTTTGATCCTCCCACTCCCAGATCCTGGATTGGATTCTCATCCTGCATATCCAACATGTTTTTGATGGCTCCAACATGAAGCCACCACCATCGCTGTTCCCCCCATTTCAATATACGATGTTCCCTCCATAAACCTCACTCTTCCATCTCCACCAACTCCCATTACTCCGTCCTGAACATCAAGGCTTAATGTACCTGCCCCTTTTACCTACCCCATCATCCAAAATGGGTTTATAAAACTACAATACAAATACAAAGCAACAAATCCTGAGCAAAACACATAGTGCTGGGAGAACTCAGCAGGTCAGGCAACTTCTGGGAATATAATGGAGGGGCAACATTTCAGGAGAGGACACTGATTGCGATACGGGTCCCAGCCCGAAACGTCATCTGCCAATTCCCTCTGCAGATGGGGCCTGACCCGCTAAGTTCTTCCAGTAGGTGTTTTGCTCAAGATTGCAGTATCTGCAGTCTTTTTTGTCTCCAATTGACAATTCATTTTCAAAGAAGATAGAGACACACAATGTGGGAGTAACACAGCGGGTCGGGCAGCATCTCTGGAGAAAAGGAATAGGTGACGTTTCAGGTTAAGACTTGATCTCGAACTGAAACGTACTCTGAAGAAGGGTCTCCACCCAAAACAGAGTCTGAAGAAGAGTCTTGACCCGAATCGTCACCTATTCCATTTCTTCAGAGATGCTGTCTGACCCCCTGAGTTACTCCAGCATTCTGTGTCTATCTTCGGTGTAAGCCAACATCTGCAGTTCCTTCCTGCACACTATTAATTTTCAAACACTGTTCCCATCAACATTTTACATTACTCGCATCCAGTTATCTCTGAAAAAGACACAAAGTGCTGGAGTAACTCAGCAGGTCAGGCAGCATCTCTGGAGAACGTAGAAAACCACATTCTCGGCAATGCCTGACCCATTGAGTTAATCCAGTACTTTGTGTCTTTTTCTGTAAACAAGCATTTGCAGTTTATTTGTTTCTACAATTATCTCCAATTCTAGACAGTTTTGGAACACAACTCACCCCTGTGAGAACAGAGGGCAATCTGTCCCTATTTGTTGGCAGTCTGCAGCTTCCTGGTAAATTTGGTCAATTATCCCTGAATTCCATTTCCTTTTAAAACAAAAACCAATGACAATGTAACTAATGTAAACGCCACCTATCAATGGTTTCTTTATTACCTCGTGCATCAAGGTATGGTGAAATAATTTTTATATACAGTTCCGCAAGGCTATCACCATACAAAAGCTCAATCCCCTGGTTAGTACAGAGTGCACAGAGCAGTCCACTGAGTCCATATGCAAGAGGCCCCATTTTGGTGCCATGTTACAGTCCCAGGAACCGTGGTCCCTCTCCTCGGCCGGCCCTCGTTGCCCAGGGGCGCCTCCCGCAGCTGACCTTGAGGGTGGGGAAGGTATGCCCCCCCCCCCCCCCCTTCTTACCGGGTCTTTTTGTCCAGCGTCTGTCACCGACCCCCTCCAACCCCCTCTCCGGTTCCCGGTCTTCAGGGGCCCGGCTTGCTGGCCGTCCCTCTCCGGGTGGGTTGCTGGTTCCGTGGTGGGCGTGTTGGGCCCGTTGCTGAGGGTCTCCACATGCCAGGAGACCTGGAGACCTACGATTCACCACCTTTTCTACCAGTCACTTCCAATGGAGTGCAGCTCTCATCACACCTAGTACACCTCATTACACAGCGGAGGAGGAAAATAAATGCAGATAGATGCTGGTTCAAATTGAAGATAGACACAAATTGCTGGAGTAACTCAGCGGGTCAAGCAGCATCTCAGGAGAGAAGGAATGGGCGACGTTTCGGGTCGAGAGCCTTCTTCAGAAGAAAGGTCTCGACCCGAAACGTCACCCATTCCTTCTCTCCTGAGATGCTGCTTGACCCGCTGAGTTACTCCAGCATTTTGTGTCTACCTTCATTACACAGAGGAGATCAACTCATCTTAGGTGGCACTGGTCCAGTTAGCAGAGGCAATGTTACACATGACACGGGAATCACAATCTCTAAACACAGTAAAAATCCTCCCTTTAAAAGACATTTGGACAGTTACATGGATAGCAAAGATTTGGAAGGATATGGACCAAACACAGACAGGTGAGACTTCTGTAGATGGGGCATCTTGGTCGCCACAGACAAGTTGGGCCAAAGGGCCTGTTTCTGTGCTGTATGACTCTGTGACTTTAAAGATTTTGAAGAAATCCTTTTGCAGTGCCATACTTCAACAGTGAACTGCCGTTTATTTTAGCACGTCTTCATGCGGATTAGATTACCACAATAATAATTGTTTCAGTTCAACATTATTCCAGGGTTTGTACACTTATTCACTATGATTTTTATTTACACATTCCTGAGCTAAAGTGAGTGGTTGAGCAGGCGAGGACTCTATTCCTTGGCGCGCAAGAGGATGAGGGGTGATCTTACAGAGGTACAAAATCATGAAAGGAATAGATTGGGTAGACAGACGCACAGAGTAGAGGAACCGAGAACCAGAGGACAGGGGTTTAAGGTGTGGGGGGAAAGATTGAATAGGAACCTGAGTGGTAACATTTTCACGCAAAGTGTGGTAGGTGTAGGCAACGATCTGCCGGAGGAGGTAGTTGAGCCAGGTACTATGGTGATGTTTAAGAAAATGGATAGGAGAGGTTTAGAGGGATATGGGCCAAATGCAGGCAGGTGGGACTAGTGTGGATGGGACATGTTGGCCGGTGTGGGCAGGTTGGGCGGAATGGCCTGTTTCCACTCTGTGAGACTCTATTCCGATCTCACACATTTCCTTCATCTCCCAGCATGAGACCGCGGGCTGGGTTTACTGTTCAGAATTCAATCCGCATCCAGTTCTACTTTGACATCCTTTGGATGCTTTTCCAAGCCCGTGGCTGATGTCGAGTGACTTAAACTGAGACAATGAAAAGGTTTCTTGAAAACATCTCTGAACGCTGAGCTGGAAAAGTAGTAAATGACCGGGTCCATCACACTGTTGAAGTAAGTGATGAACAAAGTATTGTGGAAGATATCCACGGCGACCATGTAGGACTTGCAGTCCGTGGCACTTCGTAGCTTGGTGATTAAGACGGCGACCACGGCGACGTTGGTCGGCAAGAAGCAGAGGACAAAGACAGTGGACACGGCGATCACAAGCTTCGCCGCTCGCTTGTAATTCGCCCTCATTTCAGCTTTCATCTGTTTCAACCTCCAGACGATGCTGGTGGTGGAGAAAAGAATCACCGAAAACGGTAAAAGAAACTTGAAGACAATAAATATGGTGTAAGTCCAGATAGTCGTAGGACCCAGGCTGTGATTTATCTTGAAGGGTTCACAGTTGGTCACGTTTTGGTGCTGAAAATCGTGCCGTTCCTTCAACAAATGAGAACAAATCGCCACCGCCGCAACCCACAGGCCTCCCGCCAGCTTCGCCGCACCCTTGGCAGTGATCTTGTTGAGTCTGTGGAAAGGGTGGACCACCTTGAAATAGCGGTCGATGGCGATGACCATCAAGAAGATTATGCTGCAAATCCGGTTTAAGGAGATCATGAAGACTTTCAGGCGGCAGGGAACGTCGCCGAAGACCCAGTCCTTGCCGCGTACAAAGTAGACCGCTCGAAAGGGCAGGCAGCAGATTAGCAGAGTGTCCGCGATGGCCAGGTTCAGCGAATACACCGTGTTTGGTGTCCACGACTTCACGTGGAAAGAGAAGATCCACAGAGCGATTGAATTCCCAATGAATCCCAGGACGAAGGTTATCAGGATGACCGGGGGGTTATAGGACGATGCAATGTCCCCTGCAGAGCATTCCCGTGTCTCGTTGTCCATCCTAGAGAGCGTCGCAGTCAACTAAGTCCGCGCTGTTCAACTGGGAGTGAGTAACAGCTGGACTATGATGCACTTTATATGGAGCCCTGCCCTGCCCTGCCGCTTCAGCAGAGCTGACGGGTGGAGCTAAAGTCGAGTCAGAACAGTAGATTGTATCATGATTTATCTCATTTCAAGTTACCCTTGCACTCTCAGTCTGAAGAAGGGTCTCGACCCGAAACGTCACCCATTCCTTCTCTCCCGAGATGCTGCATGACCTGCTGAGTTACTCCAGCATTTTGTGAATAAACCCTTGCACTCTCTCTCTCTCGCCCTATCCGTCCTGCTAGTGCCACTGTTTGTATCCTCACATATCCCCTCGCCACGGCCAACACTGCCTCGGGAAAGCAACCACTGTATGTTCAATATTGAACCCATTGGGTTACTCCGGCATTTTGTGTCTACCTTCACCATATTTATTGAAGATCGACACAGCGTGCTGGAGTAACTCAGCGGGTCAGGCAGCATTTCTGGAGAAAAGGAACAGGTGACGTTTCGGGTCAAGACCCTTCTACAGACTGAGAGTCAGGGGAGAGGGTAACTATCAGAACAAATCAGAGATGATAATACACCCTCTTCCTCAGCCAACAATGGACCATTGTGGGCTCCGCCTTTCCTGGGTGATTGGAGACGGCTTTGATATGTTCTGAACCTTTTCATACCTCTCGTTTCCCTCTCCCCTGACTCAGTCTGAAGAAGGGTATCGACCAAAACGTCGCCTATTCCTTTTCTTGGCCGCTGAGTTGCTCCAGTATTTTGTGTCTATCTTCGGTGTAAACCAGCATCTGCAGTTCCTTGTATCATAAACATATTGGTGATATGACTCGAGCGGCAGAAATGCACAGCAAAATCACTCAATCTCTTCTGCACGCTAACTCAGCATATATCGCTGTCGGAACAAAAAAACAAAGTGCTGGGGGAACTATTTTGTTTTTGAAGCTTATGGTTCAGAGTTACAATTGCATGATTTTGTTGATTCTTTATCAAGACCTTCCACATCTTTGAAAAAAAAGTTTTGCAATAGCGCACGTCGGTATTTCAAAGCTTAAGATTATGCCTCAACCTATCTATCCCCCCCCCCCCCCCCCCCCATGATCTTATACATCTCTAAAAACAGCGTCCCTCCTTCTCCTGCCCTCCAAGGGGTAAAGTTACAGAGAGAAAGTCCAATGTCCGCAATGAGGTAGATGGAAAGATTGGGACCAGACACTGGCTAGATCCTGGGAGGACTCATAATTAAAGTTATATGTTCCCCAAACATATGAACTCAGTTGACAGAATATTAAATACTTTACAAATGCAGACCCCCCCCCCCCCCCACACACACACACACACACACACACATAAACAGCACCGCTAAAATATATCAAACATGCAGATATGTATCCTTAAATCTCAATTCAGTTATAGAATCAGAGACGATGTGTCGGAAGGAAGTTTGGTGAGACTGTGGATGTTAGTGGTGCTTCTCGTGGTAGCATTGGCATCCCGGGTCTTGGCCCCCTGTGTGCAAGAGAAGAAGGGTTTACACCCGAAACGTCACCTATTTCTTTCTCCAGAGATGCTACCAGACCCGCCGAGTTACTCCAGTATTTTGTGTCTATCTATAGAATTAGAATTATACTCCACGGACGCGGTCACTTCGGCCCAATGTTTCCATGGTAACCAAGTTGCCTACGCATTTGCTTGCATTTGGCCCACACCCCGCTTAAACTTTCCTATTCATGTCCCTGTCCAAACATCTTTTAAATGCCGTACCCACCACTCTCTGTGTGAAAAAAAAACCCCTGCCTCTCAGGTACCATTTACATCATTCCCTTCTATCCCCTCCTAAATTTAGGAGGTCACCCGTTGCCGTTCCTGGTTTGTCCTGGTCTTTTCTTGCTTCCAGTTTCCGCCCGTCTGAAACAAGGTCCCGACCTGAAACGTCACATATTCACTTTGTTTCCAGAGATGCTATCCCTCTAGTTTTATACTCCCTTACATTGGGAAAAGAACCGAGGCCATTCACCTATCATTGCCCATCGCACCTCTAGAAGGTTACCCCTCAGCCTCCTATGAAAGCCCCAGCCTCTCTCTGCCGACTTCTGATACCTCACCTGTGGGTGTCAATTATATAAATATCTCCCAGCAATTTCTTCTCTTGCTTCCCATAATTCTCAAAAGATATCAATCTATATCTCATTAAAGATGTCAACCAGCTTTCAATGACTGTTTTCATCTATCCAGTAATTGTGGAAATAGATTGTTCAATGGGCTGGTAGAGCTGCTGCCTTATAGCACCAGAGACCCGGGTCCGATCCTAACCTTGGGTGCTGTCTGTGTGCAGTTTGCATGTTCTCCCCGTTACTGTTTGGGCTTCCTCGGGGCGCTTCAGTTTCCTCCCACGTCCCAGAGGTGCGCTGGGATGTAGGTTTATTGGTCTCTGTAAATTGTAAATTGCCCCATGTGGACGCGCAAGTGCGATAACATAGAACTAATGTGTGCGGGTGATGGATGGTCAACATGGACATGGCGGGCCAAAGGGCCTATTTCCATGCTGTATCTTTAAACTAATCTCTTAGCCTTACTGGAGCCCGAGTAGGAATCTGTCCCAGCACCACTGGTGCCTGAGGTAAGAAGGAAATGCACCTCACTCGTGCTGAGCTGCTTGTTCTGAGAACTCGTATTATCAGCTGGTTTCGGAGGTTCTTTTATTGTGGTCCCCTCTGCTTTCTGCATTTGGCCCAAGATATCGTTCTAAATGCTGGCCTTGCCTGTGCTGACCATGTCCCATAGATAAGTCTTTTATTATCATTTCGCAAAATCTGAGGTTGAAAATAATTAGGTTAGCAGGTTAGTGATGATTTTTTTTTTTAAGTCTTTCTAAATTAGGAATCTATTTAATCCCTCTAAATTGACCTTTCATATCCACACTCTATCACTAAATCCTTCGCCCCCCACCCCCCCCAACCCACCCCACTCCATCACTCCACCCTCCCTCCCCACCCCACTCCACCCCCACACCCCCCCTCCCCACCCCACTCCACCCCCTCCCCACCCCACTCCACCCCCTCCCCACCCCACTCCACCCCCCCTCCCCACCCCACTCCATCCCCTTTCCACCCCACTCCACCCCCCATTCCACCCCTCCATCCCCCCACCCCACTCCACCCCACATCCCCCCACGCCCCCCACCCCACTCCACCCCCCTCCCCACCCCACTCCATCCCCCCACTCTACTCCACCCCCACCCATCCCACTCCACCCCCCTTCCCACTAAACCCCCCCTCCCCACCCCACAGTGGAAGATTTAAATGCAGATTTGGTGAAAATTATTTTATCACGTCTTGTTTCTAAATTTTCAATCAGATTATCAACACAAGCGGATGAGGCACGTCGGAACAAAAAAACAAAGTGCTGGGGGAACTATTTTGTTTTCGAAGCTTATGGTTCAGAGGTTACAATTGCATGATTTTGTTGATTCTTTATCAAGACCTTCTTCATCTTTGAAAAAAAAAAGGTTTTGCAATAGCGCACGTCGGTATTTTAAAGCTTAAGATTGTGCATCAACCCTATCTACCCCCCCCCCCCCCCCCCCCCCATGATCTTATACATCTCTAAAAACATCGTCCCTCCTTCTCCTGCCCTCCAAGGAATAAAGTTACAGAGAAAAAGTCCAATGTCCGCAATGAGGCAGATGGGAAAATTGGGATCAGACCCTGGCTAGATCCTGGGAGGACCCTTAATTAAAGTTATATGTTCCCCAAACATATGAACTCAGTTGACAGAATATTAAATACTTTACAAATGCAGACCCCCCCCCCCCCCCCACACACACACACACACACACACATAAACAGCACCGCTAAAATATATCAAACATGCAGATATGTATCCTTAAATCTCAATTCAGTTATAGAATCAGAGACGATGTGTCGGAAGGAAGGTTGGTGAGACTGTGGATGTTAGTGGTGCTTCTCGTGGTAGCATTGGCATCCCGGGTCTTGGCCCCGTGTTGTGCAAGAGAAGAAGGGTTTACACCCGAAACGTCACCTATTTCTTTTCTCCAGAGATGCTACGTGACTCGCTGAGTTACTCCAGTATTTTATGTCTATCTATAGAATTAGAATTATACTCCACGGACGCGGTCACTTCGGCCCAATGTTTCCATGGTAACCAAGTTGCCTACGCATTTGCTTGCATTTGGCCCACACCCCGCTTAACCTTTCCTATTCATGTCCCTGTCCAAACATCTTTTAAATGCCGTACCCACCACTCTCTGTGTAAAAAAACCCCTGCCTCTCAGGTACCATTTACATCATTCCCTTCTCTCCCCTCCTAAATTTAGGAGGTCACCCGTTGCCGTTCCTGGTTTGTCCTGGTCTTTTCTTGCTTCCAGTTTCCGCCCGTCTGAAACAAGGTCCCGACCTGAAACGTCACATATTCACTTTTTTTCCACAGATGCTATCCCTCTAGTTTTATACTCCCTTACATTGGGAAAAGAACCGAGGCCATTCACCTATCATTGCCCATCGCACCTCTAGAAGGTTACCCCTTAGCCTCCTATGAAAGCCCCAGCCTCTCTCTGCCGACTTCTGATACCTCACCTGTGGGTGTCAATGATATAAATATCTCCCAGCAATTTCTTCTCTTGCTTCCCATAATTCTCAAAAGATATCAATCTATATCACATTAAAGATGTCAACCAGCTTTCAATGACTGTTTTCATCTATCCAGTAATTGTGGAAATAGATTGTTCAATGGGCTGGTAGAGCTGCTGCCTTATAGCACCAGAGACCCGGGTCCGATCCTAACCTTGGGTGCTGTCTGTGTGCAGTTTGCATGTTCTCCCCGTTACTGTTTGGGCTTCCTCGGGGCGCTTCAGTTTCCTCCCACGTCCCAGAGGTGCGCTGGGATGTAGGTTTGTTGGTCTCTGTAAATTGTAAATTGCCCCATGTGGACGCGCAAGTGCGATAACATAGAACTAATGTGTGCGGGTGATGGATGGTCAACATGGACATGGCGGGCCAAAGGGCCTATTTCCATGCTGTATCTTTAAACTAATCTCTTAGCCTTACTGGAGCCCGAGTAGGAATCTGTCCCAGCACCACTGGTGCCTGAGGTAAGAAGGAAATGCACCTCACTCGTGCTGAGCTGCTTGTTCTGAGAACTCGTATTATCAGCTGGTTTCGGAGGTTCTTTTATTGTGGTCCCCTCTGCTTTCTGCATTTGGACCAAGATATCGTTCTAAATGCTGGCCTTGCCTGTGCTGACCATGTCCCATAGATAAGTCTTTTATTATCATTTCGCAAAATCTGAGGTTGAAAATAATTAGGTTAGCAGGTTAGTGATGATTTTTTTTTTAAAGTCTTTCTAAATTAGGAATCTATTTAATCCCTCTAAATTGACCTTTCATATCCACACTCTATCACTAAATCCTTCGCCCCCCCACCCCCCCCCCAACCCACCCCACTCCATCACTCCACCCTCCCTCCCCACCCCACTCCACCCCCCTTCCCCACCCCACTCCACCCCCACACCCCCCCTCCCCACCCCACTCCACCCCCTCCCCACCCCACTCCACCCCCCTCCCCACCCCACTCCACCCCCTTTCCACCCCACCACCCCCATTCCACCCCTCCATCCCCCCACCCCACTCCACCCCACATCCCCCCACGCCACTCCACCCCCCTCCCCACCCCACTCCACCCCCCCATCCCCCCACCCCACTCCACCCCCCACCCCACTCCATCCCCCCACTCTACTCCACCCCCATCCCACTCCACCCCCCTTCCCACTCCACCCCCCCTCCCCACCCCACAGTGGAAGATTTAAATGCAGATTTGGTGAAAATTATTTTATCACGTCCTGTTTCTAAATTTTCAATCAGATTATCAACACAAGCGGATGAGGCACGTCGAATATTCAACTACTTCAGAAAGTACGTGCAAAACCACACATACACAGAAATCTCCATGTTGCTAAGTGTTGGAGTAACTCAGCAGGTCAGCCAGCATCCTTGTAGAACATGAATCGGTGATGTTTCGGGCTGGGTCCCGACCCAGATCATCACCTATCCATGCATCCCAGAGATTTTCCTTGACCTGCTGAGTTACTCCAGCACTTTGTACCTTTATTTTATAAACCAGAAACCGCAGTTTCTTGCGTCTACATTCTCTAAGTTGCTGTTAGTGTCACTGAATAACGATGGCAAGCACAATGCAAGTCAGTGAAGTGTTACATGTACAATGTGAAAAGCTTCCACTGGCCAAAGATGGCATGTTGCTGCTATGGATTTGTGCCCTGTCAACCTGCAACCTCTTATAGCCATTACAATCATCGCCAGATTCTTCATCACACCTTGTACCAGTTGGTGCATGAAAGGATCAGCAAGACTACCCTATATTCACACATTGAAAAGTACTGCAGCTCACCAAAGGGGTGAGAACATAGAACAGGACCAGCACAGGAAAATGCTCTTAGGTCTAAAGGAATCAAGGGATATGGGGAAAAAGCAGGAATGGGGTACTGATTTTAGATGATCAGCCATGATCATATTGAATGGCGGTGCTGGCTCAAAGGGCCGAATTGTTCTATGTTTCTATGAACATGATGAATAGTTAAACTGATCTCATCTACCTGTGCAAAAATAAAACAAAAATATTCAACCTGGGAACTACACTTAAGGTTTTGCTGTAATCAATTTGGTGAAACAAGTCTGGTAGGTGTAATATCAGAAGTTCAGAAGCACTTTAAGCTGCCTCAGTGACCGATGGATGGATGGATTTTGTTTGGGCAATCAATGTCAGAAGGGTGGGTAGATAACTGCAGAGTGAAACGTACGGGTTTTTCGGGGAATCCTAAAGCTAGCTACTTTTTGATAGGCAGTTGACAGAGACCGTTAAGGTTATATTTTGGCAGATTTTCATAACCAAGTTCCTTCATTGGAGATTGATTTTGCCAGACTTTCCATCACTTTCTCAGATCACTCAGAGGCCTCGGCATTCTCCAGGATATGGAGGAGTCAACTCTATTTCTCACCCGATATCACTGACAAGGTGCGATTTTGGTCTCCATCCTTAACGTATTTAAGAAGTTTCCTTTTGCCACCAAGCGTACATGTCAGATGTCACGTTGTCAAGAGATTGCTATCACTGCTTTGATGCTGAAGTTTTATGCAGAATTCGCAGCTGTTGGATTGTTGATGAAAGACACTATCTGATGTTCGGCAAGGTCAGCCTTAGGCGGCACAGTGATGCAGCGGTAGAGTTGCTGCCTTACAGCACCACGGACCCGGGTTCAATCCTAACTACGGGATGCTGTCTAGGCGGAGTTTGTATGTTGTCCCTGTGACCACGTGGGTTTACTCCGGGTGCTCCGATTTCCTCCCACACTCCAAAAACGTGCAGGTTTGTTGGTTAAGTGGTAATAGTTGGTTAATGTGGAAAGCCCTGTCGTGTGTGGTTAACATTTAAGAAGCATCTGAACTGACACTTGAATTACTAAGTCTTGTCAAGTAGGGTTACGATAGATGGGTGTTCAATCATTGCCATAGACATGATGGGTCAAAGCTCCTGTTTCTATACTGTAAGACTTTATGGGCAGAGTGTAAGATAGTGCTAGTATACGGGGTGATCATTGGTCAGCGCAGACTCAGTGGGCCAAAGGGTCTGTTTCCGTGCTGTATCTCTAAGTCTAATCAGCCCGCTCATTATACAAAATCCTCATTCACTTTACTCTAAGTAATTTTTCTCTAATAGTTTTCTCTGCTCCCTTCTTATGAAGCCTGTGGAAATTTCCATATATAAAGGCAGCACAGTGGCACAGCAATAGAGCCACTGCCTTATATCACCCGAGACCCGGGTTCAATCCTGACTACAGGTGCTGTCTGTACAGAGTTTACACGTTCTCTCTGTGACCTGAGTTTTCTGCAGGTGCTCCAGTGTTCACCCACATTCAAATGACGTAAATAACCTACATTCAAATGTAGGTTAATTGGCTTCTGTAAAAAATTGCCCCCGGTGTAGGATGCAAGATGGGATACCATAGAACCAGTCGTTGGTCGAAGCGGACTCGGTGGGCCAAAAGGCCTACTTCCAGGCTGTATCTCTAAAACTAAAAAACTAAACTGGTAAAACTATCCTAACCTGTGAGAAGTTACAGGTTGAAAATTATACAGTGGCAGATACTAAAAGTATGAACAAAATAAAGCAGAAAATGGTGGAAACACTCAACAGGTCATGAAGAATCTGTGAAAAGAAGTTAAAGGTTCCAGAACTGAAACGTTAACTAGTTATGTTTCACAGGTGCTGCCTGTGTTGGCAGTAACGGCAGGGTAATTAAAACATTTGTAACTACATATCTTTAGCTGAAATTTCGACTATCACTGCCAAGATCAGGTCAGGATACTGGCAGATATTAGTTATGTGACTTATTGTAACTATCATAATGAGATAAACCCACTGAAACTCTGTGAGCAGGATACGCAAAATGTCAAAAAAGACGTGATAATTTCACAGTGCCTCTGCTGCTAACGCAAAGAGATTCAAATCAAAACAGTTTTGCATCTTTTCAAAATTCTCTGCTATCAATTTAAGGTTAAAATCCAAGATCTCCTTCAGGGTAAAGTACAAAATGCCACTTTGGTATCTGCCTCAACTACCACTCCAAGTTCCAAGAACTCACCAGCCTCCATGTATAACAAAACTTGCTCCACACATCTCCTTTAAACTTGGCCCCTCATCTTCCTCAAACAACTCATGACATTTGTTTACAGCTGCAGTCTAGGCAGAAGTAAACCATGTCCGATTCCAAATATGCACCATCCATCTTTTCCAAAGAGCTTAATTAATCTCCAGCTTTCAAGTTACCAGTAGTGATGACACCGAAATCAAAGGTTGTCCATTTGTTGAGTCAACATGATGGCGCAATTGGGGGCTTAAAATATCCTTTAAAAGGAAATATTTTCTCTGTACATGTTTCCAAGGCCACACAGCTTTACCCAGTGAATACACTCCTTGCTCCGATATACCACTAAAGAAGAGAGCAAGCCAAGCTGTGATTACCTTGTTTGGACCTTTGATAAAGGACCCCAACTGGGGCAGCACAGTAGAGCAGCTGGTAGTGCTGTTGCCTCACAGCACCAGAGACCCAGGTTCGATCATGACCTCAGGTGCTGTCTGTGTGGATTTTACACATTCTCCCAGTGACCACATGGATTTCCTCCGGCTGCTCTGATTTCCTCCCACATCGTAAAGCCCTTCATGTGGATAAGAAAGTGGGATAACATAGAACTAGTGTGAATGGGTGATTGATGGTCCACGTAGACTCGGTGGGCGGAAGGGCCTGTTTTCATGCTGTATCTCTAAACTGAAATGGACCACCACAGAAAGGACACAGATGAATTCCAGATGAATCCTTGGTTTAAATACAGCAAAACCTTGAAATTATGTACATTACTGATGTCAGCACATGATTTGTCTTCAAATTGATTAATCTAGAAGATCTCTCTTGCCTCTTCAAAGGAGTCTTTTTACATCTTGAGAGGGCAGCAGCATATCAAAGCATTGGATCTCGTTTCAGTTTGTAAACATTATGTAAAGCTACTGAACAGAAAATAAATTTTCTCTCAGATAGTGTGTCAATCTTTGGGATTCTTAACGCCAGAGAGCTATGGAAACAGTCATTGAATATATTCAAGGTAGAAATTGGCAGACCTCCAAACCAAAAGGGAGTATAGGGCGAAAATAAGAAAGTAGTTCTAAGGCCAAGCAATAAACTTGTTGAATGCAAGAATGAGATGGAGGGACTGAGTGGCCTATTTTGGAAATATATCGTTGCTCCTTCTCTTGACTATGTCTAATAGAGTCATAGACTCATACAGTGTGCAAACAGGCCCTTTGGCTCAACTTGCCCACACCGACCAATATGCCCCATCTACACTAGTCCCACCTGCTTGCGTTTGGCCCATATCCCTCTAAACCTGTTCTATCCATGTTCCTGTCCAAATGTTCTTTAAATGTTGTAGTAGTACTTGCCTAAACTACCTCCTCCAGCGGCTCGTTCCATACGTCCACCATCATCTTTGTAAAAACGTTACCCCTCAGGTTCCTATTAAATCTTTCCCCCCTCATCTTAAACCTTTGTCCTTTGTTTCTTGATTTCCCTACTCTGGGCTAGAGACTGTGCGTCTACCAATCTATTCCTGGATGAAGTTAAAGGGAAAGAGAGTAAAGGAATAATTAAGAAACACCCCAGATTTAACGGGACAGAAAGCGCACGAAGCAATAGGAAAGAATGGCCAAGTGTAATAGGAATCGATGTGGAAGCTGAGATGAGTAAAGGATTAAAAGTACTATATATGAATGCGCGAAGTACAAGAAGTAAAGTGGATGAGCTTGAGGCTCAGTTAGAGATTGGTATGTATGACATTGTGGGGATTACAAAGACGTGGCTGCAGAAGGATCAGGACTGGGAATTGAATATTCAGGGTTATACGTCCTATAGAAAGGACAGGCAGGTGTGGAGAGGACGTGAGGTCGCTCTGTTGGTGAGGGATGAAATTCAGTCCCTTGCGAGGGGTGACATTGGGACTGATGATGTGGAGTTACTGTGGATAGAGTTGAGGAATTGTAAAGGTAAGAAGACACTAATGGAGTTATCTACAGACCCTCAAACAGTAGCCTGGATATAGGGTGTAAGTTGCAGCAGGGGTTAAAATCAGCATGTAACAAAGGTAATCCCACTGTAGTTATGGGGGATTTCAATCTGCAGGTAGACTGGAAAAATCAGGTTGGTTCTGGACCCCGAGAAAGGGAGTTTGTAGAGTGCCTCCGAGATGGATTCTTAGAGCAGCCTGTACTGGAGCTTACCAGAGAGAAGGCAATTCTGGATTTAGTGTTGTCCAATGAACCAGATTGAGTAAGGGAACTTAGGGTAAAGGAACCGCTTGGAGGTAGTGACCATAATATGATTAGTTTTAATCTGCAATTTGGAGATCAAACAAAAGTATTAAATATTCAGTCAGTTGAGACGTGCTCCCATTGCATTTCTACAGAACCATTTGTCTACACAAACAAAGTATGGAAGCAAACAGTTCAATCACCTGTTGTTACCTTTCTTCTTAAAGAATATAAAATCTCAGCGTATTTGAGTCTGGCGAGTTTCTTCCACTTGGTCACCTCCTGAAATATTCCCAGGGTGTCAATGACGAGGGGCTCACTGATAGATGTACCATGAAACATTGATGGTGCAAGACTCTCCATTTGTAACTGATGTTCATTATCTGTCACTTGCAAAAGCTAGCAGCCAGCAACTGAATGGTTGCTGAATCTTGCTGAATGAATGCATGGACTGCAAATTTTAACTTGATGATGGAAGGAATATATTTGTTGAAAGAGCTGAGGATGCATGGCTGGGTTCCTGCAGTGACATCCTGGGGCTGTGGTGATTGACCTCCATTCCTCCTTTATGAAGGTATGAGACCAGTTTTGGAGTTTTTCCCTTGCTTCCCGTTGACTTCAGTCTTACCATGGCCTGGTAAAATGCTGTCGATGTCAAGACAGAAACCCTTGCTCTCTAGGATTTCGTTCTTTGGCACATGTTTGGTCTGGGGCGATGAATAGGTCTGGAGCCAAATAGTTTGAATGAAACACAGCTGGGCATAAATGAGCAAGTTATTGGCGAGGCAATTCAGCATGATAACATTATCAATGTCATCCAAACCAAATCAAACCTTCCGTCATGTTGTAGAAAATACTTTTTGGGGCAGTAATTAGGCAAATTAGATTTAGACTTTTAGACGACATAAACCATTGCCTGTCCATTCCCTCCACAGATGATGCCTGAGCCACTGAGCTCCTCCAGCATTATGTTCTGTTCCAGATTCCAGAATCTGCAGTTTCTTGTATCTTCTCTTGATCTATTACATGTTGTTTAGCAGGCACGTGTTCCCAGTTTACAGCTTGGGGCCTCACTTTTAGATGTGCCTGGTGCATATGCCAGCATACCCTCTGCATTCCTCATTGAACAAGAGCGTGCCCCTGGCCTCATGTAAAGGGCACTTAGGGGTATGTGACACCATGTGGGTAAAACTAGAGATTGGTCGTTTGTTCTCTCTTACTGCTCCACTTCACATGGACGGTGGCAGGCAGCAAGCTTGGAGAAGATACACCACGACGTCTAGCCTTGGAACAAACTCATGGATCAGCCAAGACACTTACACTCGCCTAATCCAACCTTCACACGATCTAAGGAGGAATTAGACATCAGTGAAGGTAGCCTGAGGTGAGAGAAACAAAATGCATAATTATATTCACAGACCAAATTCCTCACCAATGACTCCCTCTACAGCTCACGCTGCCTCGGGAAAGCAACAAATATAATCAAGATAGACACAAAATGCTGGAATAACTCAGCCAGTCAGGCAGCATTTCTGGAGAAAAGTAATAGGTGAAATTTCGGGTCAAGACCCTTGTACAGACTGAGAGTCAGGGGAAGAGGGAAACTATCAGAACTAAATCAGAAATAATAACACACCTTCTTCCCCTATTCCACAGCCAACAATGGATCGTTGTGAGCTCCACCTTTCCTTGGTCATGGGTTCTGGCTCTGATTTGTTCTGTACCTTTTCATACGTCTAGTTTCCCTCTCCCCTGAATCTCAGTGTGAAGAAAGGTCTCAACCACCGGGTGGTGCCTGCAAAGGCCAACAGTCTGTCTCATCCTTTCCCTTCTTTGTTGATTTTTAGTGTGTTACTAGCACAAGTGTGCCCGTTGGGCCCGTCCTCGTAGGGTTTCCATTGTAACCGGGAGGGGAGTGGGAGGGGAGGGAAGGGGGAGGGAGGGAGGAGGGGAGGGGGGGGAGGGGGGAGGGAGAGGGGAGGGAGGGGGGTAGTGGGGAGGGGGAGGGAGGGGGGAGGGGGGAAGGGGGGGAGGTGGAGGGAGGGGGAGGGAGGGGGAAGGGGGGAGAGAGGGGGACATACCCTTTTCTCAGTACCCCTCTTTCCCCGTTGGGCCCGTCCTCGTAGGGTTTCCATTGCAACCGGGAGGGGAGTGGGGGGGAGGGAAGGGGGAGGGTGGGAGGAGAGAGGGGGTGAGGGGGAGGGAGGGGGGAGGGGAGGGGGGAAGGGGGGGGAGGGGGGAGTGAGGGGGTAGGGGGAGGGGGAGGGAGGGGGAGGGAGGGGAGAGGGGAGGGGGAGGGAGTGGGAGGGAGGGGGGAGGGAGGGGGGATGGGAGGGGGAAGGGAGGGGGAAGGGGGGAGGGAGGGGGCCCTCCCCTTTTCCCAGTACCCCTCTTTCCCCGTTGGGCCCGTCCTCGTAGGGTTTCCATTGTAACCGGGAGGAGGGGAGGGAGGGAAGGGGGAGGGAGGGAGGAGGGAGGTGTGGAGGGAGGAGGGGAGGGAGGGGGGGAAGGGGAGGGCGGAAAGGGGGGGAGGGGGAAAGTGGGGGAGGGGGGGAAGGGGGGGAGGGGGGAGGGAGAGGGGAAGGGGGAGGAGGGGGAGGGAGGGGGGAGGTAGGGAGGGGGAAGGGGGAGGGAAGGGGGAGGGAGGGGGACCTCCCCTTTTCCCAGTACCCCTTTTTCCCCGTTGGGCCCGTCCTCGTAGGGTTTCCATTGTAACCGTGAGGGGAGTGGGGGGAGGGAAGGGGGAGGGAGGTGTGGAGGGGGGAGGGGAGGGGGAGGGAGGGGGAGGGGGGGAGGGGGAGGGAGGGGGGAGAGGGGAAGGGGAGGGGGAGGGAGGGAGGAGGGAGGTGTGGAGGGGGAGGGGAGGGGGGAAGGGAGGGAGAGGGGAGGGAGAGGGGTAGGGGGAGGGGGAGGGAGGGGGGGAGGGAGGGGGGAGGGGGAGGGGGAGGGAGGGGGACCTCCCCTTTTCCCAGTACCCCTCTTTCCCCGTTGGGCCCGTCCTCGTAGGGTTTCCATTGTAACCGGGAGGAGGGGAGGGAGGGAAGGGGGAGGGAGGGAGGAGGGAGGTGGGGAGGGAGGGGGGGAGGGGAGGGGGGAAGGGGGGAGGGGGAGAGAGAGGGGAGGGAGGGGGTAGGGGGGAGGGAGGGGGACCTCCCCCTTTCCCAGTACCCCTTTCCCCGTTGGGCCCGTCCTCGTAGGGTTTCCATTGTAACCGGGAGGAGGGGTGGGAGGGAAGGGGGAGGAAGGGAGGAGGGAGGTGTGGAGGGAGGAGGGGAGGGGGAGGGAGGGGTGAGGGGAGGGGGAAGGGGGGGAGGGGGGAGGGAGAGTGGAGGGAGGGGGTAGGGGGAGGTGGAGGGAGGGAGAGGGAGGGGAGGGGGGAAGGGGGAGGGAGGGGGACCTCCCCTTTTCCCAGTTCCCCTCTTTCCCCGTTGGGCCTGTCCTCGTAGGGTTTCCATTGTAACCGGGAGGACGGGAGGGAGGGAAGGGGGAGGGAGGGACGAGGGAGGTGTGGAGGGAGGAGGGAGGTGTGGAGGGAGGAGGGGAGGGCGAGGGAGGGGGGAGGGGGAGGGGGAGGGAGAGGGGAGGGAGAGGGGTAGGGTGAGGGGGGAGGGGAGGGGGGAAGGGGGGAGGAGGGGGACCTCCCCTTTTCCCAGTACCCCTCTTTCCCCGTTGGGCCCGTCCTCGTAGGTTTTCCTTTGTAACCGGGAGGAGGGGAGGGAGGGAAGAGGGAGGGAGGGAGGAGGGAGGCGTGGAGGGAGGAGGTGAGGGGGAGGGGAGGGGGAAGGGGGGAGGGAGAGGGGAGGGAGAGGGGAGGGAGGGGGAGGGAGGGGGAGGGAGGGGGGAGGGAGAGGGGTAGGGTGAGGGGGGAGGGGAGGGGGAAGGGGGGAGGAGGGGGACCTCCCCTTTTCCCAGTACCCCTCTTTCCCCGTTGGGCCCGTCCTCGTAGGTTTTCCTTTGTAACCGGGAGGAGGGGAGGGAGGGAAGAGGGAGGGAGGGAGGAGGGAGGCGTGGAGGGAGGAGGTGAGGGGGAGGGGAGGGGGAAGGGGGGAGGGAGAGGGGAGGGAGAGGGGAGGGAGGGGGAGGGAGGGGGAGGGAGGGGGAGGGAGGGGGCCCGTCTCCGTAGGGTTTCCATTGTAACTGGGAGGGGGGAGGGAGGTTGGAAAGAGCATCCCTCTCCCCATCAGAACTGCCCCCTCCATCGACTCCTTTAAGTCCAGGCTCAAAACCTATTTCTACTCCCTAGCGTTTGAGGCTCATTGAGGAGGCGCTGTGAACTGTTTGTGTGCTACTGTATGTTTCATTTTTTTCCTTAGTACCTAATCAGATGTACAGCACTTTGGTCAATGTGGGTTGTTTTTAAATGTACTATACAAATAAAATTGACTTGACTTGACAGCTTTTCGCAACAATGTAGCACAGGGGCATTGTGACGTCACACGCTGAATACCGCGGGGGGGGGAAGGGGGGTCAGCTCGAGTTCATCTCACAGGGGCATTGTGACATCACAATGAAGATTAATCCGCACCGCAGCGCCCCCCTTCTGTCAAAACTTCGATAAATCAGGGGGGGCAGCGCTTTAAAACCTCTGTAACTTAAAAGATATGCGACCGAATTAAATAAAAATATCATTTTCCAGCAGCGAACCGCATGGTGATTAAGGCGGTACAAAAATCGTGGCGCTACGGTTCACCGTTTTGCCGAAATTGCCGTATTCAGCCGACATCAGTGAAATATATATACATACATACAAGATCTGAGTTTTAATAGTATACTAGACCGAGTGGGCCCGTTGGGCCCGTCCCCGTAGGGTTTCCATTGTAACTGGGAGGATGGGAGGGAGGGAAGAGGGAGGGAGGGAGGAGGGAGGTGTGGAGGGAGCAGGGGAGGGGGAGGGAGGGGGGGAGGGGAGGGTGGAGTGGAGGGGGGAAGGGGGGGAGGGAGGGGGACCTCCCCTTTTCCCAGTACCCCTCTTTCCCCGTTGGGCCCGTCCCCGTAGGGTTTCCATTGTAACCGGGAGGGGGGGAGGAAGGGTGGAAGGAGGGGGGAGGGGGAGGGGGAGAGGGATGGAAGGGTGGAGGGATGGGGGTGGGAGTGGGGGAGGGAGGGATGGAGGGAAGGAGGGAGGGGGGGAGTTAGGGGGGAGGGTTGAGGGAGGTGGAGAGGGATGGGGAGGGAGGGGGAGGAGGGGGGAGGGAGTGGGGATGGAGATGGGAAGGAGGGGGAGGAAGGGAGTGGGGATGGAGATGGGAAGGAGGGGGAGGAAGGGGTTGAGGGGTGAAGGGGACCTCCCCTTTTCCCAGTACCCCTCTTTCCTCCACCACCAAGCCCCCTCCGCAACGACCCCTGTTGTCCCCATCCCCAGTCCCCATTCTCAGACCCCCCCCCATTCTCTCTCTCCCCCAGACACACTCTCAGTGCTTTTTTCGAAACACTTGCCCCGGTGGCCCACGAGCATAGGGGCCCAATGCTGATCTGTGTATGTTAAGTGACTTGCAATAAAAAAAAAGACGTAAAAAAAAGATAAGTGCTTTTTAAGTGCTCGTTTTGAAACATTCGCGGTCACATAGTGCTTCTCACTGCGATCTGTTAGTGGTGCTTTTCGAAACAATGTAGCACCCATCTCACACAAGCATTGGGAGGATGGGAGGGAGGGAAGGGGAGGGAGGGAGGAGGGAGGTGTGGAGGGAGGAGGGGAGGGAGGGGGGAAGGGGAGGGGGAAAGGGGGGGAGGGGGGAGGGAGAGGGGAGGGATGGGTGATGGGATGGGGGAGGGAGGGGGACCTCCCCTTTTCCCAGTACCCCTCTTTCCCCGTTGGGCCCGTCCCCGTAGGGTTTCCATTGTAACCGGGAGGGGGGAGGGAGGGTGGAAGGAGGGGGGAGGGGGAGAGGGATGGAAGGGTGGAGGGAGGGGGGAGGGATTGGGGGAGGGAGGGATGGAGGGAAGGAGGGAGGGGGGAGTTAGAGGGGAGGGAGGGGGGAGGGAGTTGGGGAGGGAGGGGGAGGAGGGGGGAGGGAGTGGGGATGGAGGTGGGAAGGAGGGGGGATGAAGGGGTTGAGGGGGGAAGGGGGACCTCCCCTTTTCCCAGTACCCCTCTTTCCCCGTTGGGCCCGTCCTCGTAGGGTTTCCATTGTAACCGGGAGGAGGGGAGGGCGGGAAGGGGGAGGGAGGGAGGAGGGAGGTGTGGAGGGAGGAGGGGAGGGGAGGGAGGGGGGTAGGGGGGAGGGGGAGGGAGGGGGAGGGAGAGGGGAGGGGGAAGGGGGGAGGGAGGGGGGAGGGAGGGGGAAGGGGGGAGGGAGGGGGGAGGGAGGGGGACCTCCCCTTTTCCCAGTACCCCTCTTTCCCCGTTGGGCCCGTCCCCGTAGGGTTTCCATTGTAACCGGGAGGGGGGGGAGGGGGGGTGGAAGGAGGGGGGAGGGGGAGAGGGGTGGAAGGGTGGAGGGAGGGGGGGAGGGAGTGGGGGAGGGTCGGATGGAGGGAAGGAGGGACGGGTGAGTTAGGGGCTGAGTGGTGATGGAGGTTGGGATTGAGGGGGGAGAGAGTGGGGATGGAGGTGGGAAGGAGGGGGGAGGAAGAGGTTGAGGGGGGAAGTGGGACCTCCCCTTTTCCCAGTACCCCTCTTTCCCCCACCACCAAGCCCCCACCGCAACGACCCCTGTTGTCCCCCTCCCCAGTCCCCATTCTCAGACCCCCCCCCCATTCTCTTGGAATAACAAAAAATACTTTTTTTAAAAAAAGTGCTTTTTAATTGCTTGTTTTGAAACATTCGCGGTTAAGTGCTTTTTTAAAAAACATTCGCAGTTAAGTGCTGGTTTTGAAACATTCGCGGCTACTTAGTGCTTCTGTCAGCTGCTTTTCGAAACAATGTTGCAACCATCTCACACAAGCATTGGGAGGATGGGAGGGAGGGAAGGGGAGGGAGGGAGGAGGGAGGTGTGGAGGGAGGAGGGGAGGGAGGGGGGAAGGGGAGGGGGGGAAGGGGGCGGGAGAGGGAAGGGAGGGGGGATGGGATGGGGAAGGGGGGAGTGAGGGGGACCTCCCCTTTTCCCAGTACCCCTCTTTCCCCGTTGGGCCCGTCCTCGTAGGGTTTCCATTGTAACCGGGAGGAGGGGATGGAGGGAAGGGGGAGGGAGGGAGGAGGGAGGTGTGGAGGGAGGGGAGGGGGAGGGAGGGGGGAGGGGAGGGGGGAAGGGGGGGAGGGGGGAGGGAGAGGGGGAGGGAGGGGGGGAGGGGGGAGGGAGAGGGGGAAGGGGGAGGGGAGGGGGAAGGGGAGGGAGGGGGACCTCCCCTTTTCCCAGTACCCCTCTTTCCCCGTTGGGCCCGTCCTCGTAGGGTTTCCATTGTAACCGGGAGGAGGGGAGGGAGGGAAGGGGGAGGGAAGGAGGTGTGGAGGGGGAGGGAGGGGGGAGGGGAGGGGGGAAGGGGGGGAGGGAGGGGGGGTGGAGGTGGGAAGGAGTGGGGAGGAAGGGGTTGAGGGGGGAAGGGGGGGGAGGGAGGGAATAGGGGCCCCATGCTGATCTGTGTATGTTAAGTGACTCGCACAACTTTAAAAAACTGGCAGTTGCTTTTCGCAACAATGTTGCAACATCTCACACAAGCATTGTGACGTCACAAGCTGAAGACCTTGAAAAAAAAGGTCAGAAAAAAAATCATGTAAATTTAAAGTAGTAAACACCCAATAGCAGCTGCTTGTCCATCGCGAGCTGATCTCTCATTGGTGCACGGGTGCCATTGTGACATCACGCGCTGAAGCCCCTTCAAGAAAAGGGTTAGAAATGAAAATTTAAACTTTAATATCTCTCTAGCTTTAAAAAGGTAGCTTCAATTTGAACGAAAGTACTTACAATAGTTGCCCAGGTTAATGGTGAATATGGCGGTACAAAAATCGTAGCGCTTTGGTGTAACTTCAGGGAGGAGTAGGGTTTGTAAGTTATGGACAGAAACTCTTCGGAATCTTCCGTACATACACATATACATCCGGAATGTTGGACCGCAGAGTTTTAGTAGTATACTAGACCGAGTGGGCCCGTTGGGCCCGTCCTCGTAGGGTTTCCATTGTAACCGGGAGGGGAGGAAAGGGGGAGGGTTAGGGGAGGGAAGGGGGAGGGAGGAGGGGAGGGAGGGGAGGGGGGAAGGGGGGAGGGAGAGGGGAGGGAGGGGGGTAGGGGGGAGGGAGGGGGGAGAGGGGGGGATGGGAGGGGGGAGGGGGGAAGGGAGGAGGGAAGGGGGGAGGGAGAGGGGAGGGAGGTGGGTAGGGGGGAGGGAGGGAGGGGGACCTCCCCTTTTCCCAGTACCCCTCTTTCCCCGTTGGGCCCGTCCTCGTAGGGTTTCCATTGTAACCGGGAGGAGGGGAGGGCGGGAAGGGGGAGGGAGGGAGGAGGGAGGTGTGGAGGGAGGAGGGGAGGGGAGGGAGGGGGGAGGGGAGGGAGGGGGGTAGGGGGGAGGGGGAGGGAGAGGGGAGGGGGGAGGGGAGCGGGAAGGGGGGAGGGAGGGGGACCTCCCCTTTTCCCAGTACTCCTCTTTCCCCGTTGGGCCCGTCCTCGTAGGGTTTCCATTGTAACCGGGAGGGGGGAGGGAGGGAGGAGGGAGGTGTGGAGGGAGGAGGGGAGGGTGAGGGAGGGGAGGGGGAGGGGGGAAGAGGGGTAGGGGGGAGGGGAGGGAGGAGGGGAGGGAGGGGGAACTCCCCTTTTCCCAGTACCCCTCTTTCACCGTTGGGCCCGTCCCCGTAGGGTTTCCATTGTAACCGGGAGGGGGGGAGGGAGGGTGGAAGGAGGGGGAGAGGGGTGGAAGGGTGGAGGGAGGGGGGGAGGGAGTGGGGGAGGGTCGGATGGAGGGAAGGAGGGAGGGGTGAGTTAGGGGCTGAGTGGTGATGGAGGTTGGGATTGAGGGGGGAGAGAGTCGGGATGGAGGTGGGAAGGAGGGGGGAGGAAGAGGTTGAGGGGGAAGTGGGACCTCCCCTTTTCCCAGTACCCCTCTTTCCCCCACCACCAAGCCCCCACCGCAACGACCCCTGTTGTCCCCCTACCCAGTCCCCATTCTCAGACCCCCCCCCCATTCTCTTGGAATAAAAAAAAATACTTTTTTTAAAAAAGTGCTTTTTAATTGCTTGTTTTGAAACATTCGCGGTTAAGTGCTTTTTAAAAAAACATTCGCGGTTAAGTGCTGGTTTTGAAACATTCGCGGCTACTTAGTGCTTCTGTCAGTTGCTTTTCGAGGGAGGGAGTAGGGAGGTGTGGAGGGGGGAGGGGAGGGGGAGGGGAGGGGGAGGGGAGGGGGGAAGGGAGGAGGGAGAGGGGAGGGAAGGGGGTAGGGGGGAGGGGTAGGGAGGGGGGAGGGGGGAAGGGGAGGGAGGGGGGAAGGGGAGGGGGAGGGAGGGGGGGAGGGAGAAGGGAGGGAGGGGGGAGGGAGGGGAACCTCCCATTTTCCCAGTACCCCTCTTTCACCATTGGGCCCGTCCTCGTAGGGTTTCCATTGTAACCGGGAGGAGGGGAGGGAGGGAAGGGGGAGGGAGGGAGGGAGGAGGGAGGTGTGGAGGGAGGAGGGGAGGGGGAGGGGAGGGGGGGAGGGGGGAAGGGGGAGGAGGGAGGGAGAGGGGAGGGAGGGGGGGAGGTAAGGGGGAGAGGGGGGAAGGGGGAGGGAGGGGGATCTCCCCTTTTCCCAGTACCCCTCTTTCCCCGTTGGGCCCGTCCTCGTAGGGTTTCCATTGTAACCGTGAGGAGGGGAGGGAGGGAAGGGGGAGGGAGGGAGGAGGGAGGGGTGGAGGGAGGAGGGGAGGGGAGGGAGGGGGAGGGGAGGGAGGGGGGAGGGGGAGGGAGGGGAAGGGGGGAGGGGAGGGGGAAGGGGGTAGTGAGGGGGACCTCCCCTTTTCCCAGTACCCCTCTTTCCCCGTTGGGCCCGTCCTCGTAGGGTTTCAATTGTAACCGGGAGGGGGGAGAGAGGGTGGAAGGAGGGGGGAGGGGGAGAGGGATGGAAGGGTGGAGGGAGGGGGAGGGATTGGGGGAGGGAGGGATGGAGGGAAGGAGGGAGGGGGGAGTTAGGGGGGAGGGAGTTGGGGAGGAGGGGGGGAGGGAGTGGGGATGGAGGTGGGAAGGAGGGGGGATGAAGGGGTTGAGGGGGGAAGGGGGACCTCCCCTTTTCCCAGTACCCCTCTTTCCCCGTTGGGCCCGTCCCCGTAGGGTTTCCATTGTAACCGGGAGGGGGGAGGGAGGGTGGAAGGAGGGGGGAGGGGGAGAGGGATGGAATGGTGGAGGGAGGGGGGAGGGAGTGGGGGAGGGTGGGATGGAGGGAAGGAGGGAGCGGGGGAGTTAGGGGCTGAGTGGTGATGGAGGTTGGGATTGAGGGGGGAGGGAGGGGGGAGGGAGTGGGGATTGAGGTGGGAAGGAGGGGGGAGGAAGGGGTTGAGGGGGGAAGTGGGACCTCCCCTTTTCCCAGTACCCCTCTTTCCCCGTTGGGCCCGTCCCCGTATAGTTTCCATTGTAACCGGGAGGGGGGGAGGGAGGGTGGAAGGAGGGGGGAGGGGGAGAGGGATGGAATGGTGGAGGGAGGGGGGAGGGAGTGGGGGAGGGTGGGATGGAGGGAAGGAGGGAGGGGGGGAGTTAGGGGCTGAGTGGTGATGGAGGTTGGGATTGAGGGGGGAGGGAGGGGGGGAGGGAGTGGGGATGGAGGTGGGAAGGAGTGGGGAGGAAGGGGTTGAGGGGAGAAGGGGGGGGGAGGGAGGGAATAGGGGCCCCATGCTGATCTGTGTATGTTAAGTGACTTGCACAACTTTAAAAAACTGGCAGTTGCCTTTCGCAACAATGTTGCAACAATCTCACACAAGCATTGTGACGTCACAAGCTGAAGATGTAAATTTAAAACCGAGCTGATCTCTGATTGGTGCACGGGTGCCATTGTGACATCACGCGCTGAAGCCCCTTCAAGAAAAGGGTTAGAAATGAAAATTTAAACTTTAATATCTCTCTAGCTTTAAAAAGGTAACTTCAATTTGAACGAAAGTACTTACAATAGTTGCCCACGTTAATGGTGAATATGGCGGTACAAAAATCGTAGCGCTTTGGTGTACCTTCAGGGAGGAGTAGGGTTTGTAAGTTATGGACAGAAATTCTTCGGAATCTTCCGTACATACACATATACATACATACATACGGAATGTTGGACCGCAGAGTTTTAGTAGTATATAGATAGATAGACTAGCACAAGTGTGCCGGTTGGGCCCGTCCTCGTAGGGTTTCCATTGTAACCGGGAGGATGGGAGGGAGGGAAGGGGGAGGGAGGAGGGGAGGGGAGGGTGGAGTGGAGGGGGGAGGGGAGGGGGAAGGGGGGTAGGGGGATGGGGAGGGAGAGGGGAGGGAGGGGGGTGGGGGGGAGGGTCTATTTTACTTTAAAATAAACAGCGTTCTTTGTTGAAAAGGAAATAAACTTATCCATAGATCATCAGCTTTTTTTTTTTTAATTTTTTTTTTTTTTTAATTTTTTTTTATTAAAAGTACGGTAAATTACAATAATACAGCAGGTATATCTTAATACATTTTTTATACCGCTTCCTTTTTTTGAGCTTTAAGAAAAAGATAGAAGTAAAGAAGTAAAGAAAGAAAGTGCGCAAGAGTCGTGAAGTGCAAGAGAGTGTTGGGAAAAGAAAGCCCCTTGGAAAAGAAGTTAGAGAAGGAAGTAAAGTAAGAAAGTAGACCCTAGAAAAGAAAGAAAAAAAAAAAAAAAAAGTAGAAACAATCGCTCTATTATAACATTAAACTCCGCAGGAAGGGGACTACCAACCAAGTCTGTTTTGTTGTTTTACCTCCCGTTACCAGGTCCTGATACCATTTATTTATTTATTTCTTTGTAAAATTACTATTGCACCTCATGCTTGTAATAGGTCCAGAAACGTAGACCACGTCTTTTGGAATTGGTCTGCTTTACCTGCTAAGAGGAATCTCATCTCTTCCAAATGTAGTGTTTCAAACATATTTGATATCCACATTTTTATTGTTGGTGTGGGCGCATTTTTCCAGAATTTCAGTATGAGCTTTTTTCCCATTATTAGCCCGTAATTAAATAAATTCTTCTGAAACACGTTTAATTCAGGGTTACCTTCCGATATTCCAAAAATGATCCATTCTGGTTTTGGTACCAGTTTTATTTTGATTAATTTTGAAAAAATATCAAATATTTCATACCAGAATTTTTGGATTTTTGTACAAAAAACAAAAGAATGCGCTATAGTAGCTTCTTGACACAGACATTTATCACAAATTGGTGAAACATTCGGGAAGATTTTATTTAATTTAGTTTTTGAATAATATAATCTATGTAATGTTTTGAATTGGATGAGCGTATGTCGTACGTTGATCGAACATTTATGCACCTGTAGTAAATGATTATCCCAACTCTCTTTTGAAATTTTTATAGCTAATTCTTGTTCCCAGTCTCTTCTAATTCCATCTGTTGTGGGTATTGCTATGTTTAAAATGATATTATATAAATACGATATTAGATTAGCTGATTCCGCCTTTGTCTTCATTGCTTCATCCAGTAAGTCGGAAGGCATATTATAATAATCTTTTGTATATTTTTTCAGATAATCACGAATTTGAAGATATTTAAAATATTGGTTATTTTTCAAATTATATTTCAGTTGTATTTGTTGAAATGATAGTAATTTTCCCAATTCATACAAATCTTCGAGCGATTTGATTCCCATTCTTTCCCATTGTATAAATGATTTGTCTATAATTGAAGGTTTAAACGATGGATTATTGACTATTGGTATTAAAAGAGATAAGTTTCTTAATTTTAGATTCTGTTTTATTTGTTTCCATGTTCTAATTGTGCTATGTATAATTGGATTTTTATTATAATTTTTATTATTCAGATTTATTGGTGAGAGGATAGTCGCTCCTATATTACTCGGGGAGCAGTCCCCTTTTTCCATTAAGATCCAGGCCGCCTGATGGGCAGAATTGTCCAGCAGGTGAATCATATTTTTAATATTTACTGCCCAATTATAATACATAAAGTTAGGGAGCGCTAGACCCCCCAACTCTTTTCGTTTATTAAGGTGTGCTATTTGTATTCTATGGGATTTATAATCCCATATAAAATTTGTAATATCTGAGTCCAATTTTTTGAAAAACCTTTTAGGAAGATATATAGGTATTGATTGAAATAGGTATAGGATTTGTGGTAAGAAAATCATTTTTATAGCATTTATTCTGCCTATTAAGGACATCGGAAGTGTTTTCCAGAATTTAATCAAATTATTTAATTTCTTAAGTAGGGGATTATAATTGGCTTTAAACATATCCTGGTAATTTCTAGTAATTTCAATTCCCAAATATTTGAATTTTTCTGTAGCTATTTTAAAAGGGAATTTCCGGAGGTGTGTTGAGTCTTTTGGATTTATCGACATAATTTCACTTTTGTTCCAATTTATTCTATATCCTGAAAAGGATCCAAAGTCCTCAATTAAATTTAATATGTTTGGTATACTAATTTGTGGTTTTGTGATGTACAGTAGTACATCATCGGCATATAGGGATATTTTGTTATTCGAATATTTTGTGTTATAACCATAAATATCCGGGTGTGTTCTTATTTTTTCAGCAAGGGGTTCAATTACCAAAGCGAATAACAACGGTGATAGTGAACATCCTTGTCTATTGCCCCTTGATAGTTCAAATTTCGAGGATAATATATTGTTAGTTAATATTCTAGCCGTAGGTTTGTTATATAATAATTTTATCCATGCGATAAAGTTCTCTCCCAATTGAAATTTTTGCAATACTTTAATCATATAATCCCATTCTACTTGATCAAACGCTTTTTCTGCATCCAGTGAGATGATAGATAACTCTTGGTCATGAGGTTTATGTGAGTGCATTATGTTAAGCAAACGTCTCAAATTATTGAATGAGTGTCTCTTAGATATAAATCCTGTTTGATCCTCATTTATTAGTCTACTAACGTACCTGCTTAGTCTAATGGCTAGTGTTTTCGCTATTATTTTTTGATCCGTATTTAACAAAGCAATAGCTCTATATGATCCTGGTTCTTCTATATTTTTATCTTTTTTAAGTATTAATATAATCGTTGATTCTGCTAGTGTTTCAGGTAAGCTTTGCTCTTTAAAAGCATATGTATACATTTTCTGTAATCGTGGAATAACTATGTCGTAAAATGCTTTATAAAATTCATTGCTGAATCCGTCTGGTCCTGGTGTTTTTCCATTCTTTAGTGTTTTTATTGTGTCTTCTATCTCCTTCGAAGTAATTTGTGCTCCCAGTTCCTCTTGTTCCCTCAGTGCTAATTGTGGTAGGTTACAATTATCTAGGAATTCTGAAATTTTATTATTATTGTCTATTA
Source organism: Rhinoraja longicauda (assembly GCF_053455715.1). NCBI lineage: Eukaryota > Metazoa > Chordata > Chondrichthyes > Rajiformes > Arhynchobatidae > Rhinoraja > Rhinoraja longicauda. The sequence continues at coordinate 23,072,340 of NC_135977.1, read as the reverse complement.
ACGTTTTAGATGTGTATAAATTCTGGTAAAATTGAGCAAATCTTTTATTAATATCCTTGGGTAATGTTAATAATTCCCCTCTATCTGATTTAATCTTTAATATTGCATTTTCTTTTTCCCGTTTTTTCAATTGGCGTGCTAGAAGTTTGTGGGGTTTGTCCCCAAATTCGAAGTGTTCTTGTTTTGTAATTTGAAATAGTGTTATAACTTTCTCTGACAATAATTTATTTAGCTTGAATTTCAATAATAGGATTTTATTATGTTTATCCATAGTTGGATCTTTAGCATTATCTGTATCTAATTGTTTTATTTGTTCTTCTAAATGTCTTTGATCATTCTTATTCTTTTTATTTTGATAAGCTTGAAATGAAATAATGACTCCTCTAATAAATGCTTTGAAGGATTCCCATAATAACGTGGGGGATATATCTGGTGTATCATTTATCTCAAAAAATAGGTCCATCTGTTTTTTTAGATATATACTCCCTTGTGGGTCTTTTAAAATTTGCGAGTTAAACCTCCAAAATGATTTATTCATAGACATTCCTTCTAGTTTTAAAACAAAAGTTAACGGAGAGTGGTCTGAGATCGCATTTATGTGGTATTTAGGGTTCATAGAATGCGGAATTAATTTTGTATCCACAAGAAAATAGTCTATCCGTGAGTATGTTTTATGCACCGTTGAATAAAACGAATAATCCCTTCCCGTCGGATTTGCAATCCTCCACACATCTGCTATATTTGTGTTTTCCATATATGTGTGTAAGAGTTCACTGGTTTTAGATTTCAGATTACCTTTTTTTTTTTGCATCGATTTATCTAGATAAGGGTCTAAAACACAGTTAAAATCTCCTCCAATTATAACATTTTGATAATTAAATTCTGCAATTATATTCAGAATTTTATTAAAGAACTGAGGGTTATCAAAATTAGGCGCATATATGTTTACCAGCGTAATTGGCGTATTATTGATCTCTCCTGCTACTATAAGGTATCTCCCTTCCTTATCTGATATAGTATTCTTTGATTTAAATGGAATTCCTTTACGAATAATGATTGCAGTGCCTCTAGATTTGGAAGTAAATGAAGAGTGAAATGTTTGGCCTATCCAATTCGCCCTCAGTCTCGACTGATCTTGATGTCTAAGATGCGTTTCCTGTAAAAACGAAATGTCCGTGTTGTATGATTTCAACTGAGCTAGTATCTTGCCCCTTTTAATAGGTTCATTAATACCCCTTATATTCCAACTACATAGTCTGATTCCTCCCATTTTCTTTTGATTGTCGTCATACATTTTTACCAATTTTAATGACCTTATTTATTATGGTGCATCCATATCTCAGGACATTTATAGTTTTGGGGGCATTTATATTATAGACTTCCTTGGTAGTTCCCCTCCGCGATTGTCCTTGAAAGAAAAACACATAGATGTGACATAGTGTGATAAAAAAAAAAAGTATATCAAATAAATTTACGGTGTCTAAGTTTAGGACACCGTAGTGGGTGGACCACTCGTCTGTGGTGTACGACATCAATATAGCTTCCGGCGTAGTTGTTGTGAGATTAGCCCCTCTGCCTTTATTACCTAAAACCTAGGGGGTCGGTACCGTTTCCAAATCAGTTCTATTTCACCCAATTGCAGTATATATATATGTTTCATTCCGACTTATCAAATCTAATCATGTATTCAGTTACATATATTCCTCACTCTTTATCTCTTAACTATTTATAATTGATTTTAGTATTGTTAAAAGTGAGCTGTACGCTGAAAGGGTTAACCGGATTCAGGCTCCTGGAATTGTGCCAGGTGCCTGAGTCTCCTCCCCTCTCGAGCTGCGGAACTTTTGTGATTACTGTTGATTACTGTTGTCTGCGTTATGAGGCAGGCAACACATTTTTATCAGTTCCGATTGCTATTTCTATATTAATATTGTTAATTATTAATTGTTATTAATTCTCTATATTTTGTAAAACTATATAAACCATATAATGTTTTTCACTCTCAGCTCAGCTCAGCAAAACGACCTTCCCATGTTATCAGTCTTTCCTCGTTTGAGCACAGAGAGTCCTTGAATTAGATTCCACAATGTTCCAGGGGAGATAATAATGTCTAGACACGTCTCATGAAAAATCTGTTGCGTGTATTAATTTTTAAAGAATGGAGTTGTTCGCTTATTTCACTTTGCTTGTGATATTCTTGTTGGGGAAATAAGCAAATTAATTTGTTCTTGACGTCTTGGTGATCAATCTTCAATTGTCGCTGCCTTGGCCACGATTTCTTGAGCGTATTTAAGAGATTCTACCGAATTAGTGAATGTTTTTGACATTCCCAAGAAAGTGATACGCATTCTGGCCGGATAATACACTCCAACTCTGACACCCTTGACACCGTAAAGAACTTCTCTGGTCTGTGCGAACTTTCTTCTCTTTTGCACAATCTCGTAAGGGTAGTCCCGTAGGAGTTTAATAGAATCATTTCTGTACATCATCTTCTCTCCGTATTTAATTTTTTTCATCAGCGCTTCCACTGTTAGGATATCCCGAAATTTGACTATGATCTGTCGTGGGTATGCATGTTCTCCTTGAGATCTTGGTTTAAATCTGGGTAGTCGATGTGCTACTTCAATTACAGGTGCCTCAGGTAGATTGAGTACATGTTTAATTAGGTTGGCAGTGAACTCACAAGCATTGTCTCCCTCAGCCCCCTCTTTCACCCCACGTATTCGTATATTTTGACGTCTTGCGCGGGCTTCTAGGTCAACACATTTATCAGAGACTTTTGTAAATTGGCTCTTGAGGCTGTCTATTTCTAACTTCATTGCCTGCATGTCTCCTGTCATCTCTTCCACAACAGCTTCCATATCTTTCACTGCAGTTCCATTTGCGGAGACAGTTTCATGCACGGCCTCAAACATCTTTATGGTCTCTTCTGCCACCTTATTAATTTTCCCCGTTAATTCTTCTTGCACATCATCAACTTTTTTTTGCAGAGCACCAATGCCCGCAAGTATTTTTTCATTACCAGCAATCAAATTTAAGTTTCCAGCTTTCAAATCATTTTTCAATTCATTTTTCAATTCTCTTACCGAGTTCTTTAACTCCTCCATTTCGGTTTTCTCTCTTGTGGTCATCTCAGTCTTAGATCGTGTAGCCATTCCAGAGTCCACTCCAGAGGTCTGTTTTGCAGTTTCTTGATGTTCCTGAGTCTTCAGCAGTTGTTTTATAACTTTCCTATGTGGGCTCTGACCTGGAGACGTACTTTTCATTTAAAATGACTTTCCCTCCGTTAAATTCACGTCGCTTACTCAGCACCGCGACATGGGACTCCGGTAAGTTTTAAAAACGATACCGACCTCCAGACCCGATTTTAACGCGAAAAGTCGCGATTTTTTCAGAGGAGCTAAAAATTGCGACTGCTAACACAGCATGTCGCCACCGGCCGAAACATCATCAGCTTTTTTTAAATAAATAAAATCAAACTTAATGAAAATCACATTCCTCATTTTAAATAAATGTCTTTGTTATAAATGAAATCAAACAGCGGGAGAGGCGACGGCGATTACACCTCCCGGCGATCAGCGCTGCTGGGACGGGAGGGAGGGAGGGATGAGGGAGGGAGGAGAGTGGGGAGGGAGGGGGACCTCCCCTTTTCCCAGTACTCTTCTTTCCCAAACCACCAAGCCCCCTGTTGTCCCCCTCCCCAGTCCCCATTCTCAGACCCCCCCATTCTCTCTCCCCCAGATACTCTCTTACTCTCCCCCCCCCTTTCCCCAGCACACCCCTTTCCCCGTTGGGCCCGTCCTCGTAGGGTTTCCATTGTAACCGTGAGGCAGGGAGGGAGGGGGAGGGAGGGAGGAGGGAGGTGTGGAGGGAGGAGGGGAGGGGGAGGGAGGGGGGAGGGGAGGGGGGAAGGGGAGAAGGGGGAGAGGTGGAGGGAGGGGGGAGGGAGAGGGGGAGGGGTGGGGGGAATGGGGGAGGGAGGGAGGGTGGAAGGGGGAGGGAGGGGGACCTCCCCTTTTCCCAGTACCCCTCTTTCCCCGTTGGGCACGTCCTCGTAGGGTTTCCATTGTAACCGGGAGGAGGGGAGGGAGGGAAGGGGGAGGGAGGGAGGAGGGAGGTGTGGAGGGAGGAGCGGAGGGGGAGGGAGGGAGGGGAGGGGGGAGTGGAGGGGGCGGGGAAGGGGGGGAGGGAGAGGGGGGGAGGGGGAGGGAGGGGAAGGGCGGAGGGAGGGGGACCTCCCCTTTTCCCAGTACCCCTCTTTCTCCGTTGGGCCCGTCCTCGTAGGGTTTACATTGTAACCGGGAGGAGGGGAGGGAGGGAAGGGGGAGGGAGGGAGGAGGGAGGTGTGGAGGGAGGAGGGGAGGGGGAGGGGGAGGGGAGGGGGGGAGGGGGGAAGGGGGGAGGGAGAGGGGAGGGAGGGTGGTAGGGTGGGGGAGGGAGGGGATGGGGGAAGGGGGAGGGAGGGGGACCTCCCCTTTTCCCAGTACCCCTCTTTCCCCGTTGTGCCCGTCCTCGCAGGGTTTCCATTGTAACCGGGAGGGGAGTGGGGGGGAGGGAAGGGAGGAGGGAGGTGTGGAGGGGGGAGGGGAGGGGGAGGGGGGAGGGGGAAGGGGGGGAGGGAGGGGGAGGGAGAGGGGAGGGAGGGTGTAGGGAGGGGGAAGGGGGGAGGGAGGGGGACCACCCGTTTTCCCAGTACCCCTCTTTCCCCGTTGGGCCCGTCCTCGTAGGGTTTCCATTGTAACCGGGAGGCGGGGAGGGTGGGGGAGGGAGGGAGGTGTGGAGGGAGGAGGGGAGGGAAGGGGGGAGGGGAGGGGGGAAGGGGGGGAGGTGGAGGGAGGGGGGAAGGGGGAGGGAGGGGGACCTCCCATTTTCCCAGTACCCCTCTTTCCCCGTTGGGCCCGTCCTCGTAGGGTTTCCATTGTAACCGGGAAGCGGGGATGGAGGGGGGAGGGAGGGGGAAGGGGGGAGGGAGGGGGACTTCCCCTTTTCCCAGTACCCCTCTTTCCCCGTTGGGCCCGTCCCCGAGGGGTGAGGGAGGTGGGGAGGGATGGGGAGGGAGTTGGGGAGGAGGGGGGGAGGGAGTGGGGATGGAGTGGGGAGGAAGGGGTGGAGGGGGGAAGGGGGACCTCCCCTTTCTTTTTTAGAAACACTTGCCCCGGTGGCCCACGAGCATAGGGGCCCCATGCTGATCTGTGTATGTTAAGTGACTTGCAATAAAAAACACAACTTTAAAAAACAATCAGCTGCTTTTCGCAACAATGTTGAACCCATCTCACACAAGCATTGTGACGTCACAAGCTGAAGACCTTGAAAAAAAAGGTGAAAAATAAAAAGATGTAAATTTGTAAAGAGTAGACACCGAATAGCAGCTGCTTGTCCATTGTGACATCACACGCTGAAGGGGGGGGGAAGGGGGGTCAGCTCGAGCTCATCTCGCAGGGGCATTGTGACATCACACGCTGAAGACTAAATCCGCACCGCAGCGCCCCCCTGAAAAGGGGGGGGGGGGCAGCGCTTTAAAACCTCTGTAACTTAAAAAATACGCGACCAAATTAAGTGAAAATATCACGGCCGAGCGAGCGCGAGATTGGCGATTGAGGCGGTGCGAAAATCGTCGTGCTACGGTTCGCCTTTTTTCCGCAATCGATGTTACGTACGGTTCAGGTCATTCTCAAAAATATATACATACATAACATAAGATCTGAGTTTTAATAGTATACTAGCACGAGTGTGCCCGTTGGGCCCGTCCTCGTAGGGTTTCCATTGTAACCGGGAGGGGAGTGGGGGGGAGGGAAGGGGGAGGGAGGGAGGAAGGGAAGGGGAGGGGGGGGGAGGGGAGGGAGGGAGGAGGGGAGGGGAGGGGGAGGGGAGGGGGAGGGAGGGGGGAGGGAGGAGGGGAGGGGGGTGGGAGAGAGGATGGAGGGGGGTAGGGAGGGGGGAAAAGGGGAGGGAGGGGGACCTCCCCTTTTCCCAGTACCCCGCTTTCCCCGTTGGGCCCGTCCTCGTAGGGTTTCCATTGTTACCGGGAGGAGGGGAGGGAGGGAGGAGGGAGGTGTGGAGGGAGGAGGGGAGGGGGAGGGGAGGGTTGGAGAGGGGAAGGGGGGGAGGGAGAGGGGAGGGAGGGGGGTAGGGGGGAGGGAGGGGGGAGGGAGGGGGGAGGGGGACCTCCCCTTTTCCCAGTACCCCTCTTTCCCCGTTGGGCCCGTCCTCGTAGGGTTTCCATTGTAACCGGGAGGGGAGTGGGGGGGAGGGAAGGGAGGAGGGAGGGGGGAGGGGAGGGGGAGGGAGTGGGGGAGGGGAGGGGGGAGGGGGGAGGGAGAGTGGAGGGAGGGGTTATGGGGAGGGGGAGGGAGGGGGAAGGGGGGAGGGAGGGGGACCACCCGTTTTCCCAGTACCCCTCTTTCCCCGTTGGGCCCGTCCTCGTAGGGTTTCCATTGTAACCGGGAGGCGGGGAGGGAGGGGGGAGGGAGGGAGGAGGGAGGTGTGGAGGGAGGAGGGGAGGGAAGGGGGGAGGGGAGGGGGAAGGGGAGGAGGGAGGGGGACCTCCCCTTTTCCCAGTACCCCTCTTTCCCCGTTGGGCCCGTCCTCGTAGGGTTTCCATTGTAACCGGGAGGTGGGGAGGGAGGGGGGAGGGATGGAGGAGGGGGGGGTGGAGGGGGGGAGGGGAGGGGGTGGGAGGGGAAGGGGGGGAGGGGGGAAGGGGGGAGGTGGAGGGAAGGGGAGGGAGGGGGGAGGGAGGGGGAAGGGGGGAGGGAGGGGGAAGGGGGGAGGGAGGGGGACCTCTCCTTTTCCCAGTACCCCTCTTTCCCCGTTGGGCCCGTCCTCGTAGGGTTTCCATTGTAACCGGGAGGGGAGTGGGGGGGAGGGAAGGGAGGGAGGAGGGAGGGAGGGGGGGAGGGGAGGGGGGAAGGTGGAGGGAGGGGGACCACCCCTTTTCCCAGTACCCCTCTTTCACCTTTGGGTCCGTCCCCGTAGGGTTTCCATTGTAACCGGAAGGGGGGGAGGGAGGGTGGAAGGGTGGAGGGAGGGGGGGGGGTGGGGAGGGAGTTGGGGAGGGGGGGAGGGAGTGGGGATGAAGGAAGGGGGAGGAAGGGGTTGAGGGGGAAGGGGGACGGGGTCCCAAACCACCAAGCCCCCTCTGCAACGACCCCTGTTGTCCCCCTCCCCACTTGCCCCGGTGGCCCACGAGCATAGGGGCCCCATGCTGATCTGTGTATGTTAAGTGACTTGCAATAAAAAACACAACTTTAAAAAACAATCAGCTGCATTTCGCAACAATGTTGAACCCATCTCACACAAGCATTGTGACGTCACAAGCTGAAGACCTTGAAAAAAAAGGTTAAAAATAAAAAGATGTAAATTTGTAAAGAGTAGACACCCAATAGCAGCTGCTTGTCCATTGTGACATCACACGCTGAAGGGGGGGGGAAGGGGGATCAGCTCGAGCTCATCTCACAGGGGCATTGTGACATCACACGCTGAAGACTAAATCCGCACCGCAGCGCCCCCCTGAAAAGGGGGGGGGGCAGCGCTTTAAAACCTCTGTAACTTAAAAAATATGCGACCAAATTAAGTGAAAATATCACGGCCGAGCGAGTGCGAGATTGGCGATTGAGGCGGTGCGAAAACCGTGGCGCTACGGTTCGCCTTTTTTCCGCAATCGATGTTACGTACGGTTCAGGTCATTCCCAAAAATTTACACAAGATCTGAGTTTTTAGACTAGCACAAGTGTGACGGTGGGCCCGTCCTCGTAGGGTTTCCATTGTAACCGGGAGGGGAGTGGGGGGGAGGAAAGGGGGAGGGTTCGGGGGAGGGAAGGGGGAGGGAGGAGGGGTGGGGGAGGGAGGGGAGGAGGGGAGGGGTGAAGGGGAGGGAGAGGGGAGGGAGAGGGAGGGGGGAGGGGAGGGGGAGGGGAAGGGAGGGGGGAGGGGAGGGGGAAGGGGGAGGGAGGTGGACCTCCCCTTTTCCCAGTACCCCTCTTTCCCCGTTGGGCCCGTCCTCGTAGGGTTTCCATTGTAACCAGGAGGAGGGGAGGGAGGGAAGGGGGAGGGAGGGAGGAGGGAGGTGTGGAGGGAGGAGGGAAGGGAGGGGGGGAAGGGGGGGAGAGGGGAGGGAGAGGGGAGGGAGAGGGGAGGGAGGCGGGTAGCGGGGGGAGGGGGGGGGAGGGAGGGGGGAGGGGGGAAGGGGGGAGTGATGGGGACCTCCCCTTTTCCCAGTACCCCTCTTTCCCCGTTGGGCCCGTCCTCGTAGGGTTTCCATTGTAACCGGGAGGAGGGGAGGGAGGGAAGGGGAGGGAGGGAGGGAAGGGTGAGGGAGGGAGAAGGGAAGTGTGGAGGGAGGAGGGGAGGGGGAGGGGAGGGGGGAGGGAGGGTGACCTCCCCTTTTCCCAGTACCCCTCTTTCCCCGTTGGCCCGTCCTCGTAGGGTTTCCATTGTAACCGGGAGGAGGGGAGGGAGGGAAGGGGGAGGGAGGGAGGAGGGAGGTGTGGAGGGAGGAGGGGAGGGGGAGGGGGGGAGAGGAGGGGGAGTGGAGGGGGGAAGGGGGGGAGGGAGAGGGGAGGGAGGGGGTTGGTGGGGGAGGGGGAGGGAAGGTGGAAGGGGGGGAGGGGAGGGGGGAAGGGTGAGGGAGGGGGACCTCCCCTCTTTCCCCGTTGGGCCCGTCCTCGTAGGGTTTCCATTGTAACCGGGAGGAGGGGAGGGAGGGAAGGGGGAGGGAGGTAGGAGGGAGGTGTGGAGGGAGGAGGGGAGGGGGAGGGAGGGGAGGGGTGGGGAAGGGGAGGGAGAGGGGAGGGTGGGGGTAGGGGGGGAGGGGGAGGGGAGGGGAGGGGGTAAGGGGGAGTGAGAGGGGTAGGGGGGGAGGGGGAGGGAGGGGATGGGGGAAGGGGGGAGGGAGGGGGACCTCCACTTTTCCCAGTACCCCTCTTTCCCCGTTGGGCCCGTCCTCGTAAGGTTTCCATTGTAACGGGAGGTGGGGAGGGAGGGAAGGGGGAGGGATGGAGGAGGGAGGTGTGGAGGGAGGAGGGGAGGGGGAGGGGGAAGGGAGGGGGGAGGGGGAAGGGGGGAGGGAGGGGGACCTCCCCTTTTCCCAGTACCCCTCTTTCCCCGTTGGGCCCGTCCCCGAGCGGTGAGGGAGGTGGGGAGGGATGGGGAGGGAGTTGGGGAGGAGGGGGGGAGGGAGTGGGGATGGAGTGGGGAGGAAGGGGTGGAGGGGGGAAGGGGGACCTCCCCTTTCTTTTTTAGAAACACTTGCCCCGGTGGCCCACGAGCATAGGGGCCCCATGCTGATCTGTGTATGTTAAGTGACTTGCAATAAAAAACACAACTTTAAAAAACAATCAGCTGCTTTTCGCAACAATGTTGAACCCATCTCACACAAGCATTGTGACGTCACAAGCTGAAGACCTTGAAAAAAAAGGTTAAAAATAAAAAGATGTAAATTTGTAAAGAGTAGACACCGAATAGCAGCTGCTTGTCCATTGTGACATCACACGCTGAAGGGGGGGGGAAGGGGGGTCAGCTTGAGCTCATCTCACAGGGGCATTGTGACATCACACGCTGAAGACTAAATCCGCACCGCAGCGCCCCCTGAAAAGGGGGGGGGGCAGCGCTTTAAAACCTCTGTAACTTAAAAAATACGCGACCAAATTAAGTGAAAATATCACGGCCGAGCGAGCGCGAGATTGGCGATTGAGGCGGTGCGAAAATCGTCGCGCTACGGTTCGCCTTTTTTCCGCAATCGATGTTACGTACGGTTCAGGTCATTCTCAAAAATATATACATACATAACATAAGATCTGAGTTTTAATAGTATACTAGCACAAGTGTGCCCGTTGGGCCCGTCCTCGTAGGGTTTCCATTGTAACCGGGAGGATGGGAGGGAGGGAAGGGGGAGGGAGGGGGGGAGGGGAGGGTGGAGTGGAGGGGGGAGGGGAGGGGGAAGGGGGGGAGGGGGATGGGGAGGGAGAGGGGAGGGAGGGGGGTGGGGGGGAGGGTCTATTTTACTTTAAAATAAACAGCGTTCTTTGTTGAAAAGGAAATAAACTTATCTATAGAGCATCAGCTTTTTTTAAATAAATAAAATCACATTCCTCATTTTAAATAAATGTCTTTGTTATAAATGAAATCAAACAGCGGGAGAGGCGACGGCGACTACACCTCCCGGCAGTCAGCGCTGCTGGGACGGGAGGGAGGGAGGGATGAGGGAGGGAGGAGAGTGGGGAGGGAGGGGGACCTCCCCTTTTCCCAGTACTCTTCTTTCCCAAACCACCAAGCCCCCTGTTGTCCCCCTCCCCAGTCCCCATTCTCAGACCCCCCCATTCTCTCTCCCCCAGATACACGCTTACTCTACCCCCCCCCCCTTTCCCCAGCACACCCCTTTCCCCGTTGGGCCCGTCCTCGTAGGGTTTCCATTGTAACCGTGAGGCAGGGAGGGAGGGGGGAGGGAGGGAGGTGTGGAGGGAGGAGGGGAGGGGGAGGGAGGGGGGGAGGGGGGAAGGGGGGGAGGGGGAGGTGGAGGGAGGGGGGAGGGAGAGGGGGAGGGGTGGGGGGAAGGGGGGAGGGACGGAGGGTGGAAGGGGGAGGGACGGGGACCTCCCCTTTTCCCAGTACCCCTCTTTCCCCGTTGGGCACGTCCTCGTAGGGTTTCCATTGTAACCGGGAGGGGAGGGAGGGAAGGGGGAGGGAGGGAGGAGGGAGGTGTGGAGGGAGGAGCGGAGGGGGAGGGAGGGAGGGGAGGGGGGAGGGGAGGGGGGAGGGGGGAGGGGGGAGGGGAGGGGGGGGAGGGGGAGGGGGGAAGGGAGAGGGGGGGAGGGGGGGAGGGGGGAAGGGAGAGGGGGGGAGGGGGAGGGAGGGGGACCTCCCATTTTCCCAGTACCCCTCTTTCCCCGTTGGGCCCGTCCTCGTAGGGTTTCCATTGTAACCGGGAGGCGGGGATGGAGGGGGGAGGAAGGGGGAAGGGGGGAGGGAGGGGGACCTCCCCTTTCCCCAGTACCCCTCTTTCCCCGTTGGGCCCGTCCCCGAGGGGTGAGGGAGGTGGGGAGGGATGGGGAGGGAGTTGGGGAGGAGGGGGGGAGGGAGTGGGGATGGAGTGGGGAGGAAGGGGTTGAGGGGGGAAGGGGGACCTCCCCTTTCTTTTTTCGAAACACGTGCCCCGGTGGCCCACGAGCATAGGGGCCCCATGTTAAGTGACTTGCAATAAAAAACACAACTTTAAAAAACAATCAGCTGCTTTTCGCAACAATGTTGAACCCATCTCACACAAGCATTGTGACGTCACAAGCTGAAGACCTTGGGAAAAAAAAGGTTAAAAATAAAAAGATGTAAATTTGTAAAGAGTAGACACCCAATAGCAGCTGCTTGTCCATTGTGACATCACACGCTGAAGGGGGGGGGAAGGGGGGTCAGCTCGAGCTCATCTCACAGGGGCATTGTGACATCACACGCTGAAGACTAAATCCGCACCGCAGCGCCCCCCTGAAAAGGGGGGGGGCAGCGCTTTAAAACCTCTGTAACTTAAAAAATACGCGACCAAATTAAGTGAAAATATCACGGCCGAGCGAGCGCGAGATTGGCGATTGAGGCGGTGTGAAAACCGTGGCGCTACGGTTCGCCTTTTTTCCGCAATCGATGTTACGTACGGTTCAGGTCATTCCCAAAAATTTACACAAGATCTGAGTTTTAATAGTATATAGACTAGCACAAGTGTGCCCGTTGGGCCCGTCCTCGTAGGGTTTCCATTGTAACCGGGAGGGGAGTGGGGGGGAGGGAAGGGGGAGGGAGGGAGGAAGGGAGGGGGAGGGAGGGGGGGAGGGGGAGGGGGAGGGAGGGGGAGGGAGGAGGGGAGGGGAGGGGGGAGGGGAGGGGGAGGGGGAGGGAGGGGTGAGGGAGGAGGGGAGGGGAGGGGGGAGGGAGAGAGGATGGAGGGGGGTAGGGAGGGGGAAAGGGGGAGGGAGGGGGACCTCCCCTTTTCCCATTACCCCGCTTTCCCCGTTGGGCCCGTCCTCGTAGGGTTTCCATTGTTACCGGGAGGAGGGGAGGGAGGGAAGGGGGAGGGAGGGAGGAGGGAGGTGTGGAGGGAGGAGGGGAGGGGGAGGGGAGGGTTGGAGAGGGGAAGGGGGGGAGGGAGAGGGGAGGGAGGGGGGTAGGGGGGGAGGGAGGGGGAGGGGAGGGGAGAAGGGGGAGGGAGGGGGACCTCCCCTTTTCCCAGTACCCCTCTTTCCCCGTTGGGCCCGTCCTCGTAGGGTTTCCATTGTAACCGGGAGGGGAGTGGGGGGGAGGGAAGGGAGGAGGGAGGGGGGAGGGGAGGGGGAGGGAGTGGGGGAGGGGAGGGGGGAGGGGGGAGGGAGAGTGGAGGGAGGGGTTATGGGGAGGAGGAGGGAGGGGGGAAGGGAGGAGGGAGGGGGACCACCCGTTTTCCCAGTACCCCTCTTTCCCCGTTGGGCCCGTCCTCGTAGGGTTTCCATTGTAACCGGGAGGCGGGGAGGGAGGGGGGAAGGAGGGAGGTGTGGAGGGAGGAGGGGAGGGAAGGGGGAGGGGAGGGGGAAGGGGAGGGGGAAGAGGGGGAGGTGGAGGGAGAGGGGAGGGAGGGGGGAAGGGAGGAGGGAGGGGGACCTCCCCTTTTCCCAGTACCCCTCTTTCCCCGTTGGGCCCGTCCTCGTAGGGTTTCCATTGTAACCGGGAGGTGGGGTGGGAGGGGGGAGGGATGGAGGAGGGGAGGGGGATGGAGGGGGGAGGGGAGGGGGGAAGGGGTGGGAGGGGAAGGGGGGGAAGGGGTGGGAGGGGAAGGGGGGGAGGGGGGAAGGGGGGAGGTGGAGGGAGGGGGAGGGAGGGGGGAGGTGGAGGGAGGGGGAGGGAGGGGGGAGGGAGGGGGAAGGGGGGAGGGAGGGGGACCTCTCCTTTTCCCAGTACCCCTCTTTCCCCGTTGGGCCCGTCCCCGAGGGGTGAGGGAGGTGGGGAGGGACGGGGAGGGAGTTGGGGAGGAGGGGGGGAGGGAGTGGGGATGGAGGTGGGAAGGAGTGGGGAGGAAGGGGTTGAGGGGGGAAGGGGGACCTCCCCTTTCTTTTTTCGTAACACTTGCCCCGGTGGCCCACGAACATAGGGGCCCCATGCTGATCTGTGTATGTTAAGTGACTTGCAATTAAAAACACAACTTTAAAAAACAACCATTTGCTTTTCGCAACAATGTAGCACAAGCATTGTGACGTCACAAGCTGAAGACCTTGGAAAAAAAAGGTTAAAAATTAAAAAATGTAAATTTGTAAAGAGCAGACACCCAATAGCAGCTGCTTGGCACAGGGGCATTGTGACATCACAATGAAGATTAATCCGCACCGCTCCCCTTCTGTCAAAACTTCGATAAATCAGGGGGGGGGCAGCGCTTTAAAACCTCTGTAACTTAAAAAATATATGACCAAATTAAATGAAAATATCGCGGCCGGTCAGACGGGAGGTTGGTGATCAAGGCGGTGCAAAAACCGTGACGCGACGGTTTACAGTTTTGCCGCAATCACTGATATATACACAAACCCAGGATACAAACATATTTATAAACAAGAAGTGAGTTTTAATAGTATACTAGCACAAGTGTGCCCGTTGGGCCCGTCCTCGTAGGGATCCATTGTAACCGGGAGGGGAGTGGGGGGTAGGGAAGGGGGAGGGAGGGAGGAGGGGAGGGATGGGGGGGAGGGGAGGGGGGAAGGGGGGAAGGGGGGGAAGGGAGGGGGGGGAGGGGGGAGGGGAGGGGGAAGGGGGGAGGGAGGGGGGTGGGGGGATTGAGGGGTAGGGGAGGGGAGGGGGGAGGGAGAGGGGAGGGGGGAGGGGAGGGGGAAGGGGGGAGGGAAGGGGGAAGGGGGGAGGGAGGGGGACCTCCCCTTTTCCCAGTACCCCTCTTTCCCCGTTGGGCCCGTCCTCGTAGGGTTTCCATTGTAACCGGGAGGAGGGGAGGGGAGGGAGGGGAGGGAGGGGAGGGGAGGGAGGGAAGGGGGAGGGGGGGAGGAGGGAAGGGGGAGGGAGGGAGGAGGGAGGTGTGGAGGGAGGAGGGGAGGGGGAGGGAGGGGGGAAGGGGGGGGAGGGAGGGAGGGGGGTAGGGAGGGGGGAGGGGAGGGGGGAAGGGTGAGGGAGGGGGACCTCCCCTTTTCCCAGTACCCTCTTTCCCCGTTGGGCCCGTCCTCGTAGGGTTTCCATTTTAACCGGGAGGAGGGGAGGGAGGGAAGGGGGAGGGAGGGAGGAGGGAGGTGTGGAGGGAGGAGGGGAGGGGGAGGGGGGAGGGAGGGGGGGAGGGGAGGGGGGAGTGAAGGGGGGGAGGGGGGAGGGAGAGGGGAGGGAGAGGGGAGGGAGGAGGGTAGGGGGGGGGGAGGGGGAGGGAGGGAGGGTGGAAGGGGGAGGGAGGAGGACCTCCCCTTTTCCCAGTACCCCTCTTTCCCAGTTGGGCCCGTCCCCGTAGGGTTTCCATTGTAACCGGGAGGGGGGAGGGAGGGTGGAAGGAGTGGGGAGGGGGAGGGGGAGAGGGATGGAAGGGTGGAGGGAGGGGGGAGGGATTGGGGGAGGGAGGGATGGAGGGAAGGAGGGAGGGGGGGAGGGAGGGTGGAAGGAGGGGGGAGGGGGAGAGGGATGGAAGTGTGGAGGGAGGGGGGAGGGATTGGGGGAGGGAGGGAGGAATGGAGGGAAGGAGGGAGGGGGGGAGTTAGGTGGGGAGGGTTGAGGGAGGTGGGGAGGGAGTTGGGGAGGGAGGGAGGGAGTGGGGATGGAGGTGGGAAGGAGGGGGGAGGAAGGGGTTGAGGGGTGAAGGGGGACCTACCCTTTTCCCAGTACCCCCCTTTCCCCCACCACCAAGCCACCTCCGCAACGACCCCTGTTGTCCCCCTCCCCAGTCCCCATTCTCAGACCCCCCCCCATTCTCTCTCTCCCCCAGACACACTCCAAGTGCTGTTTCGCAACACTTGCTCCGGTGGCCCACGAGCATAGAGGCCCCATGCTGATCTGGAGGGAGGAGGGGAGGGGGAGGGGGAGGGGAAGGGGGGGAGGGGGAGGGGAAGGGGGGGAGAGGTGAGGGAGCAGGGTAGGGGGGGAGGGAGGGGGAGGGGAAGGGGGAGGGGGGAAGGGGGAGGTAGGGGGACCTCCCCTTTTCCCAGTACCGCTCTTTCCCCGTTGGGCCCGTCCTCGTAGGGTTTCCATTGTAACCGGGAGGGGAGTGGGGGGGAGGGAAGGGAGGAGGGAGGTGTGGAGGTGTGGAGGGGGGAGGGGAGGGGAGGGGGAGAGAGGGGGAGGGGAGGGGGGAGGGGAGGGAGGGGGTATGGGGGAGGGAGGGGGAAGGGGGGAGGGAGGGGGACCTCCCCTTTTCCCAATACCCCTCTTTCCCCGTTGGGCCCGTCCCCGAGGGGTGAGGGAGGTGGGGAGGGATGGGGAGTTAGTTGGGGAGGAGGGGGGGAGGGAGTGGGGATGGAGGTGGGAAGGAGTGGGGAGGAAGGGGTTGAGGGGGGAAGGGGGACCACCCCTTTCTTTTTTCGAAACACTTGCCCCGGTGGCCCACGAGCATAGGGGCAAAAAACATGCGACCGAATTAAATAAAAAATAATTTTCCAGCAGATAACCGCGTGGTGATTAACGTGGTGCAAAAATCGTGGCGCTACGGTTCACCGTTTTGACGAAATACGCGCATACCAGGTCAAACCCCCAAAAAAAATATACACAAGAAGTGAATTTTAATAGTATATAGATAGACTAGCACAAGTGTGCCCGTTGGGCCCGTCCTCGTAGGGTTTCCATTGTAACCGGGAGGGGAGTGGGGGGGAGGAAAGGGGGAGGGTTCGGGGGAGGGAAGGGGGAGGGAGGAGGGGTGGGGGAGGGAGGGGAGGAGGGGAGGGGGAGGGAGGGGGGAGGGGAGGGGGAGGGGAAGGGAGGGGGGAGGGGAGGGGGAAGGAGGAGGGAGGTGGACCTCCCCTTTTCCCAGTACCCCTCTTTCCCCGTTGGGCCCGTCCTCGTAGGGTTTCCATTGTAACCAGGAGGAGGGGAGGGAGGGAAGGGGGAGGGAGGGAGGAGGGAGGTGTGGAGGGAGGAGGGAAGGGAGGGGGGGAAGGGTGGGGGGGAGGGGAGGGAGAGGGGAGGGAGAGGGGAGGGAGGCGGGTAGCGGGGGGAGGGGGGGGAGGGAGGGGGGAAGGGGGGAGGGATGGGGACCTCCCCTTTTCCCAGTACCACTCTTTCCCCGTTGGGCCCGTCCTCGTAGGGTTTCCATTGTAACCGGGAGGAGGGGAGGGAGGGAAGGGGAGGGAGGGAGGGAAGGGTGAGGGAGGGAGGAGGGAAGTGTGGAGGGAGGAGGGGAGGGGGAGAAGGGGGGAGGGAGGCGGGTGGAGGGGGGAGGGAGGGGGAGGGGGGAGGGAGGGGGAGGGGAGGGAGGGAGGGGAGGGAGGGGGAGGGGAGGGGGAGGGAGGGGGGAGGGAGGGGACCTCCCCTTTTCCCAGTACCCCTCTTTCCCCGTTGGCCCGTCCTCGTAGGGTTTCCATTGTAACCGGGAGGAGGGGAGGGAGGGAAGGGGGAGGGAGGGAGGAGGGAGGTGTGGGAGGAGGAGGGAGGGGGAGGGGGGGGGAGAGGAGGGGGAGTGGAGGGGGAAGGGGGGAGGGAGAGGGGAGGGAGGGGGTTGGTGGGGGAGGGGGAGGGAAGGTGGAAGGGGGGAGGGGAGGGGGGAAGGGTGAGGGAGGGGGACCTCCCCTCTTTCCCCGTTGGGCCCGTCCTCGTAGGGTTTCCATTGTAACCGGGAGGAGGGGAGGGAGGGAAGGGAGGTAGGAGGGAGGTGTGGAGGGAGGAGGGGAGGGGGAGGGAGGGGAGGGGTGGGGAAGGGGAGGGAGAGGGGAGGTGGGGGTAGGGGGGAGGGGGAGGGGAGGGGAGGGGGTAAGGGGGAGTGAGAGGGGTAGGGGGGAGGGGGAGGGAGGGGATGGGGGAAGGGGGGAGGGAGGGGGACCTCCACTTTTCCCAGTACCCCTCTTTCCCCGTTGGGCCCGTCCTCGTAAGGTTTCCATTGTAACGGGAGGAGGGGAGGGAGGGAGGAGGGAGGTGTGGAGGGAGGAGGGGAGGGGGAGGGGGAGGGGAGGGGGGAGGGAGAGGGGATGGAGGGGGGTAGGGGGGGAGGGGGGGGGAGGGGGGAGGGGGGGGGAGGGGGGAAGGGGGAAGGGGGGAGTGAGTGGGACCTCCCCTTTTCCCAGTACCCCTCTTTCCCCGTTGGGCCCGTCCCCGTAGGGTTTCCATTGTAACTGGGAGGCGGGGAGGGAGGGGGGAGGGAGGGAGATGGAGGGGGGGAGGGGAGGGGGGAAGAGGTGGGAGGGGAGGGGGGAAGGGGTGGGAGGGGAGGGGGGAAGGGGGGAGTTGGAGGGTGGGGGGAGGGAAGGGGGGAAGGGGGGAGGGAGGGGTTGAGGGGGGAAGGGGGGAGGGAGGGGTTGAGGGGGGAAGGGGGACCTCCCCTTTCTTTTTTCGAAACACTTGCCCCGGTGGCCTACGAGCATAGGGGCCCCATGCTGATCTGTGTATGTTAAGTGACTTGCAATAAAAAACACAACTTTAAAAAACAATCAGCTGCTTTTCGCAACAATGTTGAACCCATCTCACACAAGCATTGTGACGTCACAAGCTGAAGACCTTGAAAAAAAAGGTTAAAAATAAAAAGATGTAAATTTGTAAAGAGTAGACACCCAATAGCAGCTGCTTGTCCATTGTGACATCACACGCTGAAGGGGGGGGGAAGGGGGGGGGAAGGGGGGGGGAAGGGGGGTCAGCTCGAGCTCATCTCACAGGGCCATTGTGACATCACACGCTGAAGACTAAATCCGAACCGCAGCGCCCCCCTCAAAAGGGGGGGGGCAGCGCTTTAAAACCTCTGTAACTTAAAAAATACGCGACCAAATTAAGTGAAAATATCACGGCCGAGCGAGCGCGAGATTGGCGATTGAGGCGGTGTGAAAACCGTGGCGCTACGGTTCGCCTTTTTTCCGCAATCGATGTTACGGACGGTTCAGGTCATTCCCAAAAATTTACACAAGATCTGAGTTTTAATAGTATACTAGACAAAGTGGGCCCGTTGGGCCCATTCCCCACTCCCCCTTTCTCTCCTCCCCCATCCCCACTCTTACTCTCCCCACACTCTCCCCTTTGGCCCGTCCTCTTAGGGTTTCCATTGTATCCGGGAGGGGTGGAGGGAGTGAAGGGGGGAGGGAGGGAGAGTGAGGTTTGGGGGAGGGAGGTGTGGAGGGATCGAGGGGGAGGGAGTAGTGGAGGGAGGGATGTGTTGAGGATGGAGGGGGGAGGGAGGGGGGAGGGTGATGAGAGATGGGGTTGTGTTTGTGGAGGGAGGGAGGGAGGGGGGGGAGAGAGGGGGGAGGGAGGGATGGGGGAGAGGGGAGGGATATGGACCTCCCCTTTTCCCAGGACCCCTCTTTCCCCCACCACCAAGTCCCCTCCGCACTACCCCTGTTGTCCCATTCCCCATTCTCAGACCCCCCCCCCTCCCCCACTCTTAGCATCAGTTAAAGGCCAGTTTCATTTTTTTCCTTAGTACCTAATCAGATGTACAGCACTTTGGTCAACGTGGGTTGTTTTTAAATGTGCTATACAAATAAAATTGACTTGACTTGACCAAGTGCTTCTCATAAAAAAATGTAAATTTGTAAAGAGTAGACACCCAATAGCAGCTGCTTGTCCATTGTGACGTCACACGCTTTTCGCAACAATGTAGCAGCCATCTCACAGGGGCATTGTGACATCATATTCTGAAGACCTTCAATAAATCCGCACCACAGCGCCCCCTATAATTTAGGGGGGGGGGAGCGCTTTAAAACCTCTGTAACTTAAAAAACATGCGACCGAATTAAATAAAAAACAATTTTGCAGCAGATAACCGCGTGGTGATTAAGGCGGTGCAAAAATCGTGGCGCTACGGTTCACCGTTTTGACGAAATCAGAGAAACCGCTGTTACGCGCATATATATATATATATAACACAAGATCTGAGTTTTAGTAGTATATAGATAGACTAGCACGAGTGTGCCCGTTGGGCCCATCCTCGTAGGGTTTCCATTGTAACCGGGAGGAGGGGAGGGAGGGAAGGGGGAGGGAGGTGTGGAGGGAGGAGGGGAGGGGGGAGGGGAGGGGGGAGGGAAGGGGGAGGGGAGGGGGAGGGAATGGGGGAGGGGAGGGGGGAAGGGGGACCTCCCCTTTTCCCAGTACCCCTCTTTCCCCGTTGGGCCCGTCCTCGTAGGGTTTCCATTGTAACCGGGAGGAGGGGAGGGAGGGAAGGGGGAGGGAAGGAGGAGGGAGGTGTGGAGGGGGAGGGGAGGGGGGAAGGGGGGGGAGAGGGGTAGGGGGGGAGGGAGGGGGGAAGGGGGAGGGAGGGAGGAAGGGGGAAGGAGGGGGGAAGGGGGAGGGAGGGGGACCTCCCCTTTTCCCAGTACCCCTCTTTCCCCGTTGGGCCCGTCCTCGTAAGGTTTCCATTGTAACCGGGACGGGAGTGGGGGGGAGGGAAGGGAGGAGGGAGGAGGGAGGTGTGGAGGGGGTAGGGGAGGGGGAGTGAGGGGGGGAGGGGGGAAGTGGGGGAAGGGGGGAGTGAGAGGGGAGGGAGGGGGTAGGGGGAATGGGGAGGGGACCACCCGTTTTCCCAGTACTCCTCTTTCCCCATTGGGCCCGTCCTCATAGGGTTTCCATTGTAACCGGGAGGCGGGGAGGGAGGGGGGAGGGAGGGAGGAGGGGAGGGGGATGGGAGGTGGGAAGGGGTGGGAGGGAAGGTGGGGGACAGGGGAAAGGGGGTAGGTGGAAGGAGGGAGGGGGAGGGAGGGGGGAAGGGGGGAGGGAGGGGGACCTCCCCTTTTCCCAGTACCCCTCTTTTCCCGTTGGGCCCGTCCTCGTAGGGTTTCCATTGTAACCGGGAGGCTGGGAGGGAGGGGGAGGGAGGGAGGAGGGGAGGGGGGAAGGGGGGTAGGGGGGAATGGGGGGAGGTGGAGGGAGGGAGGGGGGAAGGGGGGAGGGAGGGTACCTCCCCTTTTCCCAGTACCCCTCTTTCCCCGTTGGGCTCGTCCCCGAGGGGTGAGGGAGGTGGGGAGGGATGGGGAGGGTGTTGGGGAGGAGGGGGGGAGGGAGTGGGGATGGAGGTGGGAAGGAGTGTGGAGGAAGGGGTTGAGGGGGGAAGGGGGACCTCCCCTTTCTTTTTTCGAAACACTTGCCCCGGTGGCCCACGAGCATAGGGGCCCCATGCTGATCTGTGTATGTTAAATGACTTGCAATAAAAAACACAACTTTAAAAAACAATCAGTTGCCTTTCGCAACAATGTTGCAACCATCTCACACAAGCATTGTGACGTCACAAGCTGAAGACCTTGAAAAAAAAGGTTAAAAATAAAAAGATGTAAATTTGTAAAGAGCAGACACCCAATAGCAGCTGCTTGTCCATTGTGACGTCACACGCTGAAGACTAAACCCTACGAGGACGGGCCCAACGGGGAAAGAGGGGTACTGGGAAAACGGGTGGTCCCCCTCCCTCCCCGTGGCGCTACGGTTCACCGTTTTGACGAAATCAGAGAAACCGCTGTTACGCGCATATATATATATATAACACAAGATCTGAGTTTTAGTAGTATATAGATAGATAGATAGATAGATAGATAGATAGATGTGTATGTTTTAGTGTTCTTTGGCTTGTTTTATCTGGGGGGTGGGGGTGAGGGATCCTTTTTTTAAAGCTCTTTCCTCGAAGGAGATGCAATTTTTTCCATATCATATCTCCGTCTGCACTGCGGCCTAACATCGTGCAGTTGGCGGCCTCTGCTGGGGACCAACTTCGGGAGGTCCGACCGCGGGAGTCTGCGGACTTAACATCGTGATGCTGGAGCTTCGACCGCCCCGACTGCGGATGGTTCAACTGCCCCGACTGCAGGAGACTAAAGAGAAGAAGCTTAGACTTTATTGCCTTCCATCACAGTGAGGAATGTGATGAATCTGCTATGGTGGACTTTGTTAACTTTTATGTAGTTGTGTGTCTTGTTGCTTTTTTTTAGTGTGGCTGTATGGTAATTCAAGTTTCACTATACCTTACTTGGCACATGTGACAATAAACAGACCTTTGAACCTTTGACCCCAAATCGTCATCTATTCTTTTTCACCAGAGATGCTGCCTGACCCGTTGTGTTACTTCAGCATTTTGTGTCTATCTTTGGTGTAAACCAGCATCTGCAGTTCTTTCCTACATTATATAATCAAGCACCTTTCCCACCCCACTCATTCCTCTTTCTCCCTTCTCCCATTGGGCAGCAGATCCAGGATCATGCAAGCATGCACCAGCAGATACAGGAACAGCTTCTTCTGCTCTGTTAGCAGGCTTTTGAACAGTCCTTCCATAAGCTGGGGTCCAGTTCCGATTCTCCAACCTACCCTATTGCAGACATCGGACTTTTTCTCTGGAGCAGCTATACTACAATTCTAAGAACTATAATCTGCACTTTGGTATTTTTTTGCCTCTGCAGCCTCTCTCATCTTCCAAATATACAAGCTCTCTGTGGTCATCACTAAATTATACACCCACATAAAATAAACATTCCAATCAAACTTATAAATTAAATTACGACATGTTATACACGAGTATAAACAATTGTGCTCACTGCCCATCTCCCATGCAAATTTATCCAGATAACACAATGCATGCAAGTGGAATCTAATTTCTCTGCAGATCTTAATTTCGAGATACAGCATGGAAACAGGCTGCTTGGCCCACCATGTCCTCGCCGACCAGTGATTACCCATTCACACCAGTTTTGTGTTATCTCACTTTCTCATCCACTCCCTACACATTAGGGGGAACTTACAGAGGTTACTCTAAACACCTTACAGACCTGGACATCTTTGGGATGTGGGAGGAAACCGACCACCCTGTGGAAACCCATGCAGTCACAGGGAGACCATGCAAACTCCACGCAAACTCCACACAGACAGCACCTGAGATCAGGATCGAATCAGGGTCTCTGGCGCTGAGGCAACAGCTCTATCAGCCGCACCACTGTGCCTCCCACACATTGATCTAGAATCTCAATGACACAAAGTAATTGCCAGCCAGGAACATTTTTATGTGTCGCCTCCAGATATAGCTGTGGAAACTAGAAACTGAATGTGCAGATGATCTGATCTCCTCAGGCAAACTATAATCTTTTAAGAAATGTATTTCTTGCACTGCGCCGCCCTTCCACTCTGACATCTTTGTCTTTGCCACTCGTCCCTTGTATGATTCCAATAAGGCTTAACATCAGCCCCAGGAGAAGTAGGCTCTCAGCTTTGACAAGGCATGTTATAGTCATCTAGACGCAACGTTGAATTCAATAAATTCAGATATTACATTCCACAGTGCAGCAGAATTAGTCAGGATTCCCAGCACTCTCTATTATTTCAGTTACCAGTAACTGCAGTGTTTTGTATCTAACCATGTCAGCATTGTTTATTTTCTATCTCTCTTCTATCTTCCTCTATTTATACCTATTCATAACAGTTTCTCTCAACCAGCATCACCACCACTTGTGGCATTTCAGTCTCTCTTTGACAAGGCATAGCACGGTAGGCTGGTTTGGAAGGTTAGATCACATGGGATCCAGGGCAAGATAGCCAATTCAATGCCAAATTGGCTTGAAGGTTGGAGACAGTTTGATTGAAGAGGGGTATTTATTGGAATGGAGGCGTGTAACAGGTGGTGTGCCACAGGGATGGGCGCTGGTCCAGTATTATTCATTATTTACATTAACAAGTTTGGTGAGAATGTAAGTGGCATGGTTAGTAAATTTTTGGATAATATTAAAATTGGTGACATAGTGGGCAGTGAAGAAGGTTATCTAAGATTACAATGGAATCTTAATCAACTGGGACAATGGGCCGAGCGAGGAATAGCAGATGGGGTTTAATTCAGATAAATGTAAGCTGTTATATGTAGGTGATTCAAATCAGGGCAGTAAATTGTAGGGCCCTTTTACGGGTGACATTGATCTGAGAGAGGCGCAGACTGAATGACATCATGTTTACATTCTGCTGTGCTGCTGTAAAAATGTAATTGCTCCGTTTTGGGACATGTGACAATAAAACACTTATGACTCTCTCTTGACACAAAAAGTGGGTGTGTATTGGCTGAGGGAAAATGTTGAAGCTCATTAATTGCTTATGATTTCTCAGGAGATGAATAAGGACAAATGAGGAGAGATAGCAAAAGCAATGCTGAACCCAGGGAGATACAAAGTACTGCAGATGCTGGAAATCCAAAATAAAGGGGAATACTGGAAGTTCTGATATTTAACAGAAATTAAATGTCTCTTATTCCCTTCCACCCATTGTTCACCTTGGTAACCTACTTCAAATATTGAAATGAAATTCATCAAGTGGCAAACTAGCATTATATTCTCTGAAATTTCTGCAGTTAAAAGGTGATTTGACAGAAATTTAAGATATTAATAGAAGAATTTCATTGTTCCATTTCGGGACATATGACAATAAAACACCCTTGACTGATTGTTTTAATCGAGTTGGACAGATTGCACTGGCTGAGGAGACTAACACTAGGGGGCATACCATCAGGTCTTTGAGTCTTGATCATGGGAAACCTGCAACCAACTGGATTATCATTGAAGCTGATTTCTTGAGAGAAGGAAATCTGGCATCCTTACTTGGTCTGGTCAACGTACTTCCTGACCCAGCATTGTGATTCTTAACTGTCTCCCGAGTTTAGAGAAAAGTTCAGAGTTGAGGCGGCACGATAGCGCAGCGGTAGAGTTGCTGCTTTACAGCGAATGCAGCGCCGGAGACTCAGGTTCGATCCTGACTACGGGTGCTGCACTGTAAGGAGTTTGTACGTTCTCCCCGTGACCTGCGTGGGTTTTCTCCGAGATCTTCGGTTTCCTCCCACACTCCAAAGACGTACAGGTATGTAGGTTAATTGGCTGGGTAAATGTTTAAAACATTTTTTTTTTTAATAAAATAAAATAAAAAATAAATAAATATATTTTTTTTAAAATTGTCCCTAGTGGGTGTAGGATAGTGTTAATGTACGGGGATCGCTGGGCGGCACGGACTTGGAGGGCCGAAAAGGCCTGTTTCCGGCTGTATATATATGATATGATATGAAAAGTAGGGTGGTGTTATAAACAATATCTACATCCCATGAAAGAATACATCAAGTCTATCACAACATTTAAAAAAAATTGTATTCTAATTAGCGATTGTGAGATGCCACCTCTCACTAACAATGTAGACAAAACATTTTGGGAGATTGTTAAATGAGGTAATCAGTGAACAAAATAGCAGATTAATAGGGCGGCACAGTGGTGCTGCTGGTCGAGTAGCTGCCTCACAGCGCAGAAACCTGGGTTTGATCCTGACCTCGGGTGTTGTCTGTGTGGAGCTTGCACGATCTCCCTGTGACCGAGGGGGTTTCCTCCTTCATTAAAAAGACGTACAGGCTTGTAGGTTAATTGGCACCTGTAAATTGCCCCCGAGTGGGCAGAGTGTGGACACAAAAGTGAGATAGAACTAGTGTGAACGGGTGATTGATGGTTGGCGTGGACTAAGTGGACCGAAGGGCCTATTTCCATGCTGTATCTCTAAACCAAACTAAACATTACATTCTGACTCATTTTTTCTGGTTTGTTCAATCAGATTGTTTTCTCAAGATAAGGAGCAAAATATAAAAGATTGAAATGGATCAGACATGTGAGTTACTAAATAAATGTTACCCAAGACCATAAATAATACAAGTGGTGCTGCAATTATGTTTTTCAGGTTCTATTTAATTTGCACGATTGGGTTACACAATGGAATCAGTCAGAGTCAAGTTTGTGGGAATTAGCCCAATGAACAAGCAGAAAGGAGAGTTTAAAAAGTGGTTCCTCTCAATGCTCTTCAGAAAATGTTCAGTGATTTAATACGGCCCACATGGAAATCAACTCGGTCACATGGAGAACATACAAACTCCACGCAGACAGCACTCACGGTCAGGATCGAACCCAGGTCTCCGGTGCTGTGGCAGCAGCTCTACCAGCTGCACTACTGTGCCACTGATCCAATTTGTTGGATCTTAAATGAAAACAGAAAACGCAGCAAGACCATCAGTATCTGGAAGAACGAAAAACAGAGTTAGTCTTTCCAGCTAAACCGTGCCTAGCTGTACACTTCGAGAAGCATTGGAAGGGATTTTCTATCCACCCTTCAAAAATCTCTGTGGAGCTTTCCAACCAAACAGAAATTATGGGGTTTGTCCAGGGTTTGCTTTGATTGGAAAGCTCCATCTCCTTCATTAAAGAGAGCACTATCTCACATCTCAGAACAGTGCAGCAAAAAGCTTGGGAAAGTTCTGCAAATGTCAATTTCTTATAACCTTCTGGCAACTCTTTAAAGCAGCAATCGGCATTTTAACATTTCAATAAACTGCATCTCCAGCTGGCAGTGAATCATATCTTTATAATCCATCTTTAAACACTGGATTGAAGACAGTCTCAATTTAATGGTTAGCTTTTAAAATTTATGAGCATTCATATCAGCTCTTTGTTCGGTCATCAAATTCATGAGCAGCTCAACAAGTCTGCTTTTAATCCTTAACTTGGTGAACATTTCTCTGACTTAATATCTCCTTTGACTGATTTCTTGAAGATTACATCTGCCTCAATGGCTTTGAGGTGCAAGGCTGAAACCTAGCAATACGAGGACTGTGGCAACCCAAGAAAGGAGATAGATGAAAGTTTCTTGTTTAAGCTACGTGTTTAGTTTTAGAATTCCTATCCAGTATCATCATCATCAGTTGCATATATCCTCTCTGAGGAACAAAACCATCCATTATTTCCCTGTGCCAAACTTGCAGGCACAATGTGCAGGTCTGAAGTTTGCTGTTCCTAAACTCTGATGCTAGATGTTCTGGCCAATTTTATTGTTGTCATGCTTTGTCGTAGCCATTTGGTGGAACTAAGTTGCTTGCTGATCTATTTCAAAGAGAAGTTTAGTTTCAAGACACAGTGTGGAACCAGGCCCATTGGCCCACCAAGTCCAGGCCATCCATTGATCATTGTACACTGTACACTAGTTCTAGCTCACATAATAGGGTCATTTCACTGAAACCAATTAACCTACAAACCTGCACTTCTTTATAACATGGAGGAAACAGGAGCGCCGGGAGAAAACTCAAGCAGTCACCATGAGAATGTACAAACTCCACAGTCAGGATTGAACCCGGGTCTCTGGTGCTGTAAGGCAACAACTCTATCGCTGTGCCACTGTGCCACTCTAAACACCCAGTAACGCAGGGTTGGAATCACAAATAGCTCCGTCAGAACAGATGTGAGATTCACTCCCTCAGAAAACCAGATGAGATTCTGCAATAATGTGGTACGTTGAATGTCAATGATCCAGGATTTTACTTTTAATTCCAAGTTATCTGACTAAGTGAATTGGCATTCCCTCAGAGTAGTGACAAGATGTGAACTCTTCTCCAAACCCTCTGGCATATTGTCTAGTAACAAACAGGAAATTACTCCCTTTAGGATTCTGAAACATCCTTTTGATCATCAATCCTAATTCATGGCTTGGTATCACATTTTAATTTCTCACTGGAGTGTAAAGGGCCTTGCTCAGTTTATTCCACAAAAGGACACGGCAGAATTACAAATTCTTGCCACAGCAACAGCACACCAACAACTTGTTCTAGACCAAACATATTAAAGCCGTGGCCAAGGAAGTATATCAAGGCCTCTACTTCCTCAGAAGGCAAAGGAAGTTCAAGCAAATCTCGTGACCCTTCCCAACTTCTGCACTGTAGAAAGCATACTATTGAGATGCATCACAGGTTGGTTTGGCAACAGCTCTGCCCAAGATTGCAAGAAATTGCAGCGAGTTGCGGATGTTCATCACACAAACCAGCCTCCTCACCATCGACTACATCTGCACTTCACACTGCCTTGGCAAAGCAGCTAACATAATCAGGGACCTTTTTCACCCCAATCATTCTCTCCTCTCTCGTCGGGCTGAAGATATAAAATCTTGAAAGCACGTACCACCAGATTCAGGAACACCCACTTTCCCACTGTCATCAGACTACTGAACGACCCTCCCACAATCTAGGCATAGAAGGATGAAACCTCCAGGTTCAGGAACAGTTTCTCTGTCTTTTATCTCCTTTTCATCTCTGGCCTTTATCCACCTATCTACCAATCAACACCCTCCTCACCTGTACCCACCTATGACTTCCCAGGCTTTGTCCTGAAACTGCACCTCTCTTCCAGCTTTCTGCCCCCTACTACTATTCGGCTGAAGAGCCCTGACCTGAAACATCACCTGGCTATCTCCTCAAGAGATGTGCCTGACCCACAAAGTTCCTCCAGCACTTTGTGCTTTTACCTCAAGATTCTCAGGGAGGTTGACAGGGAAGATGATGAAAGACGAAAGATGACTTTCCCCCATGAGGGCAGCTAGAACTAGGTTCATAACATAAGAATAGAGGTTGGCCAATGTAGATGGACACGAGAGGGATTTTCTTATCCGAGGATGTGACCCTCTGGAATTAAACGACTCGAAGAGAAAGAGGTGGTGCAGCTGGTAGAGCTGCTTCCTCAGTGAGGGAGACCAGGGTTCGATCCTGACCTCAGGTGCTGTCTGTGTGGAGTTTATACGTTCCCTGTGATTGCTTGGTTTTCATCAGGGTGCTCTGGTTTCCTCGCACATCCCAAAGATATGCAGGTTTGCAGATTAATTGGCTCTGTAGAATCCGTAATGTGCAGGGAGAGGATGAGAAAGTGGGATAACATAGAACTAATGTGAGTGGATGATCAGCGAGGACCTGGTGGACTGATGGGTCTGTTTCCATGCTGGATCTTTTACTGAATCAAATCAGAAGTGAACAGAAAAGTAGAAGGCACGTGGAAATGCCCTGTTCCTATCCGACAGTGGAAGCCTGCAGCTGCCAGAGTTGGATTACGTAATACTAGTTTGAAAGGGAGATCAATGGCCAGCTTAGACTCTCTGGGCCAAAGGGCTAGTTTCTGTGCTGTATCTCCAAAAATACTAAAGGAGAGCTGGGGAGGCAGATTTAATGAATACAGTATATTCAAGGAAGAGACCGACAAATATTTAAACTACATGGGAGTCATGGGGAATGTGAAGAGAGTGGGGAAGTGGTACCGAGGGCAAGATTAGATCAGTCATGATCTTAATTGAAGGTACCACATGGCCTTATCATGCCTCTCTTTCTTTCAGGAGGGACATTTCAGCATATATTTTGATATATTTGTAAGATTGTGTGCCAATTGACATGTATTTCTTACATTAAAACAGTAATTATATTTCAAAAAATACTTTATTTGCTGCAAAGTACCTTGGGACATCCCAAGACTCTTCCTTTTTAAAGAAAGTCTTTTTAAATATCCCTATTAATATCAATTTGCCATAATCCCGCACTTTTCCACCTGGACAAAATTTCCATCCTTATCGTTAGCTAATCACATAACAAGGACCAATCCACCAGAAACTGCTGGATCTTTGGACAATCTCACAGTAAGATTGCGCATGAAAACCCGAATCTCCCAAAATGCTAGTTGGTTCTTTTCCTAAATACCTCCACCCATAACCTGTGTTGTTACTTGGTGATTAGAGTTCAGTGCAGACCATATCAGCACAAAATTCATGCAAAACGTTTTAGAGCTTCCTGCTAACTGTGGGTTCTCGGCATAAATAAGTAATGCTGTTTTATTTATACTGCGGACAGTGGTCAAGAAAGTCAATGATATTATGTTTGGCAGCAATCCTACTTACAATTATGTATCACAAATTTCAATTTTCCTTGCTTTTAATATCTTAATGAATCCACCCAATGTCTGGAAGGATGTAAATGACCATAGACAGAAGTTGACATGTTGTTCCTTGAGCTTGCACCTGGTCTTGTTGTAAGAGTGTATCAGGCCAACAGAATGGGAAAGGGATGGATAATTATCCTGTACATTACTGGAAACTCAGGATCACTACTGCAGACTCCAGGTCCACAAAGCGATCGCCCAATCTGTTTGGTTTTCCCATTGTACAGGAGGCCACATCAGGAACATTGAATGCAGTACCTTAGATTGGAAAGAGTGCAAGTAAATCACTGTTTCGCCTGGAAGGATTGTTTGGGTCGTTGTATGGTGGGAAGAGGGGAGGTAAAAGGACAAGCATTGCAATTCTTGGGATTGCACTGGAAAGCACCAAATGATGGGGATTGGTAGGCAGTGACAGAAGAGCGTACTGAGAATCATGCAGAAAGCTTATCAACACATTGCACAGACCAAGAAGCTTAATGTGTTGGGAAGCATCCTCATTAAGTCATTTCAACTTACTCTGTCAGATATTCCTTTTGTATTACACATCACTTCCTTACCTTCTCCCCTACTAAAGAGCAACTCTGTAACATGCATATTTATTTCTTTATTCTGACAAAGATAGTCATAGTGTGGAAACAAGCCCTTCAGCCCAATTTTCCCACGCCGAAGAACGTTCCCCATTGACACTAGTCCCACCAGCCTTTGCTTGGCCCATATCCCTCTAAACCTATCCTGTTCATGTACCTGTCTAAATGATCTTTCACCCTAAATACTGAGTTACCCTTTCCATTGACTGCTGAGCAGTTGCAGCATTTTGTGGTTTTATTACAGATTTCCCATTTGTGCAGTTTTTTGATTTTGATGATAATAAAACTAGCCAGATCATCCAGCATTGACCAGGGCACGAACCTGAAAAGTGGGAGGCACATTCCAACAATTCCTGACACAAAAAAAAAATTGAGAGGGAGAAGGGGAAATCGGAGGTGTCAGTATTACAGTATAGCAAAGGGGATTACAGAGGCATGAGGCAGGAGCTGGCCAAAATTGACTGGGAGGCCCTAGCAGGGAAGACTGTGGAACAGCAATGGCAGGTATTCCTGGGAATAATGCAGAAGTTGCCGGATCAATTTATCCCAAAGAGGAGGAAAGATTCTAAGGGGAGTAAGAGGAACCCGTGGCTGACAAGGGAAGTCAAGAACAGCATAAAAATAAAAGGGAAGAAGTATAGCATAGCAAAGCAGAGTGGGAAGCCAGAGGATTGGGACTCTTTTAAAGAGCAACAGAAGATAACTAAAAAGGCAATACGGGGAGAAAAGATGAGGTACGAGGGTAAACTAGCCAATAATATAAAGGAGGATAGCAAAATCTTTTTTAGGTATGTAAAGAGGAAAAAAATAGTCAAGGCAAATGTGGGTCCCTTGAAGACAGAAGCAGGGGAATTTATTATGGGGAACAAGGAAATGGCAGACGAGTTGAACCGGTACTTTGGATCTGTCTTCACTAAGGAGGATACAAATAATCTCCCAGATGTTCTAGTGGCCAGAGATCCTAGGGTGACAGAGGAACTGGAGGAAATCCACATTAGGCAGGAAAAAGTTTTGGGTAGACTGATGGGAATCAAGGCTGATAAATCCCCAGGGCCTGATGGTCTGCATCCCAGGGTGCTTAAGGAGGTGGCTCTAGAAATTGTGGACGCATTAGTGATTATTTTCCAATGTTCTATAGATTCCGCGTCAGTTCCTGTGGATTGGAGGGTTGCTAATGTTATCCCACTTTTCAAGAAAGGAGGGAGAGAGAAAACAGGAAATTATGGACCAGTTAGTCTGACATCAGTGGTGGGGAAGATGCTGGAGTCAATTATAAAAGACGAAATTGCGGAGCATTTGGATAGCAGTAACAGGATCGTTCCGAGTCAGCATGGATTTATGAAGGGGAAATCATGCTTGACTAATCGACTGGAATTTCTTGAGGGTGTAACTAGGAAAATTGACAGGGGAGAGCCGGTGGTTGCGGTGTACCTCGACTTTCAGAAAGCCTTCGACAAGGTCCCACATAGGAGATTGGTGGGCAAAATTAGAGCACATGGTATTGGAGGTAGGGTACTGACATGGATAGAAAGTTGGTTGACAGATAGAAAGCAAAGAGTGGGGATAAATGGGTCCCTTTCAGAATGGCAGGCAGTGACTAGTGGGGTACCGCAAGGCTCGGTGTTGGGACCGCAGCTATTTACAATATACATCAATGACTTGGATGAAGGGATTAAAAGTACCATTAGCAAATTTGCAGATGATACCAAGCTGGGTGGCAATGTGAACTGTGAGGAAAATGCTATGAGGTTGCAGGGTGACTTGGACAGGTTGTGTGAGTGGGCGGATGCTTGGCAGATGCAGTTTAATGTGGATAAGTGTGAGGTTATCCACTTTGGTGGTAAGAATAGGAAGGCAGAGTATTATCTGAATGGTGTCAAATTAGAAAAAGGGGACGTACAACGTGATCTGGGTGTCCTAGTGCATCAGTCACTGAAAGGAAGCATGCAGGTACAGCAGGCAGTGAAGAAAGCCAATGGAATGTTGGCCTTCATAACAAGAGGAGTTGAGTATAGGAGCAAAGAGGTCCTTCTGCAGTTGTACAGAGCCCTAGTGAGACTGCACCTGGAGTATTGTGTACAGTTTTGGTCTCCAAATTTGAGGAAGGATATTCTTGCTATTGAGGGTGTGCAGCGTAGGTTTACTAGGTTAATTCCCGGAATGGCGGGACTGTCATATGTTGAAAGACTGGAGCGACTAGGCTTGTATACACTGGAATTTAGAAGGATGAGAGGGGATCTTATCGAAACGTATAAGATTGTTAAGGGGTTGGACACATTAGAGGCAGGAAACATGTTCCCAATGTTGGGGGAGTCCACAACCAGGGGCCACAGTTTAAGAATAAGGGGTAGGCCATTTAGAACAGAGATGAGGAAAAACGTTTTCAGTCAGAGAGTTGTGAATCTGTGGAATTCTCTGCCTCAGAGGGCAGTGGAGGCCGATTCTCTGAATACATTCAAGAGAGAGCTAGATAGAGCTCTTAAGGATAGCGGAGTCAGGGGGTATGGGGAGAAAGCAGGAACGGGGTACTGATTGAGAATGATCAGCCATGATCACATTGAATGGCGGTGCTGGCCTACTCCTGTTATTATTGGGGCCCTCGCTCTGATGTTGTTGGTCGTGGTTGCGGTGATAATTATCAGAGAGCGCCGTTACAGAGGTGCCCGTAAAACGGGAAACAGTGGACTTCGAATAGAACCCAAAAGTGTAGACACTGTTCACCAAGAGCATGAGTCCATGAGAGGACTGTTTTAATGAAAATCACTAAGTGGAAACCCCTTCAGCATGTTCACAATTTTGGGATTCCCGAAAAGCTGCTGACGTCAAGGGCCATCTGCTGCACTCAATAGAGCTTTGCTTTCACCCTTGCAACTTAAAACGGGAGAAGTTCGCAAACATTACAGAGGCTAAAGTAACGTGGTAGTGGTCTGGCCGGACCTTGCTGTCGATATGGTCAGGTGTCCATACCCCCTTTAACAGCATCGCAGTAACTCACGTTTGTCTTTGTGTTAGTAGTGTTTGTCTTTGTGTTAGTTTTAAATGACAAGCATTTGCCTTTCAACGTAGTGAAATGCTTGTGTATCTTTGCTTCATTGATCTGAATAAATGAATGAAAAGAGTTCTCATTTACATGCAGTGCAGTGCCTGTGTTCTTCATTGGTCAAAATGAATGAGACTAGAATCTTTGAATGAGATAATTTCTTAGATTGAGACCAGACCAATCCATAGCACTTCAGGTGCCGTCTCAGCAGGGCTCTTTACAGTTGGAATACCCGTCTACTGAAATCATCTTGCCTGAAGGCCAATATAACATTTACTTGTGCACAAAATAACTGCAGATGCCGATTTACATTTGCTTTCCTAACTTCTAGCTCACCCTGCATATCAGCAGTCACTGATTCGATGTATTCGAACTCACAGGTCTCTCTGAAAAATCAACACCTTTCAATCTCACTGTTTAAAAGTACTTTACTGTTCTAAATTTTCTTCCCTGTATTTTTCCATATTGGATTTCATCTAACTTGTCAATTTCCTCAAGAATTCTCTCTCTATTTTCCTCACAGGTAACATTGCCGCCCAACTTTCCATCATCTGTAAACTCGGATATGCTATCCTTGATTCCCCCTCCCCATACAAAACGTTAATGTGGATTGGGAACAGCCACAGCCCCAGCATGTAACCAAGCAGCACAACACAACACAACACACTGCCTCACAACCTGAAAAATCACCCATTCATGGTTCCTGAATGTTTTCTGTTTGTCATGCAATTGTCCGCACCAATTCCCAATAACAACTCCTTAACAATAGATTTCCTACTACTGATATCAAGCCAACTGACCTATGATTACCTGCTTTTTTAAAAATCTTTCCTATTCCTAAATAGTGAGGTCACATTTCCAATCTTTAACCTGTGAGAACCATTTTAGAATCTATGCAGTTAAGGATGCTGATCATTAGTTTCTGGGGATTGATTTCCTAACATTACCATTATATTTCCAAATCTAGGTTTTTTACTAATGTTATCCCCAACAAGCCGTACACTTGACTCATAGTCCTCCACTACTTCTAGGATTTTGTTTAGTTTAGAGACACACCATGGAAACAAACCCTTCGGCCCACCGTGTCCAGGCTGCCATCGATCAGCCATTCACATTTCTATGTTATCCCACTTTCTCACCCACTCCCTACACCTTAGGAGCACATTTACAGAGGTCAATTAACCTACAAACCTGCACATCTTTGGGTTGTGGGAGAAAACTGGAGTACCCTGAAGAAACTCACACGGTTACAGGGAAAATGTGCGAACTTCACACTGACAGCACTTGCAGTCAGCATGTATTTTGAAATATCAGAATTATTTTGTTATTTCCTCAAAGTAATTCATCTTGTTTCAACTAATTTCATTTTCACAGGTGCACGGAAGATCTTTTAACCTGTTCTTATTCACATTTCCTTTTTCTTATCAATGCTTTGGTCCACCTTTTCTGAATTCCAGAATTTTCATAATCTTCAAGCCTCTAGCTCCTTTTACCATAATAAATCCTTCATGAGCCTTTCCCTTTGATCAAATATTATCTTTAACACCTCTTGACAGCCAAACGGGACTTTTTTTGTTGAATGTTTTACTGTAAAATAATAAATATTGTTACTGCCATTTTTTGGTATTTTTTCCCAATTTCACGACCTAAATCTTTGTATGGCAAAATCAGCCATTACCATCCGTCCTAATTCAACATAAAGATACCATGAACCTAATACTAAAAAAAAAATTGCAATCTTCCTAAGAACATAAACAAATAAGTTACCGACCTCCGCTCCCTTAGGCAGACTTCCCTTTCCCCATCACAGCTGCATCCTCTTCACCCTTCTGTTATTCTCTTTTTAATGCCCATGTGAATAAGATTATTCATAATTTTTAGCTGTCAGCTATTTAACACCATGCCATGTTTAACACATCTCGAAAAAATGTTGGTTCTGCTGCATTTTAGTGGTGAAGAGAAGCAAGTCATGATATTTGTTCAAGAGGATAGTGGCATCCATCTCCAACCTGGCCAACCACAAGCTGATTATTGCATATTTCCTTTATTGCTAAGATTATATAATTGCATTAGACCTCTCAGCTGCCAAAAATATTTTCATCTTCTAATTAATGTCAACTTTTCTTTTTAAATCACTTTTCTCGTAAAAGCTGATACCTTGAGACATCAAATTCTGTAATCTGCTTAGGAATGGTCGGTTAACTGTTGACGTTTAACCCCGAGAATCTCTCAAATGTATCAATAAACACTTGTTGACAATTTCAGGATGTGTTTCCTTGCGGCAATCATCTGGCTTTCCAATTGCTGCATATTTTGTAGTGCCACATGTTCTAAAACAGTAAATTAGAACTTTACCCAATATTTCAGATGGGAAACAGCCATACCGAGTTATGGGTTCAAATGCATAAATCTAAACTATCCTAAAATGCTATTTACATTATCCCGCAGGCAGTTTCAATCCTCAGTTATCTTGCCCCTCACATGTTTTCTTTTGCTTTATTCTTACCCATTAATTAGTTTACTGTTCCAAATGTAATTCTTCTTTCCAAATAATTTTCTCAACCAATGTCATGATTTGAGTATGAGGTGTAATTTAGGGGATGCAGGAAGAACATGAGAACTATTCCAAATTAGATCTTTGAAAAATTAATACTTTAAAAAAAAACAAGATATCAATTAAATTTGCTGAAATAGTCTGTGTCCATTTAAAAATTATAAAACTCTTTGAAAAATACAAATAGTAAAGGATTGTTTCCACATCAGCAAATGGGTTAAATATGTAAAAATAATCTACAATTAATGCCAGAATTACATGTATAATGACAGAAATTTCTTCACCAATATAAATGTGAACTAATAACCACTGCATCAGCACAAGAACTGAGTCAATTTACTTGCACCAACCAAAATGTTAAAAGGGAACTGTTTGACTCGCACGATTATATATAAGCCACTCTCACATAAAATACAAGAGACTGATGCTTGCAGTCAAGAGAGTGCAACGATGAATGCCACAACTGAATTTGATGAAAGCAAACTATTGAAGATCGTAGTGCCATTGCTGTTGGTGGAATTTGTTCTTGGCTCAATTGGGAATGCCATTGCTTTGTGGATCTTCTGCTTTCGGATGAAACCTTCAAAACCAAGTATCGTTTATTTGTTTAATCTGACTGTAGCTGATTTTCTTTTGATGTGCTGCTTGCCATTTCGACTGGCTTACTATGTGAACAAAAAGAACTGGATTTTTGGGGACGGTGCTTGCCGTGTGCTACTATTTATGGTGTCTTTGAACCGAGCAGGAAGCATTTCTTTTCTCACCCTTGTCGCATTAGATCGCTATTTCAAAGTAGTTCATCCGCATCATAAACTGAACTCTCTATCTCAAGTACATGCAATACTTGGAGTGACTCTTACCTGGGCTATGATGATAGGAATGACCTCGTACCTTCTCTTTGAAAGTCATGTGTTTAAGCAGAATAACCTTACATTCTGTGAAAGTTTCAACTTGTACAATCCTTCAAATGTTGGTGCAACATGGCATGATGTTTTGTTTGTTGTTGAGTTTGTAGCACCACTGGGTGTAATCCTCTATTGTACTTACTCAATCGTTTCAAGACTTCAGCCCACAAAAAATGAAATCAGAAGAAAATGCTTGAAGGCTAAACGTGTCGTGATCACGGTGGCTGTGGTGTTCATACTCAGTTTTCTGCCCAGCAACGTTGGAAGAATTGTTGTACTGTCGATGCAACCAAACAAGACAAAAGCTAGCAAGGAATACTGGGCAGCAGTTGAGGGGTTCTACGTTACACTCTGCCTAACCTACGTCAATAGCATGCTTGATCCAATTGTCTATTATTTCTCAAGTTCAAAATTTAAAAACATTTTACACCGAAAGCGTTCCAAATAAGCTGGAAATTAAAAAATTTCAAAACTCACCTGGCATTTCTCCCACTAACAGCAACCAGTTCAGACAAGGAGAAAAGATCAGAATTACATCATATTATTCAGTGTGTATGACAACTGGCATTTAAACCGATTTAAAAGAAAACATATGCAAACTTCTGGGAGGCTGGTCAAGCAGGAAGGCAACAGAGTGCATATGCCCACTGAAAATGCAAGAAGATCTGCTGAACATTGGACGATGGGAGTGAATAGGATGTAACTGAACTTGGGAGTTGTCTTACTATGCTGTACCATTGTCAATTTCCACCCGTCTCATAACCAACAAGTGGTCAGAGAAGTCGCAGTATCTTAAGCTACTGTTCATGGTAATATATCTCCCCTTGCCTTCTCTGGATCATACAAGATCCTCAAGTGCTTGCATTTACAAATAAGTAGTGTTTGCAATATTAATTGTTCATTGTAATATGCTTTGATTTGAAAAAAGTGTGCACATTTGGTTTTCAAAATAGAAATAAAATGAACATCCCATTAACCAACATCTGAACAAAATAAATGTCAGTGAAAGTAACAATCTTAAATGTTTCGTAACCAAGCTTAATTTTTCAAGATCCTACTGCAGCATTTAAGTAGTCAATATCAATAGATAATTGCTTTCTTATTGCCAATGTAAATTTTAAACAGTGCAAGCAGTAAATGTGGATTTTAATTCAAGCATATTAAAGATTTTGTGAAGCTTAAAATCACAGAGCTTATTTACAAAAACTTTGTTTACCACAAAACAATAATATCCATTTTTTTCTATATTACTTATGTTAGTTTTAACAATGCATGTAGTTTGATGGCACTTGAGCAATAAATACAGTTTGGTTGAATAAAGGTCTCATGTTACTTCTATTTTATGTCATTAATACATGAGGAGGCTGCTAAAAATGATATACGAGGACTTTTTAATATTGTGCGGAGACTGTAAAATAACTGTTGTGACATGCATTCTTTTCCATATACTGTAATGTATTTGGCAAATATTGCACATGTTGCAATTTTGCATATATATAGCAAATATTGCAATTATTGCAAATATAATTTCTTAAAATTAACAGCAGTTCCAACCATCTCTGGATGTCGCAGAAGTTGACATTACACACTGCTTTCGGAAAACATTGGTGGATGTGAAAATATTCGCTCCATAAATAGAATTTACATAAACAACATCTGCGTTAATGGAATACAAGCACATGAATCCACTTTCTCATCTCTCTTCAGGGTTGGCAGTCAACGACTACCAGTAATCCCAACGCAAAATACTACAGATGCTGGAAATCCAAATTCAGTAAATGAATCCAGACTTTGTAACCACATACAGTAGGCAAACATTGCCCATTTTTCCAAAGGTCTCTTGATTTTAGTCAGAAACAAGAACGATTATCCCTTCCTTATTCTGGGAATGAGGTTGCTTAGAAACAAAAAAAAACTCAAACACTAATGGAACAAATTGAAGATCACAAGATAACAATAAGGTTACACATTCCTGACACAAACACCCATCTAGGAATATTAACCAGAGAATAAGTGCAAATCGGACTTGTATGTTCTGAATAGCCCACCGAATACTAGCCAGTGCATTTACTCACCTGCTGTCGGAAACCTCCTCGGATATCATTTGTTAGTAGCCCCCTTCATATAGATTTCAATATTTTCTATCCTGACTACTTCGCAAATATTCTAATGCTAAGTATAACATGTACATAACGTGACAAAATGATAAATAAAAATTTCGAGCAACATATTTTTCCACAGGAATGTCAAGGAAGCTATTCCGTCTGATCATCCAGAAACTCCTGTGGAATAAAATAAGTTTTATAAAAATCATTAAAAATTCATTTAAAAAAAGTTATTCATTCTTTAAAAATATATTGAATTTAAAATGAAAAACAAGGAAATGACAGAACAGTTAAACGAGTACTTTGGTTCTGTCTTCGCTAAGACACAAACAATCTCCCAGAAATACGAGGGGACCGAGGATCTAGTGGGAGGGAGGAGCTGAAGGGAATCCACATTAGTCAGGAAATGGTGTTAGGTAAACTGTTGGGACTGAAGGCAGATAAATCCCCAGGGCCTGATGGTCTGCATCCCAGAGTACTCAAGGAGGTGGCCCTAGAAATCGTGGATGCATTGGTGATCATTTTCCTTGTTCTCTCGACTCTGGATCAGTTCCTGTGGACTGAAGGGTAGCCAATGTAACTCCACTTTTTAAGAAAGGAGGGAGAGAAAACAGGGAATTATAGATCAGTTAGCCTTGCATCGGTAGTGGGGAAGATGCTGGAGTCGATTATGAAAGATGTTATAGCAGCGCATTTGGAAAGCAGTGATGGGATCGGTCAGACAGCATGGATTTATGAAGGGGAAATCATGTTTGACTAATCTTTTGGAATTTTTTGAGGATGTAACAAGTAGAATGGATAAGGGAGAGCCAGTGGACGTGGTGTATCTGGACTTTCAAAAAGTCTTTGATAAGGTCCCACACAAGAGATTAGTGTACAAAATTAAAGCACATGGTATTAGGGGTCAGCTATTGACATGGATAGAGAAATGGTTGGCAGACAGGAAGCAAAGAGTAGGAATTAACGGGTCCTTTTCAGAATGGCAGGCAGTGACGAGTGGGGTGCCACAAGCTCGGTCATGGGACTCGTTGTTCACAAAATATATTAATGATTTAGACGAGGGAATTAAAGGTAACATCTCGAAGTTTGCAGACGACACAAAGCTGGGTGGCAGTGTGAGCTGCGAGGATGCTATGAGGCTGCAGGGTAACTTGGATAGGTTGGGTGAGTGGGCAGAAGCATGGCAGATGCAGTATAATGTGGGTAAATGTGAGGTTATCCACTTTGGTGGCAAGAACAGGAATGCAAATGATTATCTGAATGGTGTCGGATTAGGAGAAGGGGAGGTGCAACGAGACCTGGGTGTGCTTGTACATCAGTCACTGAAAGTAAGAATGCAGGTACAGCAGGCAATGAATAAAGCTAATGGCATGTTGGCCTTCATTGCGAAAGGATTTGAGTTTTGGAGCAAGAAGGTCCTACTGCAGTTGCACAGGGCCCTGGAGTATTGCGTGCAATTTTGGTCTCCTAATTTGAGGAAGGACATTATTGCTATTGAGGGAATGCAGCGTAGTTTCACCAGGTTAATTTCCGGGATGGCGGGACTGACATATGATGAAAGAATGGGTCAACTGGGCCTGTATTAGCTGGAATTTAGGATGAGATGGGATCTTCTAGAAACATATAAAATATGGATTGGACAGGGTAGATGCAGGACAACTTTTCCTGATGTTGGGGGAGTCCATTTAGGACTGAGATGAGTTCTGAGATGAGATGAGTTTTTCACTCAGAGAGTTGTGAATCTGTGGAATTCTCTGCCACAGAAGGCAGTGGAGGCCAATTCACTGGATCTTTTCAAGAGAGTTAGATTTAGCTCCTGGGGATAAGGGATTCAAGGGATATGGGGTACTGATTTTGGATGATCAGCCATGATCATATTGAATGGTGGTGCTGACTCGAAGGGCCAAATGGCCTACTCCTGCACCTATTTTCTGTTTCTATATTCTTTTTTTTTTTAAAGGCAGAATTGTGTTTTAAAGAGAATTGCTGATATACAGTGGCTGATAGGCAGTGCCTTGTCTTCACCTGTGCATCCCTTTATCAGTGCGAACTGGGCTAAAGGAGACAGCACGGGTGTATCTGATCCCATACTGACATGTCAGTCGTGCATTTACTTATCTACACGTGTCTGCTAAAGAAGTTATTTCATTGAACTGAAGCCAGGGATCTTGAATCATCTTTCCACAGTCTCACCAGACCAGGGGTCAGCGGCTTCCCATAACTCATCAATCTGCAATCAGCTACTTCCATAAAAATCTTTGCCGAACCTTGCCACTATATTAGCTCCCTCACGCTGAATTATTATTCCCCGAGTCATCTAAATTTATGATGTCATTAGTAAATAATACAAATGTTGTTAATCTGAGTAATATGTACATTACAAGTTTTTTGTGAGAAAGAACTATTTTATAACTTGTTATAATAGTACTTTTTGCTAAACATGAGAATGGCCTTATTGAAGGTGGCATTTATTGTAATCCTCGAAAGAAAATGAACGAAATAGACATTAAAAAATATATTGTACCTTTAAATAATCAAGAGAAATATTTGATTTGATGGGTTTTCCTTCATGCTTTAAGTAGTCAGTTACCACAGAGAGAGCTTCATTGAGGCTGTAGGTGTAAAGGCAAATGAATTCAAAGCATCAAGGAGAAATGAAAAAAAAGGACATCCTTTAGAGTACATGTACAGTACGTGATACAATACTCAAAACATATATCTTGATTGCAACAGGATCCAACCTATTTGAATAATGTAGTTTAAATCCGACCACATGAACTTTGAATTCTTCAACTTCACTTAATACCCAAACCACTCCCCCCTTTCCTCTGACCCCTTCCCACCGCAGTGTGCACACATTTCTCCCACTTGCTCTTGCTCCTTTCCCCTTCCCTGTATGCTCATCTCCCAATCCCCGTCCAATATTTCCCTTTCATCCCCCCCTCTTATCGCTCCCTCTGGCTTTACATCTCCTTTTTCTTTTCTTATCTGACACCCCTTTGTCTCCTTTTCACTTCCAGTCTTTGTCACTTATTCCACCCATCTGCTAACCACCCTCCTCTCACCTGTATCCACCTATCTCTTGACAGGCTTTGCCCCATCCCCATCCCTCTTTTCAAAATTTCCCCCCATATTTTGCTCTGTCTGAAGAAGGGTCCCAACCCGAAACGTTACCTGACCATTCCCTCCACAAATGCTGCATCACCCACTGCATTTCTGCATCATTTTGTCCTTTGCTCAAGATTCTAGCACCTGCAGTTTCTTGCGAAGATATTATCCATGTCCTATCAACATTATTATTTAAA
This sequence comes from Rhinoraja longicauda, assembly GCF_053455715.1. Lineage (NCBI taxonomy): Eukaryota > Metazoa > Chordata > Chondrichthyes > Rajiformes > Arhynchobatidae > Rhinoraja > Rhinoraja longicauda. Next base: position 23,031,015 of record NC_135977.1, on the reverse strand, counting down.
TTTAGAAGTGTGAAAGTGGATTTTGTTAAAACATACAAGGACATGAGGGATCTGGTCATGGTGGAAGTGGCAAGGATGTTCTCTTGTTGGAGAATCTACACCTGGGTACCAGTGTTTAAAAATAAGTGATTGCCTATGAGCCAGCACTGCCATTCAAGATGATCATGGAAAATTAGTACCCCATTCCTGCTTTTTCCCCATATCCCTTGAGGAGTTGAGTATAGAAGCAAAGAGGTCCTTCTGCAGTTGTGCAGGGCCCTAGTGAGACCACACCTGGAGTACTGTGTGCAGTTTTGGTCTCCAAATTTGAGGAAGGACATTCTTGCTATTGAGGGAGTACAGCGTAGGTTTACTAGGTTAATTCCCTGTCGTACGTTGAAAGACTGGAGCGACTGGGCTTGTATACACTGGAATTTAGAAGGAGAGGGGATCTTATTGAAACATATAAGATTATTAAGGGATTGGACACGCTAGAGGCAGGAAACATGTTCCCAATGTTTGGAGAGTCCAGAACCAGGGGCCACAGTTTAAGAATAAGGGGTAGGCCATTTAGAACGAAGATGAAGAAAACCTTTTCACTCAGAGAGTTGTAAATCTGTGGAATTCTCTGCCTCAGAAGGCAGTGGAGGCCAATTCCCTGGATGCTTTCAAGAGAGAGGATAGAGCTCTTAATGATAGCAGAGTCAGGGGGTATGGGGAGAGGGCAGGAACGTGGTACTGATTGTGGATGATCAGCCATGATCACATTGAAGGGCCGAATGGCCTTCTCCTGCACCTATTGTCTATTGTCTATTCCGTTAGCCAAACGTTTTGTCAAACGACAAAAGAACCAAGAACGGTTTTAGGGTATTCATACACAAATTAGTCAATTCAAAAGCATTATATAAGTACAAAATGGTCAGAGGTGAAAAATATAAGTAATTTATTTTCTATTTTTCAAAAAGAAAACAAGTCAAAAACAACCACAGTGGTTTTGTAGTTATAGCACAGCATAGGAATAGAGCCTTCTGATCATCATATTCATATTGATCTTTGCACCATCAAGACTAATCCCATTTACTCACATTCGGTTCTAGGTGATTTTAGAAAGTCCTGAGTACATGCCTCAAACATTTCCCTCAGGCAGTGCATGCCAGATTCCTACAGCCCCTCAAATTGTATCTAAACACCCTACCACTCCTCTTAAACTCGTGCCATCTTGCCTCACACAACCTTAAAAAGCTTTTCACGGTACCTGGGGACACATGACAATAAACTAAACTACCTTTGGGAAGAGATTTCTATCCGATAAATCCCCCTGATAGATATTATATACCTTTATTGGGTCTCATCCTCAGGTCTTCACTCAGCTTATCTCCTTATAATAGAAATTCTTCAATCCATCTACACACTGGAGAATCTCCTCTGCAACCCATTCTCTCCAGTGTACTCTAGTGAGCATTATAAAGAAAATAATCCGTGATGAAAGCAAAGCCATTCTAATGCCTTACATGGGCACTGATGTTAACTGTTAGAATGCTTTCTTCAGCTTTAAGTGCCATGCTTTATGAAAGGTGCGAAAACAAAAGGCACAGAAATAATTTTCTGTCATACTAATACGTTTTTGTTATAAGAAATGATTTGAAGAAGCTGTGATTCTTTATTTCAACAGTGAAGATTAGGAGGCAATCAATCAGAAAGACTCAAAATTACTTAAAGCTTTGATATAGTTCAATTATTCGTGCCAATCATTGAGATTCATGCAGATGTAAAGTCAAGAATATCAACAAAGAACAAACTGTGGTTAAGAATATTAATTTCCCTTTCTTTTAAATACATGCAACACAATTATCAATTCCAAAATCCACAATAGTTTTTTTTTTTTTTAAAGGAAATATTTCTATTTTTATGCATGAGGAAAATGCTGACGAGTGGCTTTACAGGCAGTTGTTCAGAGATGTAGGTCGAAACACAATGGGCCATATGTTTTCTTTATGTGTGTAGGATTCTATAATACTTTGCTTAGTAGCTGGGGTGACTAAACATAAATTTCACTCTCCTCCTTTGATTTGAGCTTCAGAAAGACTCAAGGGCATATCCAGAACAGAAGTTACATGCATCTCCCCGAACTCCGAATGTAACAGAGAGACACAAGAGACTGCAGATGCTGGAATCTTGAGCAAAATATATACTTTTGGAGGAACTCAGCAGGCCAGGCAGCATCTGTGGATGAAAATGGATGGACAACATTTCGGATTGAGACTCTTCGTCTGAAGGACGATCTTGACCCGAAACATTGTCTGTTCAATTCCCTCCACAGATGCTGCCTCATCCGCTGAGCCTCAGCAGCTTGTTTTTTGCTAAGAATCATAAAGAACAAACAAAACTAAATGTCAGTAAAGAATCTGGATCATTAATTGTCAAACAATTTCCATTTATTCATATACTCCGACTCATTTTATACTTACCAGCTCCTATTTACAAGGTACTTCACCAGTTCTTGCACACGATTGTTATCAATCATGTATTGTGTTAGAAAAGGAAAATATTTTGATCCAATAAGCCTCTCGTAGTGTTTCTTATCTGCAATGCTACCCAACGCCAACTCCTTAATCTTTGAAGATTAAAACAAAGTAGAGGACTTTTTAGAGCTTTTAAAACGAGAAGTGACACCAGTTTAAATTGGTTTGTTAAAGTAACTCAAACTTGCAACTTATAACCCAATACATATAATAGTCAATTAATATGGCAATTCTGATGAAAGATCAACTGAGAGCCACAAAACTGTTTCTATCTCTTTAAACGTTGTCAGTCATTTTAGTTTTTATTTTAGATTTCCAGCTGGCACAGATAATAAGCTTAAACCACAGTAGCAGATGAGTATGGCAATAGAACCTCTGATATACCAACTTTCAAACAGGATCAGTGTTAAATTCAGTGGTTAGACAAGCAGTATCACATGGACGATCACAAAGTAAAATAGTCGATTCCCTGTGTTACTGACATGACCAAGTAAGTACAGAGTTCCACTCAGGTAGCTGGCGTGATAATTGAACCAAGACAAGGGACAAATGAAAGATGGAAGGCAATTGTTGATGAGGGATAAGGTCATAGTGAGAACATGAATCCACTGCAATTTTTGAGTTTCAAGTATCACAAAATGGGAGGGATGATGGAGGCAAGAAAAGACAGAACTCTGGACCAAATCCACCAATGCAAATGACACATTTTGCACGTTGGGATTCTGCATTGGCCAGATACTAGCAAGGCTAAAAAGCACCCTACTGCTAATTTATTTTTCACCCATCAATGATTAATTGCAAGGGTCTTTTACATTTCATTTTAACTAGTGGATCATTTATTCATGTCTTTTGAGTTCTTGCAAACATTAAAACCAAAATTCTTCCCCTGCTACACATGTACAATTATTCATTTTTAGTCTTGGTTTCTGGTTCCTGACTCAAGCCAGTCTCTGCCTGCTCCTGACCCATGCCTGCCAGCAACATCAAAGCCCAACCTGCTATTGGCTTTCAGTCCCACCTTGCTATTTGCAACCACTAACTTGGTCCAAAATTCAACGTTTACCCAAATCTTCCAAATCTTTCCCCATCAACTTTTTCCCATTAATGCAGTTTGAAACAGCACAAAAAATCATTGGAGTTATGTCCTCACCATGAATCCTAATCAATTTAATAAAGTTTTATATATCAACTAGTTTAACATTAATCTGACAACATACTTCTCACAAAAATTGAATATTGACTGTAATACATAAAACAGTATCGCAGAAGAACAGACCCTTCGGTGCATAATATCTATGTCAAACATGATGCCCATGACCATCTTATACCTACCTGCACATAATCCATATCCCTCAGCTCCCTGCATATCCATTTGCCTATTTAAAAGTATATTAAATGCCACTATCGTATCTGCCTCAACCACCATTCCCTGCAGCGCGACCCAGGCACTCACCACCCACTGTTTAAAAAAAAAATGGCCCCGAACATCTCCTTTAAAATTTGCTCCTCTCACCTTAAAGCAACGCCCTCTAGTATTTAATTTTTCCATCCTGGGAAAAAGGTTTTGACTCTCTACCCTGTCGATGCCTCTCATAATTTTAATGTTTGCTCATTTAATTATTCAGATCCTTGGGATAATGTCCAAAACAATAATATTTTATAAACCTTTAGAGGCAACACTTTCAGTATTGGCATGCCTAGTTTTTGTACGATATGATATTTTACCTTGGATGCATATCCTGCAACCTCTCCCGTTGTCATGTGATCAACAACTTGCTGCAAAAGGGTCACAGAATCAACAGACAAGAGAAACCCCTTTAACCAAAAAGAGATAAATATTACACAAAATTATTTAAACATATGTTCTGTATGTCATAGACAAATATTTAAAGTTTGTATATTCATTAATATTTCCAAAGGGGGAGTTATGTTCATGCACTGGAGATGCAAGGAACAGCAGATGCTGGAATCTTGAGTTGAAACACAAAGTGCTGGAGGAACTCAGCAGGTCAGGCAGCATTTGTGGAGGACATGAATAGGCCGAATGTGCAGGAAGGAACTGCAGGTGCTGGTTTACACTGAAGACAGACACAAAATGCTGGAGTAACTCAGCGGGACAGGCAGCATCTCTGGAGAGAAGGAATGGGTGACGTTTCGTGTCGAGACCCTTCTTCAGACTGAGTCACGGGAGAGGGAGCCACAGAGATAAGGAAGGGTAAAGTGTGTGAAAACAAGACATCAAAAGAGATGCGGTTGAAGGAAAATGTAGAATAGATCATTGTTAGTTTGTTTGGGATCCTGATCCGAAACATCACCTATACCATGTCCACCACAGAAGCTGCCTGACTTGCTGAGTTACTCCAGCACTTTGTGTTATGTTTTTACACTGGTTTATCTGCTTGGTGGGAGTAACATGACATTCATTTCTATTACCTTAATTGATTATAAATAACTAAAGTCATCATCTCCAGTCTAAATTAAATTACACAACACAATCGTATTAAGTTGCTTTCTACCTGACTTCCAGTATTTCTGCCAGAAAACAAATACTCCTGCAAATAGCTGATGTTTATTGCTTCAAAAACTACATACCTGTATTTGTTGTTTCTTTTTTTCTGCTGAAGGGATAAGCAGCAAACAACCTAGAGCAAACGCTGACAACTCCAGCTGGACGTATTGTTTTGCAATGCCAATCAAATCGAGATCAGGTACAACAGGACATCTTCAGGATCAGAAAATAAATGGGATAAAAAGCATTTTACCACCAAACAAGATAACATCATTATACCTACTTCAGCCAGATTACCTGCAAGGAACAACATTTCACCACCCTGTCTAAGTTGGTACCAATGTGTTTGTCATTCAATCTCTTGTGATCTCTTTCGCAGACATTCTTTGTTTTGCGAAGCCTCCCACCTTCATTGCAACTTAAAACATGCGTGTTTTCCAACATGTTAGTTTTGATGAAATTCTGCTTTTCACACTCCAAATACTGTCTGATCTGTTTAGTATTTGAAACATTTTTTTTGTTGACACATTTTGCGTAGATGGTCATAAATATATTGGATGCAAAATATTCAGATGGTGACTAAATATTATTAGGGAGACAAAAATTAGCCAACTTTGGAAAATGAGTTAGTTTGAAGATAAAATGAATGGCATGAACCATATGGAGAACCAAAGATAATTAAACAGTTAAAAATAATCATCCTTATCTTCTTTTTATAAAGAGTAAATGTAATGTTTTATATTGTTCACAATTTCAGGATAGCCCGGTCAATAAGTTAATTTTAGAGCAGTGACAATTATCGTAAGAAACTTTGTAAAAAAAAAGTTTAGTTCAAATAATTAAAATTCTTGACAGTCCCGTTAAGGGTTGAAGACATAAAGCTGATGGGTTGGAAAACAAAGGTTGCTAAACTGAGACACCCATGACTTGGCATGTACCTTCTTGATCAGACTGCTTGCTGCATTGTCTCTCTTATTGCAAGGTGGAATACTGGGGCACAAAAAAGGGATGCGTATAACGAGGGCTTTATGAAGAGTTCTTGCAAGCAGTATAAACTCTGCCATTTGACACTCAAGGTGTAAGCTATTGCTGTGGGAATGGAAGTCCAGGGCGATTGATTCTCTGCATCTGACTCCGGTTCGTGCAGGTGCAGGTGGCAGGAACCAGCACAATGTATAACAATGACAACCATGTTATTGTAACACCAGTTCAACAACACAATAAAATAGGAACAGGAGGAGACTAGTTGGCCCCTCAAATGCGTGCCCCGCAATGTAATATGACCAGGGGTGATCTAGCCCAAGCCTCAACTATTCTTCTGTGTTTTCTGCAGGGAATATGAAAATATGGGAAGTACATTGATGAATTAAGCTGGATGTTTAAGAGTTTTGAACTGATGGATAGTGTTCTCTCCTAGGTATAAAAGTGGAAAAGCTAAAGTCTTCAGAGCTTTAGAATCCATCGCTCATGAACAGCCTATTTACTGAGAAGGTTGTAGAGTATCTTGACTTTCACTGATATCTCAGTGGGCTGAGGAAGGAGACTGGAGTGCCAGGAAAACTCACAAAGGTCATGGGGAGAATGTGCAAATTCTGCACAGACAATACCGGAGGTTCACATGTTGATCAGAAACCTTTTATGTTTTAGTGTTCAGTAAAAGTAATGGCCAAGAGAAAGTGAATGTGCATCATGACTGAAATTCCCTAAAATGGCATGAGAAAATAGTCGTAAATTTTAGACAGTTCGCAATAAAATAAATTTGACATTTGAATTTTAAAGACAAAATAAATTATTGAAACTGTTTTTCAGACTGTGATCATAAAATGCCTGTAGATAAAGAAACTCAGTAGCCAGCTTCTCTATGAGTCACTGCATCGTTAATGCAGGCCTCAATACTCCTTGTATCCATCAATTCTAAAGCAATTTCCAACAGATTTTCCCAATGTGGAAGAGCAAGCAAGAAGTAAGCATTTATGCTCCATAAATTCCAAATGGAATTCCCAGATTGAGTCCAAATCTTCACATTAATTTTTTGGACTTAACATTGAAAAGAGGATCGAAACAGTTCATTTGCACTCAGGCATATCTGATTTATATTTGGTAGCACTTACTTGATCAAGAGCAGAAATGATTCATAGCAATCTTTCAGTTGTTTTGGACTTGGTGGACACGAGGCTGAATAAAGAATATACAAAAAAAAGTTACTTCAAAATTACACATTTTCTTTTAGAACAGTGGTCCCAATTTTAAATGGGACTGGGTAAAGATTTGAAAGTAGAGTACATTGATGGGAACATTTCTAAAGATACTTTATTTAAGAACCAAGTAGTCATCATCTTAAGTAAAACATTAAGCCAAATCAAGTATGGGTCCACTCATGAAAGATGTACGTGCTTTGCTGCATTCTCTTGCGTACTTTGGGCCGTATATGCTCCAGCATTTCATGGTAATAGTTTGCCTTCAGAATTGGATGCTGTGGCACAGAACTTTAAAATAAATCACATCTGGCTGTAGACGTGTTGCAGCACCAACCCCAACCTCTCAATGCTTCATCCGTCTACATTAATCTAAGGGTCTACGAACAGTCTTCCCTCCAATTGCAGATAAATATCACTTGACCTTCACTCCTGCCCCAAGCAGGACCGGGGAAGGTAGTGGGGGGGGGGGGAGTGTTGCATTTTCCTTATTATCCAAAGTTGTTTCAATGCCCATCCCAAATTTACTCATTGACTAAGGCTCCATACGAGACTCAGGTCCTTTGGAGTGCAGGGGGCACTACAACACGGTGGTTGCATCAGCCATCTTCTATGGAGTGGTCTGCTGGAGCAGCAACATCTCAGCGGCGGAAGGGAAGAGACTCGACAAGCTGGTCAGGAAGGCCAGTTCCGTCCTGGTTGCCCCCTCGACAGTACAGGTGGTGGGAGAGAGGAGGATGATAGCAAAGTTAACATCGCTGCTGGACAACGACTCCCACCCCATGCAGGACACTGTCACTGCACTGAGTAACTCCTTCAGTGACAGACTCCTTCACCCCAAGTGCATGAAGGAGCGATATAGGAGGTCCTTCCTTCCCGCTGCTGTGAGACTGCACAAACAGCACTGCTCCCAGCAGACCAGTCAACAATAACAGCTAAGAACACACAGAAAACTGATGATAATTTATGTATCTTTTATTTATAATGAATGATCTCTTGCTATCCACTTTGCTGCTGTAACATTGTAAATTTCCCCGGTTTGGGACGAATAAAGGAATATATTATTATTATTGTCCTCTGAAGTAGAGAATTCAAAAGATTTACCACCCTCTGGATGAATAGCTTACATTTTAAGTTTAGACTTGGTTCCGGGCCCTTGGCCTAGGAAAAGCCCTCGCCAAGAAAAATAGGGTAGACTAAATCCGGGAAGAATAGCACATGGTTCATGTTTCAATTCTTGTTTATTTGAACAGGAACTTATAGACAGTCCTTTTCATCTCTCCTTGAGGGAATCCGAGGAACTAATCAGCCACTGGCAGTGCTGGATAAAAGTAATTCAACAATCTGCTTATCATTTCATTGTGTGAAACATCTTTTGTGGCACCAGAAACTTTGCTGAATTGTATTACATGTCTCAGCCTGTTTCTCTTGCTCTATCATATTCTAATAGACCTTCGAGCAGACTTACTTCCACCATCACCCACCAAGTCAACCATATTGTTTACCCTGAAGAACAAGTTCATCCATCCTATCCAAATTGAAGGGCATGGAAGGAACAACAGTGGGCACACAGAGGTATAAGGGAAGGAACTGGACAGGAATGGGATTTTTGATCTTTTTTGAACCCTTTATCCAAGGGTTGTAGTATTATTTAATATTAATTATTTTACTGTCAATATCTTGAAAGCATGTAGCTCATACCTCTGTACCTTAAAAGCAATTTGTGACCATTATCTTTTCACCCACCACATAGCTGATGTCCACTCTAACAGTATTTGGTAGTCTAAATTCTTCAATTATTGGGGGGGGTTTTACACCACTTACCAAGCAAAACTTCACCTTCACTTTATTAGATTTTGAAATCTAATACACTTTTATAAAAATGATTGTATCATTATCTATTATTAGTCTACATCCCAGCATGTGTAAAACAACTCAAAAAGACCGACTAACTATTGCAACTACAAATGGTTTTATGAGATGGAAATCTATTTCAAAAGAAAGATTTCTTACCTGAAAGGAAAGGTGCAAGTATTACACTGCGCCATGCTCTGGTAAAATTGGGAATCTGTGCAAAATAAATTTACTTTTCAACAATGGGCGAAAAAGCATTACCTCCATAAATGAGCAGAAATTTAAGAATTTGTAATTCGAAGAAACAAATTTACTTTTGAAGCTGAAAATGTGTCGTATTGAAATACCTAAGTTGAACTCTGGACCTGAAGAATCAATATTTGCCAACATGATTGCTTGACAGATTTTCATGAATATATTATTGATACTTCCTTCCATTTTGAGTTGAGAGAAAAAAAATAGGACAAGGGTAAATAAAAGGGGGAAAAGAACAGTGTGTGCAAGAGAAAACAGAGGCAGTTCTGAGTGAAAATGGTCAGAGAGGGTAACCAACGCAGGCAAGTAATGGCTAATGAGAAAGGCCTGAGTTTGCATTAGTTGGTGAATGAATGGCACAAATAGAAATAAATGTGCATGATTTAGGTGAAGGACATTAGCTTAACCTCTCATAATTTTTTCTGTGCGGACACTGTGGGCCATAGCACCAGTTTCTATGCCCTGCCATTTTAAATATTATTGGCGTGATAAATGATTAAATAAACTTCTCGATAAATTTATAAATAAACATATTAATAGATGTATTGGCATATAATTGTAAAGTGACAAAGACTTTGAAATTAATATGCCAGGATACTCAACTTTTAGGAGATAAGCAAAATTGATAAGGAGGCAGGGTGGCCACAATAATAAAAAGGTGGGATAAAGATAGTCCAGAATAAGGAACTGAGCTCATTAAATCAATTAGTAGAATCAGTTTGTGGAGCTAAGAAAACAGATGGGCAGAAAAAATGTTGCTCGTTACACACAAGCAACCAAAAATAACGTCAATGGTGTGAGGCTGTTGTCAGTCCACAAAATTCTGGAAAAAATCGGGCCTTCTGTTGTTCATGATCTGCATGAATAATTGAGATGAGTGATCAGGCGTAATGCATCCACATTTTTTGATGATACAGAACTTTGGGAGGGGGGAGGGGGCGCGGAATATCATATGGAAAATTGGGGATATCACCTTTGGTGGAGTGCTGAAAGATTGAATGATGTTGCTGTTCAGCGGTACAGGGGTATATTGTATTGTACAATTCAGGAGGTAAGTGGTGTATTGGCCTTTACTGCAAGAGTTTCGCAGTTCAATCATTGATACATTCAGATTCTACAGGGCCATAGTGAGGCTGCAGCTGAAATATTATGTACAGGTTTGGTCTTCCCACCAAAGGACAAAAAGAAATGCACGCACTGAGGGTTCAACACACCGAATCCTCGGATGGCAAATCTGTTGTATAAGGAAAGACTTAACGGACTCAGCCAAACCCTTGAGTTTAGAAAAAAAAAGTGACCTTAATAAAATGTACAAAATTCTTTTGTGGTTTCACCGCGTAGCTGCAGAGCTGACAGTTCCCATGGTTGGTGACAATCAGAGGTTGTCATCTCAAATTAAAGTGTTGTCCTTTCAGAACAGAGATGAAAAAAAACTTCTTTATTCAGAGGGTTGCACATTTTTAGAACTCTCCACTGAAGACATCTAGAGAAGATGAATAGCTCAGCACAATCAAGATAGAAACTGACAAATTTTTGATATTAAAGGAATCAGTGAATAATAATGCAGGAAACTGGCTTTAAAGTGAAAGATTAACATGATCCTATTTAATGGTGATGCCAACATATGGGGCCAAATGGCACACTCCTTCCTGCTCCTATTTCTTACTCATATACTTCACCAGCCTATTTAACCATTATTCTATTCATGCTAATATGTTGCTGCCAATCTCATATAATGTAACAGCCATAGAAGCACCTAATCAATATCATTCCGTCCAAATCATTCATTTTAGTATCCCCAAGTTATCCACCAATTGCTCTTTAATGGTAATTGAAGTTCCTACTTAATCTCAGCCTTCTGCACAATAGACTAATCAAAAATTCTTTAATGCCATGGCCATTTCTTTAATGACCTTTCTAATTTCTCAACTTTAGTTCTAAGAGATTTAACATAGCTCAACAGGACAAAGGATTAATTGAGAAATTGATCAATGGACAATGTTACATTTGCGAAGATTTGCAACTGTGGAGCCGAGAACCTATTTTGCACTTTTACATCAAGGAATGGACAATCATCTCATCATTTTAAAATCTTAAATCTTAACATCGCAAAAGATCAGCAATAAGTCTACCACCATACTAACAAAGTAAAATAGTACATACCTGCCACAAAGACAGAACTGCAGTGACTGCTTCTAAAACTTTACTCAAGTAATCAGTCTGTACAAAAACAAATATTGCATTTTAGTTCAAAACCGAATGAACAAAAGTATACATACTATTTCAAAATTCGAAATATAATTAAAAGAGTATGAAAGCAATATAAAGGCCGAGCCTCTGAACACGACATGTTGAAATATTACACAAGTTGTTTCAATACTTTATAAAAACAGCAATAAAAATTGAACTATTTTGAATATGGAAATTCATAAATGCTCCGTCTGTAAACACGGGAGAATGTTTCTGATCTTTTACACCCCAACTGTTATATCGTGACATCACAGCAAAGTGAATTGACATAGGTTAACATATGGAAACTACGACCATGCAAGTGGCCATGAGTAGGGAGGGGAAAGAGGAAAAACAGCTGGTCTCAAAGCAGTGACCCAGTATCATTTCAAACACAGAATATGCAATTGTGAGATGCAAATGTGAGTGCTCACAATCACGATGCTCGAGACAATCTAGAGAAACAAGTGTAGTTTATTTGCAAGTCTGCAGAGTTGGGTGTCTCCCCTGTCGAGACACACCGAGGTCGGAAAAATCCCTTCTTTTTATTCACTTCATTTTACAATTGTTACACCTTTAATTCCTCCCCTTCGGGCACCTTCCAATCGGAGCACTGAGGTGCACAATCTACCGTCACCGCCCCTGTTGCCTTCCACATCATACAGTAATATTCATTTATTTCATTAGGCAAGCACAGTACAGAGTAGTTCATGCCCTCCCTCTCCCCTAGTTCTCTGATTATTTTGGCCTTCCTCCCAGTTCTCTGATTATCTTCTAACACTTGTCCTTGGACTGTCACCATTTGTTCTTGCGGGTTTTTTTCTCTAGCCGAGCACGGTCTGGTCAGTTATTTCTCAGGGTCCCTTTTTTTTAGTCGAGCATGGTCGAGTCAGCTATTTCTCAGGATCCTTAGTCTAAATCAATTATCCCTTTTTACCCCTCTCTCACACAATGGTTAAGGATGGGAGGAGTTGGCTGCGCCTAACGGCTGCGGCTCTCTGGCAGTCTGTTTGTCTTTTTTTCTTTTTTTGTGTTGTGTCGGTGTTGGGATGGTTTTTGTTTCTGTTTTTGGCTGTGTATGTGTGGGGGGGTGGGTGTGGAGGGGGGGGGGGGTGGGGCGGGGGAAACCTTTCTTTTGTTAGGTCTCTTCCCCGGGGCGCAGCTCGCCCGCGGGGCCTTCCATCGCCCGGCGCGGCTCGGCCGCTGGACTTAACATCGCCGGTGCGGCTCGGCCGCGGGACGTTTCAGTGCCCGGTGCGGCTCGGCTGCGGGATGTTTCAGTGCCCGGCGCGGCTCGGCTGCGGGACGTTTCAGTGCCCGGTGCAGCTCGGCTGCGGGACGTTTCAATGCCCGGTGCGGCTCGGCTGCGGGACTTAACATCGCCGGCGCGGCTCGGCCGCGGGACGTTTCAGTGCCCGGTGCGGCTCGGCCGCGGGACGTTTCAGTGCCCGGTGCGGCTCGGCCGCGGGACGTTTCGGTGCCCGGTGCGGCTCGGCCGCTGGACTTAACATCGCCCGGTGCGGCCGCGGGACGTTTCAGTGCCCGGTGCGGCTCGGCCGCGGGGCCTTCCATCCCCTTGCGGGGGCTGTGCGTGTCGGTTGCCTCGGTAGGGGTCGAGCTGTCTGTCCGTGGGTGCGGGGGGAAGAGAGGGGAAGTTTTGTTGCCTCCATCACAGTGAGGGGGTGTTTGGAGTCACTGTGATGGATGTTTGTGTTGGGGTCGTGTGTCCTGTGTTCTTTTCTGTTTTTGCTGTGTCTTGTGACTGCTGAAATTTCGTTCGGTATTTGTGCCGAGTGACAATAAAGTTTTGTTATGTTATGTTATGTTATCTGTCTCTACATCTTGATCATCTCCTCTACTCTTCGTTAACCTCACCATCAAAACGTGTGTCTAACCACCAGTCCTGCACGAGTAATGTTCCACCAGCTGTACAAAGAACATTACAAATTATCTTTATTCTATCACCACCAATTATCACTCTCCCTACCACTGTCATAGGCTCAGTCTGGTTACTTGTAGCCACGATGTACTGTTTAAACTTGAAATAAGATTCTATTTTTATCTTTTCATCTCAGTGGTCTACTTTCTCCACAATGCTGTTGCATACCTTCAGTTATCTTTATGTGTAGGAAGGAACTGCAGATGCTGGTTTAAAATGAAGACAGACACAAAATGCTGAAGTAACTCAGCGGGACAGGCTGTTGTCTTAAGCTTATCAAATTGTAAAGGCACAGTCTACCAGGACCATGCCTGTGTCTTGTTGAACAATTAAGCATTTCCACTAGTATTTCAAATGCCCATCCAAATTCCCTTTGAAAGCCCTGATTTGCTCTTTTCCATCCCTCTTACAGGCCGTGACTTCCAGATCATAAGCACTCCAATTAATGTTATTTTTTAAAAGAGCATTTCCACATGTTCATTATCTATCACTTTGAAACCGTGTCCTCTGGATCTTGAACCATCCTTTACAGAGCAGCTTTTTTTTTAACGTATCGAAATATATCATAATCTTGAACATTCCCATCAACCCTCACCCACCAGTCGTCTTTGCTTGTGGAGAAAAATCCAGCCTTCTCCAATCTAATCACAAAGCCAAAATTCCTCATCCCTAAACCTTTCCAACAAATCCCTTTTGCACTTCCTTGGGATTTTAACATCCTTCCTGGACAATAGCAACTGGAATTGAATGCAAGGTTCAGTGTTTTACATAGATTCAATATAGCTTTCTAAACTTTGCCCTTTTTGGTCAAGCACAAGAAGTCCGATACAATCTTTCTCACAATATGCCCTGCCATTTAAGGATTTCATACATTGGTTGTTTCCTGGTTAGGAACGACCAAATGATGGATATCCCCTACATATGAACAGGCATTTGGAAGATGATGGCATTGTGGGATGAATTTGTCGGCTGTGCAGGGCTGTGGGCTTCCAAAGTCGAGCGAAAACGGGGCATTTCCGTGTGCTTTCTCTGTTTCTGTTTACTTCTGATTTGAGTAATTGAAAGATAAAGCATGGAAACACATCCTTCGGCCTACCTGGTCCATGCTGATCAATGATCACCCGCTCACATTAGTTCTGTTATAAAGCCCTTCCACGTAAGGTCATAAGGTCAAAGGGTGAGATGCACGGAGTTGCTCAAGCATTCTGGGGGGCAGGCAAGCTTCCGGGATACACTCGCCACTGAGTTACTCTAGCATTTTGTCTACATTCGAATTAAACCAGCATCTGCACTTCTTTCCAACACATTTTGTCCTTTCCACTGCAAAATATCCTCAAGGTACGTCTACTTTGAATAACATTCCAACGAGAGAGGAGAATGCACTGTTAGATTTTTGGTTGGGACTAAGGTATTGCAAGTTTAGTGGCGATTTTGGCTGCAGAGTCTTTGGCAGAATTCTAGCAAAATTCAGGCAAAAAACTGCAACAATTCAACAGCTGCTGGGACCGAAGACGGTCCCGCTGTACTGCAGTGGCTTGCCTGCAGTACACCGCTTGCCCCCCAGAAGACATTGCGTGGCAACAGTAGGGGTCACGGGTCGTGACCTCACCTGCCGTGCAAGGGCTCTATACCACTTTTTCATCCACTCCCTACGCATTAAGGGCATTTTACATAAGCCAATTAATCTACAAACCCACATGTCTTTGTGAAGTTGGAGAAAACCACAGCAACCGAAGGAATCCCACGCAATCACAGAGAGAATGTCCAAACTCCACACAGACAGCACCCAAGGTTAGGTCTGAATCCTGATGGTATGAAGCAGCAGCTCCACCTCATGCACCACTCTGCCAGCTTAAAGTCTTCCAAACAGTTCAGTTAATTCACTCACCATATTAAAAGCCAGTAATTTCTGTAATATTCCATTCCATAGCTGTGCATCATACACCCTGTAGTCCAAGCTCAACTCAGTAATCAACCTAACAGCCTTTGAATAAAAGAAATACCATTTATAATTGAGTTTCTTTAAAAAAAATACCTAAACCTATGATACTCTTAGAATACTTGGATAAATGTAAATAAACTAACATACAAACAAACAAATTGGACCAGATACATAATATGTACAGTTAACTTCCAAACCAATGCCCATTTAAAACTGGGGATGAAATTCTTCTCTCAAAGGGTTGAGAATCTTTGAAATTTGCCATTACAAAGCTCAGTGTTATACCTTAAATCATATGTCCTTAATCATTATTAGGTATATCCAAGGTCAATAAAGGCTTTTTGAATTCAGGGAATCATGAATAAAAGGATTTACTCACAAAAGTGGATCAGCTTTGACTATAAAAGGCACCATAAAGTGCAAACAAAAAGCAATTGAACAAGAGGCATGTAGGAAGCCAAAGATGGTGAGTGGAAAATATGTTGACTGGAATGATCAAGAGAAACAACAATTTATGAAAAATGCAAAAGAGGAAAAGATAACCAAGAGATCAAAGAGATAACAAAATGGCAGTGGAGGCAGAAGGTTTGTATTATTCTGTATCAATACGTTACATCAGTCTTCATAAAAGAGTGGAAATGATTCATTAATCTGAAGGCGGAAGAATAAATTGCTTCACATAATGCACAGAGTGCATAAGGAGGACGTGGTATCTTTATCATATCATATCATATCATATATATACAGCCGGAAACAGGCCTTTTCGGCCCACCAAGTCCGTGCCGCCCAGCGATCCCCGTACATTAACACTATCCTACACCCACTAGGGACAATTTTTACATTTACCCAGCCAATTAACCTACATACCTGTACGTCTTTGGAGTGTGGGAGGAAACCGAAGATCTCGGAGAAAACCCACGCAGGTCATGGGGAGAACGTACAAACTCCTTACAGTGCAGCACCTGTAGTCAGGATCGAACCTGAGTCTCCGGCGCTGCATTCGCTGTAAAGCAGCAACTCTACCGCTGCGCTACCGTACCGCCCTTTAAAAGTAGTTAATCTGCTAATATGGTTTGGAAAGAAAAATGTCGAAATGTTTGCACTAAATAACTACTGGCTGTTATAGAGTCATACAGTGATACAGTGTGGAAACTGGCCCTTCGGCCCAACTAGCCCACACCGGCCAATGTTTCCCAGCTACATGAGTCCCACCTGCCAGTATTTGGTCCATATCCCTCCAAACCTGTCTGATCCATGTACCTGTCTCACTGCTTCTTAAATGTTGGGATAGTCCCTGCCTCAACTACTTCCTCTGGCAGCTTATGCCATACATCCACCACCCTTTGTGTGATAAAGCTACCCCTCGTATTCCTATTAAATCTTTTCCCCTTCACCATAAACCTATGACCTCTGGTCCTCCATTCACCTGCTCTGGGCAAGAGACTGTGCATCTACCCGATCTATTCCTCTCATGATCTTCTACACCTCTATAAGATCATCCCTCAGCCTCCTGCACTCCAAGGAATAGTCTCAGCCTACTCAACCTCTGCCTATAGCTCAGAGCCTCTGGTCCTGGCAACATCCTCGCAAATAATCCTGTTGAGAATAACATTATTGGAAAAGTCTCTGGGGACAACCACAGATCACCATTTTGAGGAGACTGATGAGAATTGTGCTTTGGATGAACTCTACATTACTCTACTAAGGCATTTGACAAAGTCCCACAAGGCAGTGATGTAAATGCTCATTAAGATCCAAGGAAAAGTGGCAGGTTCAATTTCAAGTTGGTTCAATGGGAAACAGCAAAGGTAATCAGGAGTTTTAGTTACAGTAAAGCTACATCTAGTTGGGTTCTGCAGCGTGCAATATTAAGTTCTCCCTTTTTCATGATACATATACAAGACTTGGACTTGAATTTGAAAGAGCTCGTCAACCATACCAAAATCAGCAGTGTGGTTGTTTGGACTGGAGAATCATGCATAGGGATTGAATATATTGGGGTAGACACAAAAAGCTGGAGTAACTCAGCGGGTCAGACAGCATCTCTTTGGAACAATGAGAGATATATTAAAGTGTACAAAATCATAAGGTCTATACAGGCTGAAAAGGAAAGATCTATTCTTCTGACCAGAGAACTCAATAACTAGGAACATGAAACTGTTAATTGCTTTAAAAAAATGGATCAGAGCAGGCAGGAGAAAAATATTTTCTCACAAAGAGTAATATGGGATTATAATTCACTGCCTAAAAAGGTTGCAAATGTAGAAAAGGTTTGATGAATCTTCAGGTCTTTCCATCATGTGGGTAAGTGCAGGAATGATGATTTTAT
Source organism: Rhinoraja longicauda (assembly GCF_053455715.1). NCBI lineage: Eukaryota > Metazoa > Chordata > Chondrichthyes > Rajiformes > Arhynchobatidae > Rhinoraja > Rhinoraja longicauda. The sequence continues at coordinate 23,013,262 of NC_135977.1, read as the reverse complement.
AAAGACGAGGAAAGAGAAAGTACATCATGTCATAGATAAATATACATATGCACACACACTTTCTTCAATCTAAACATGATTAAGAAATCTATTTTTTTCATTAAACATGCATTAATATTTGTACTAACTCGAGGCTCATGGTTGTGGTGCTTCCATAAACCTTTGATCAGGCCTTCTTTTGGACTGCTTTGGAATGATTCAATGGTGTATGGTATGTTCAAGATTTCAAATTCAGCCAAATAAATGCAATACTTCAGGTAATGCCTGTAAGAACAATTCCAAATTATATTTACTACAAATATGAAAATATCTATTAAAAAAACTTCACAAACTTAATAGCTTAACATTAAGCTTCACGACAGCAAGCTCTGATGCACACAAAAGGTAGAAAGAAAAACAAATACAGTGCCCTCCATAATGTTTGGGACAAAGACCCATCATTTATTTATTTGCCACTGTACTCCATAATTTGAGATTTGCAATAGAAATAAATTACATGTGGGGGTACTGATTGAGAATGATCAGCCATGATCACATTGAATGATGGTGCTGGCTCGAAGGGCCGAATGGCCTACTCCTGCACCTATTGTCTAAAGTGCACATTGTCAGATTTTAATAAAGGCCATTTTAATACATTTTGGTTTCACCAAGTACAATTTGCAGCAGTGTTTATACATAGTCCCCCTATTTCAGGGCATCATAATGTTTGGGACACAACAATGCCATGTAAATGAAAGTAGTCTTGTTTAGTATTTTGTTGCATATCCTTTGCATGCAATGACTGCTTGAAGTCTGCAATTCATGGACAACACCAGTTGCTGTCTTCTCTGGTGATGTTCTGCCAGGCCTGTATTGCAACCATCTTTAGCTTATGCTTGTTTTAGTGGCTAGTCCCCTTCAGTTTTCTCTTCAGCATATAAAAGACGTGCTCAATTGGGTTCAGATCGGGTAATTGATTTGGCCATTCAAGAATTAACCATTTTTTCGTTTTGAAAAACTCCTTTGTTGCTTTAGCAGTATGTTTGGGATCATTGTCTTGCTGTAGAATGATCCGCCGGCCAATGAGTTTAGAGGCATTTGTTTGAACTTGAGTGTCTATACATTTCAGAATTCATTATGCTACCACCATCAGCAGTTGTATCATCAATGACGATAAGTGCACCAGTACCTTCAGCAGCCATAAATGCCCAGGCCATAACACCCCCACCACCGTGTTTCACAGATGAGATGGTATACTTTGGATCTTGGGCAGTGCCTTCTCTCCTCCATACTTTGCTCATGCCATCACTCTGATATAAGTTAATCTTCGTCTCATCTGTCTACTAGACCTTTTTCCAGAAGTGTGGTTGCTCTTTTAAGTACTTCTTGGCAAACTGTAACTGGCCATCCTATTTTTGTGGCTAACCAGTGGTTTGCATCTTTTAATAGCCTCTGTATTTCAGTTCATGAAGTCTTCTGCGGACAGTGGTCATTGACAAATCCACACCTGACTCCTGATGAGTGTTTCTGATCCATTGGACCGGTGTTTGGGGATTTTTCTTTATTATAGAGAGAATTCTTCTGTCATCAGCTGTGGAGGTCTTCCTTGGCCTGCCAGTCCCTTTGCGATTAGTAAGCTCACCAGTGCTCTCTTTCTTCTTAATGATGTTCCAAACAGTTGATTTTGTAAGCCTAAGGTTTGGCTGATGTCTCTAACAGTTTTATTCTTGTTTCTCGGTCTCATAATGGCTTCTTTGACTTTCATTGGCACAACTTTGGTCCTCATGTTGATAAACAGCAATAAAGGTTTCCAAAGGTGATGGAAAGACTGGAGGAAAGACTGAGTCCTGAGAGCTCTCTTATACCTGCATTAAGGAGGCAATTAAACACACCTGAGCAATTACAAATACCTGTGAAGCTATGTGTCCCAAACATTATGGTGCCCTGAAATGGAGAGACTATGTATAAACACTGCTGTAATTTCTACATGGTGAAACCAAAATGTATAAAAATGGCCTTTAATAAAATCTGACAATGTGTACTTAAACCACATGTGATTTTTTTGTATTACAAATCTCAAATTGTGGAGTACAGAGGCAAATAAATAAATGATGGGTCTTTGTCCCAAACATTATGGAGGGCACTGTATTGTGAAGTAAAAAACTTGGGAAGACATTTTTACCACATTCTATGCAAAGGAATGCTGGCTTGATTTGCAAGATACAGTCACAAATTATTTTATCAAATAGCTCAACAGTACTTACTTGATTTGTGGAATTGACTTCTGACTGATGCTTGCTATCGTCTCGCTGTCTGCAATGTGAAGAAGACACCACAAAGCACGGCTTCTGTGGGCAAATGTCATCTGGGCTCCACCAAAAGGCTAGAAAACACCAGAAATAAGTATTTATCAAACATAAATATGACTTTGAGAGCAATATTTATATTTAAAATTAGTGGTTAAAAGTTAGCTTCGGTCTTTGCATTTTAATGGACTATCCAGGTAGTGTCCAATCCAGGCAACTATTTGCGTGCAAGCCAGATAAGCAGATCTACAATCACATATTACAATCACTCCACACTTAAATCTCCACTCCTATACACTGTAAACGGCTCTATTACAATCATGTATTGTCTTTCCGCTGACTGGTTAGCATGCAACAAAAGCTTTTAATTGTACCTTGGTACATGTGCCAATAAACTAAACTGAGCTAGACTAATACCATCAACAGTCAGCAGCCTGTTAATTCCTTATCAACTACATAACAGTACAACTAGCTTGCCCAGTAAAAGAAAATAAAGGGGTAAAAATATAAAATTTAAATATATGACAATGACCTTTTAGTAATGAAAAAATATCATGTATTTATAAAGTTTTAATGTTTGTTCCTTTCATTCATCTTGACTTTAGAAGAAAAAGCATTTTAATACTTTGTGCAAAACTCTTGATAGCACGACGACAGGAAAGTCAGTGCACAAAATTTTAAATTGTCATTAATTATCACTACGTACCTAACATTTCTTGTACGCTTTACCCACTAAACATAACTATTCATTTCATTAAGTTATTTTAGTCACTCAATATAATTTGTCCATAGAAAAATATTTTGACTTCCACAAAACAGAAAAACAGTATTTCCACATACAAAATACATAAAATAAAAACAAGTTGCAATGTTTGTTACTCTGATCAAACTTATTCAAATCAAGTATTTTCCAAAGAGCAAATGTGCTTCTGATGAACAGTCTAAATTTTAAAGATACATACCGAAGATGGATTTGTTGCAATGGCAAAAAGTAACTTAGCACTGTGGTCAACTGGGTACACTTGAAGTAGGTAGATGGCTCTGTCAAATCGAAAATTTAAAAAAACCACTATTAGAACCTTAATGGTAGTAAAACAAAAAGTTATGAAAGATTTTCAAATACATGTCTAATTGCGGAAAATAAATCATTGAATTTAGTTGAAAAGGTAATGCAAATGCAAGATATTGCAGTCGAATGGGGCTTGAAATATATTTGCACCGTTGTTCATTACGTTAGCCATTGATCAAGTGTTGTTGATAAGGAATTTGGATGTATCCAAATACATTTTTGCATAGTTAATAAATGAATAACACGGCAATATCGATTATCATATAATCTCAATATAGTCAGTTTATTTATGTGGTAAACATTTTGAGCATTTGTAATAGAGTCTATACATATGCATTATTCTTTTTTCTTTTCATTCATGTTTGAATTTAGAAGAAAATCCATTTTAATATTTTGTGTGCACGACTCATGATGACAGGAATGTCAGTGCACAAAACTTTAAATAGTTTACAACTATTAAACAAATGACAACCATGTACAGCATTACAAGAGACACTGGCATCTCTTATGCGCTTAACCCACTGAAGTCTGAGGAAGTGTCCTAACTCTAAGCATCATCAATCCATTCCCTCCACAGATGCTGCCTGACCCGTTTAGTTACTCCAGCACTTTGTGTTTTGCTATTTCAAAGGAAAAGTCAATTACTAACAAAATAAAGCTAGCCCCAGTAACGTTACCAGGCACAGACCCTTCACAAGAGCCTTCCTGTAAAGAAGGAACTATGCACAAGGTAATTTGAAAAGAGCTAAGTTTGGCTTAGTTTATTATTGTCACATACACCAAGGCACAGTGAAAAGCTATTTTGTTGCATGCTATTCAGTCAGCCCCTCTTCTAAAAACACCACAGAAAACAAGTGAAAACAAAACGGAAGCATTATATCCAAACTCTGTATTTCTTTGTCCTTCTGCTTTAAACAAAGATAGCCAAAGGATGTAAATTGCTCTCCCTCTACAGGAACTTTAACAGAAGGAACTTGCCTCATCAGTGCCACATCTTCTTGCACATTGTTAAATATATCTTGTGACTTTTTATCCTGAAATTTAAAAAAATCTAGTTAACATAAACTTAAAATATGTATTACACTACCTAGATTTATATCAGTTATTACAACCACATTACTCATGCAAATGTAATATTTTTAACAGAAAGTATTGGTATAAATGAGAGAGCAATTCCAATGTGTCTTCAAGACACTTATCAGACCATGTTCCATTTGTAAATCTGATTTTTTGGGGAAGAAGGGGAATGAAGCTACCCCTCTATCATCTTGCAAAGTTAAGTAATTTTATTCCTGCCTTACTGAGAATATATTTTATATTGGAGAAAGGCTATAATTTGAAGCTTATTTCTCAATTATTTTGAAGCAATAAGCCTGATTAATTTCCATATCCCAACAAAACAAGAGAAAAGGGCAAGTGACTAAGGATTTTGCTTTTCAAATTGAACATTAAAGAATAAACAAAAATAATCCCGAAAGGCCGACCTGATATTTTGTTTTGTTCAAGCTACAGTATTAAAATGTGTTTACGATAAGTATCAACCATTCCAAACTTGCATTTCCATTCACTGCTTTGAGAATGGTGCACCTGGCTTTTATAATGCTCATATGAACTAATCCCATTGTTTGTCGGATGCTTTGATCAATGACGCAGTTGTTATGTACAGGGGTGGAAAGCTAAAGGCGCTCTCAATTACACAAATGGAAATGATTTACACAAAAGGAAAATATTTTCGAATAAATTATTTAGTAAAAGTCTGAACCAGTCTGTCATTTTTATTCTTATTACTATTTATTTCAATTTGGTTGCATTTTATAGGGACACGATGTGCTTTTCATCGTTACTAAAAATACTAAATTTTGCCCAAAAGTAATAAAAACACTTCAAATGGAGCTAACATTAAATTTAAAAATATCAAGCCTTATCAATAACTACACGAGAACACCAGCCCTCTCTTCCACAACTAATGAAATGTTGCATAAATTCACTTGCATTAAAAGTTGCACATAAGGCTCATAATTTATTTGACAATTCTGCCTCCTGTCTGCACCAACAAAGTGGGCTCAGAATACTTTAAGGTGTGTTTTTTAAGAAAGCATATGCATTCATACTGTTGGCCAAGAATCAAACAATCTAATTAGTTGGTCTTGTAAAACTATGGGAGCAATTTTCAAAACACAAATCCAGCATAAGTTAGAACTTAAACATAGGCACATTTAAACAGAAATGGAAATATTGTAAAATATAATCAACCGAAAGGGAATGATATTAAATTGACTTGAGTGGGACCAATCAAGCAAACTTTGAATGGTTCTTGAATACATAAGATTGTTATCATTGCTTGTCATAAAGAACAGAATTGATAATTCCAATTATCAATAGTCCTCCTGCACAATATAACATCAATGGTAAATAGTCTCAATTTCAGAAAAAGAAATCTTTAAAAAACGGCAAGATGCTCTTATGTTAAACCCGGCACGGAATGAACAGGAGAGTTAAAAATACACAGCATGTACAATAATGCAAGAACAAATGGCAAGATTTCAGGTCAAAACAATTTGTCATAATCCAAGTGTCGCAAACTCAACGCAAATCATTATCTTCTTTTCCGACCGTGATTGCTAATTGCATGTTTAATCATGGTTTCCCCATTTTTAGTATTCAGTCTCTTTTTAATCAAACCTTACAGAGATGTGAAGCATAATAAGTTATAATATGGCAAATCAAAAGTTTTTACTATTCTTGTTAATTACATCTATTATCCTTTGAAAAGTAAGAAAAATGCTGGAAATAAAACAGAAAATGCTTAAAATTTTGTGCCAGAGCTACTACACTACAAACTCTCCCAGCTGACTGTGCCTGAACCCCTCTGTCAGTGGATCATCAACTTCCTGACAGACAAGAAGCAGCATGTGAGGCTGGGAAAGCACATCTCGGACCCGCATACCCTCAGCATTGGAGAACCGCAAGGCTTCGTACTCTCCCCTCTCCTTTACTCTCTCTATATACCAACAACTGCACCTCCACAGACTCCTCTGTCAAGCTCCTCAAGTTTGCGGATGACACAACCCTGATTGGACTGATCTAGGATGGGGAGGAAACTGCCTACAGATAGGAAGTGACACAGCTGGCATCCTGGTGCCATTGCAGCAACCTGGAGCTCAATGCTCTCAAGACAGTGGAACCAATTGTAGACTTTCGAAGAGATCCCCCTCCCCTCCCCCCACTCACCATCAACAACACCATAGTCACATCTGTGGAGTCATTTAAGTTCCTTGGAACCATCATCTCCAGGGACCTTAAATGGGGGACCACCATCGACTCCACAGTAAAAAAGGCCCAACAGAGGATGTACTTCCTGCGCCAACTGAGGAAACACAATCTGCCACAGGCAATGATGGTCCAATTCTATACTGCTATCATTGAGTCCGTTCTCACCTTCTCCATCATGGTCTGGTTTGGCTCAGCCATCAAGCATGACATCTGGAGGCAGCAATGGACGTACAGGTATGTAGGTTAATTGGCTGGGTAAATGTAAAAATTGTCCCTAGTGGGTGTAGGATAGGGTTAATGTACGGGGATCGCTGGGCGGCACGGACTTGGAGGGCCGAAAAGGCCTGTTTCCGGCTGTATATATATGATATGATATGATATGATCGGACAGCTGAGAAGGTTGTTGGCTGCAACCTTCCCCCCATTGACAAACTGTACACTGCAAGGGCCAGGAAGCGAGCGGGCAAGATCATCTCTGACCCCTCCCATCCTGGCCACAAACTCTTTGAAGCACTTCCCTCTGGAAGGCGACTCCGGACTGTCAAAGCAGCCACAGCCAGACATAAAAAACAGCTTTTTTCCACGAGTGATAGTTCTACTCATTAACCAAAGTCTGTAGTCTCTTTTTTGCTCTGGTTTATTTTCACCCACATGTTTAGACCGTAATGGTATATCCTTATTGTTTTGATGTGTTTATTCTTTATTCTTAATTGTTAACTGTATGTTTGTGTTGTCATTTGTGAGCGGAGCACCAAGGCACATTCCTTGTATATGCATACATGGCCAATAAACTTATTCATTCATTCATTCAAATACTGAGCAAAGAAAAATAGAATTAATGTTACCGGCTCATGACCTTTCTCCCGTAACTGCGGTTTTATAGCACAACAAAGTACATTACTTGCACTCATTTACTGAAAAAAGTGCAAAGAGTCACAACGTACACAGATTTTTGACATCCTTGCACTGATACACTCACCAAATCTAGATGCGTGGGAGGGCATAAGTATTTCTCCAGCAATGCAAATCTAATGTTATTTATATCCCTGTTGTTTATTTCTGCTAGTTCACTTGCGGCTCGATGTATATCTGGAAAATAAACACATCCCACAGTAAACATGCCAAGTGTAAATAGAATTGATGCGATTAGGTCATTAGTGTATGGATTCTGACATCAAAGAGCATGAAGTAAACTGGGTGGCGCCGCCGGCAGTGGCTGCCTTGCCAAGCCTATCTGTCCTTTCTTCTGTTTTTGTTATTTTTTCATTCTCTTACCTCGACAGAGAAGCGATTTTTTTCCATATCGTATCTCCGTCCCCGACCGCGGGAGAACAAGAGGAAGAAGTTGGAACTTTATTGCCTTCCATCACAGTGAGGAATGTGGAATCCACTGTGATGGATGTTTATGTTAACTTTTATTTTATGTGGTTGTGTGTCTTGTTGCTTTTTACTTAGTATGGCTGTATGGTAACTCAAATTTCACTGTTTCTTAACTGGTACATGTGACAATAAACTGACCTTGAAACCTTGAAAATATTTACATTCAGGAGCATTTTCATATCCTCAATTTCTTTTTCTGTCAACACAGTGTTGACCCTGTGTTAAGCATTAAAGGGCCTTTGGATTGTGCCCAGTTAGAATTAAATGTCGGATTTTGACAGACACGAGAATTGCAAATGCCGGAATCTTGGACAAAATACAAAGTGGTGGAGAAACTGCTGGTCAAAGGAGACAAAGGGGTTTTGGATAAGGAGAGAAGAGGCGGAGCATAATGTAAAGGCAGAGGGAGGGATATGGATGGAAGGGAACAGAGGGAGCGGGAAGAGTGGAATAGGGTACTCAAGTATGGGAGATGAGCATGTGATAGAGGGAGAAAGGGCAAGTTGATGAGGGTAATGTGAGATGGTGGGAGAAATGTGTGCGCTGTAGAGGGAACTTAACATTGGAGAATATTGTAGTATTTCCGCAGAGTGGGTAAAAAAGTGCCACATTAACAAATTAGAAAAATGTAAGGAAAATCCCAAAAGCTCTCTGGTACAGATAAAGGAAATAAACTGGCAATGAGGATAAGACAAATGATGTTACCTTAAGAAATGTGTGCATGTTTTTGACCTCTGCAACCAAAGTGATTCAGATCATTTTAATTTAGTCACCGTTAGAAATTATGTTTTGTGATAGAGTCTGGATAGAGTCTGATTGGGTAGAAAGAAGACAAGTCTCGGAGGTGAGCAAAAGCAACTCCATGGTATTCAGGCCATTAAGAAAGGGTGGTTTGGGTTTAACCTGGGGTAGGGAGAAGAGCTTTGAATATCTAAACTTGGACAGTGGTTGGAGTATTTTCTGGGAGATCAACACCCAAGCGACAGCGTTACTCCTGAACAGAAAATGATAAACCATCTTTTTTTTTTAAAGTAGTGAAAGCAGAGAGCTTGACTAATCTTTTGGAATTTTTTGAGGATGGAACAAGTAGAATGGACAAGGGAGAGCCAGTGGATGTGGTGTATCTGGCTTTCCAAAAGCCTTTGACAAAGTCCCACACAAGAGATTAGCGTGCAAAATTAGACCACATGGTATTGGGGATAGGGTATTGGCATGGATAGAGAACTGGTTGGCAGACAGGAAGCAAAGAATAGGAATTAACGTGTCCTTTTCAGAATGGCAGGCAGTGACTAGTGCAGCAAGGCTTGGTGCTGGGATCCCAGTTGTTTATATGTATTAACGATTTAGACAAGGGAATTAAATGTAACATCTCTAAGTTTGCGGATGACACAAGCTGGGTGGCAGTGTGAGCTGTGAGGAGGATGCTAAGAGGCAGCAGGGACACTTGGATAGGTTGGGTGAATGGGCAGAAGCATGGCAGATGCAGTATAATGTGGATAAATGTGAGGTTATCCACTTTGGTGGCAAGAACAGGAAGGCAGATTATTATCTGAATGGTATCAGATTATGAGGAGAGGTGCAACGAGACCTGGGTGTGCTTGTACATCAGTTTGAAAGTAAGCATGCAGGTACAGCAGGCAGTGAAGAAAGCCAATGGCATGTTGGCCTTCATTGCGAGAGGATTTGAGTTTAGGAGCAAGGAGGTCCTACTGCAGTTCTACAGGACACCTGGAATAATATGGCAATTTTGGTCTCCTAATTTCAGGCATGTGAGTGAGGTAAAAAAATAAGGGGAAAAGAGCCGAGCGCTTGGGCGAGGCGTACACCGGGGGTCAATAATATACACACAAAATTACCAGTTTCAAGCCTCTTTTGGTGCATTTCAAAGTAAAAAGACCTTACAAAATAATGTGAATATGTCACTGTACACTAATAACATTGAAGTAAATTTGCACATTAATTGATAATCAGCCCAAAAAGGCGGTAATTGGCTTTTCTGCTGTGTTTTATATTTTAACCCCGTCTTAATTAATTTAGTTATATAAACTTGCATTTAAATTTAATATTTACTCATTACAGTTCCACCACTCTTGGTTCCAGAGCTTTGCTGGTTTATCCAGCAGGCCAAGGAAGTCGGCTATGGGGATGGATTTGCTGGCTCCAGCTGGGCTGGAGTTCCAGAGCCCCTGCCGCAGGTTGCCCATTCAACCCATCGATCGGCCGTGGACGTTCCGATGAGGTTGAGTTTGGCTGCCTTGCCCAGCCTAGGTGCCACATTTCCGGGGAGACTTCCAGGGCATGCGGGTAGGATTTCTCGCAGAACCCCTAGCGACCTCTAGTGGAACCTAGTGTTCATTACAAGTCTATAAATCGTTTTTTATCCTTTCTTTTTTCCAATCCGATTTCTCCATTTATTTGGCAAAGTGAAAAACGCGGAGACCATGCAAAAAGCGCGGAAAATTGATTTTAAAAACGCGGAAGTCTGTGGAAACTTCACATGCCTGTAATTTGATGAAGAGCATTATTGTTATTGAGGGAGTGCAGCGTTGGTTCACCAGGTTAATTCCCGGGATGGCAGGACTGACATAGGATGAAAGAATGGGTCGACTGGGCTTGTATTCATTGGAATTTAGAAGGATGAGAGGGGATCTTATAGAAACAAAACATTCTTAGAGGATTGGACAGGCTAGATGCAGGAAAAATGTTCCCGATGTTGGGGGTCCAGAACCAAGTGTCACAGTTTAAGAATAAGGGATAGGCCATTTAGGACTGAGATGAGGAAAAACATTTTGGCCCAGAGTGCTGTGACTCTGTGGAATTCTCTGCCACAGAAGGCAGTGGAGGCTAATTCACTGGATGTATTTAATAGAGAGTTAGATTTAGCTCTTAGGACTAAGGGAATCTAGGGATATGTGGAAAAAGCCGAAACGGGGTACTGATTTTGGATGATCAGCCATGATCATATGGAATGGCGGTGCTGGCTCGAAGGGCCAAATGGCCTACTCCTGCACCTATTTTCTATGTTTATTTTTCTATAATATAGAAGTTGATAAGTGGGATCAGATCCGCACAGTCTCAGTGATGTGGTTAAGAATAGACTGCATATTGCTGTTTTAAATTGTTCTTAAAATATACACTGAGTTATCAACATCATATTTATTGCATGCAGATTGTGGTAGACCATTTCCTTAAACGTATGCAGTCTGCCAAGTGTTGTTTCAATAACATTTAGAAACAAGGAACTGCAGATGCGTTTACAAAAAAAAAAGATACAAAGCGCTGGAGTAACTCAGAGGGTCAGGCAACATCCCTGGAGAACATGGATAGGTGACATTTCGGGTCAGGACCATTCCCAATAACATTGTTGGGGCTGAAACTTCTAAATACTGACAGGATACAGGGTAACTTTATAACAGATCTGTAATATGCTTTAAATAAAAAATGAAATGCAGTTTGTATTGTAAAGCTTAAACAGGATGCTTTATGGCACAAGCTTAACTTATTTATCCATTACTAAACAAATAGTTTTCTGAACTGCAAGGAACACAACCAACCTGGATAATCTCTGGCAGTTGGGTGCTTTAATCGATCTTCAATGCTGCTGTGCTCATACAACAAGCAGAACAGTTTAGCTGGCAGTTTAATCAATCTCAAGTACTCAGGGCAGTTTAAGTTGTGGATTCTCAGAAGATTTTCTGTGGCTGAATTCTCATACACTATTCGTAATTGATTTCGTGTGTTCTCTGCTTTCTGATGAGCTTTATCCTGAGAAATGCATTTAAAATCTGTTACTAAAATGACCAAACCAAAATATCATGTGTAGACACAAAATGCTGGAGTAACTCAGCGGGTCAGGCAGCAAAACAAAATGTTCCATTTACTAACCACAATCTTAATCTTAAAAACATATAAATAATAATATACTTGATAAGGCAATTTTAAGGTGATATATTTGATAAGACAATTTTCCATAGTCACCAGAAAGTTGTTTCCACAGAAAACCTAGATTGGATTTAAGGCTTTCACAATGTAACACGACCTATCCAGCCAGCATTCCAAATGTGGATATAACCTTGGGGGAACACTAAATGATCTCCATATAATAACTTTATTTATGACGTGCTTTCAACTCAACCTTGTATCGTGCTGGTGAGTTGAGCACCTTAGAGTTAACATAGAACAGGTCTGCAATCAGTTATTAATAGAGGGAAATTGTGAATTCACAATGTTCCAAACTCCATTTCTAGTTTTTAAGTATATTAACAGGCAAAAGAAAGCTCCACACAGCTGTAGATAGGGTGTTTGCACATAGAACACTACAGCCCTTTTGCCCACAATATCTGTGCCAAACATGATAGAAGAGACTATCTCTTATCTATCTGAGCATAACCCCTCCATTCCCTGCATATCAATGTGTCTATCCAAAAGCCTCTTAAATGCAATTATTGTCCCAATCACCAACCCTGACAATGCATTCCAGGTACTCACAACCCTCTGTATTAAAAAAAGGTTGTCCTGTACATCTCCTTTAAACTTTGTCCCTCACACCTTAAAGGGCCTGTCCCACCTAGGCGATTTTAAGGCGACTGCCGGGGACTAGGCTGTCGCCGACAGTTCGCCGGGGTGCCGCGGGCATGATCGTGAGGAGTCTTCCAAAAATCGTAGGGGATCTCAGCGCATCGCTCAGAAATCATCCGGTTTGAAATTTCTCAGCGACAGCTGGCTTGTCGGCAGGTATCGTTGCTTATTGCGGGCGCTGTCGCCTGCTGTCCCCAGGTTTGATAGGTTCTCTTAGATGCATTTAGAAGCACATAAAATTAAAATAAGTAAATTCATTTCAAAATACCATAAAATGCTTGTGTTTAACCAATTTATTTACCGTTAGGACATTTGACAGGTAGATTGGAGGCGACAGTTTGACGGTCAGGTAAGCGTGGGAATTTTCGCGATGTTTATGGCCATCAGCCTTACATTTAAAGTGGGCTCCAAATCCAGATATGAAACCCAGAAACCAGATATGCATCTCCCTTACATTTTCAAAGAATGCCTACACACTTTTCTCAAAAATCCACTTAACCACTTTTTTTTAATATAGCTATTAGTAAACTGGAAGCAAATCCATTTTATTCCTTGTTACAGTGAAGCTTGGTTTTCAAGTAACCTGGGCAAGATGTTTTATTTAAAAACTCTCAAGTACTTACCGACTTGTCAGTGATTTTAGCGAAAATTAGGACGCCGGAGAAGCATTGACAGCGTGGGAATTTTCGCGATGTTTATGGCCATCAGCCATTACATTTAAAGTGGACCCCAAACCCAGATATGCAACCCAGAAACCAGATATGCATCTCCCTTACATTTTCAAACAATGCCCACACACTTTTCACAAAAATCCACTTAACCACTTTTTAAAATTATTTTTTTAATACAGCTATTAGTAAACTGGAAGTAAATCCAGTTTACGCCTTGTTACAGGGAAGCTTGATTTTTAAGTAACCCATACAAGGTGTTATAGTTCAAAACTCTCAAGTAGTTACCAACTTGTCCGTAATTTCTGCGAAAATCAGGATATCGGAGAAGCATTGATAGCGTGGGAATTTTCATGATGTTTCCGAAGACGGTGTAATCTCGACCTGACTCGTCATTGTCGTGGTCATTGCCGCGGGTAAAAGAAAATTTCGGCAATCTGCTAAGACTTTGACAGTCGCCGGCAGTCGCCAAAAAAATCACCTAAGTGCGCTATGCCCTCTAGTATTTGATTTTTCCATCCTGGGGAATAGATTCTGACTGTCTACCCTATCTACGCCTCTCATATTTTTATATATTTCGATCAGGTCTCCTCACAGCCTCTGGAGTTCCAGAGAAAACAATTCAAGTCTGTCCAACCTCTCCCTGTAGCTAATGCCCCCTAAACCAGGCAACATTCTGGTTTGCAATAAAAAAATGTGAATAATGTTATTTCTAATCTGCATTGTTATCTCTCCAAACTAAGATTCAGAAAATTGAATTTGGTTAGAAATACACAAAAACAAATGCATTCAGAATAAGTCATGATTGTGCTCTTCAGGAACATGCATTTGCAGAGGTCAACCATAAAAGCATTGTGGGGAGTACATTGTAGAATATACATGGAATGAACATCCATGCAAGATTAGAATATTGGAAAAAAATGCTTAAAATGTTAATAGCAAACAAAAATCTAAATTAAAACAGAATTTTAATTTCGTTTCACTTCATTATTGACACAGAAGTGTGGTCCAAGGCCAATATTTATTTTAGAATGGCACCTTTCTAATCATAGTTAATCTTGCCAAGTGACTGTTTGGCAGAAATAACAATGCAAACCTATGAGAGTTGCGTGGAATGTGTACAGAACTGCTGAACCATTAGAAAAAAAAAACAATGAAATTTGGTTAAATCTAAAACACTTCAAATTATGGGACATACCACATACCTTAACTTTTACAACTAAAAATATGTCAAAGGATCATGAGTAAGAGACCAAAGAAATATCAGCTGTTATAAGCTGCACACAACCTCAAGCCCACTGTGCCATTCAACACATCACAATTCCATTTAATTGCTCAATTCCCACAACCACAATTACTCTGTCGTTCAAAGGTTTCCACCCATGATACACCTTGGGACATCTTGCAAATCAACTCAGTGGGTCAAATGGCTACTTCCTGTACAGGAGTATTCATTTATGAGTTATATATGTGACAGATTAGAATTAGACATTTTATTTATACATACCGTTGGTGCTGTAGCTTTTAACCAGTTTTCAGACATTTGTAGACAAAATTTTAAGGCTTGGATTTTATGAGGTCCTGGAAGAACAGTGCATGCAGATTTTAACCAAGATACAATTCTGAGCTGGAAACTGTTTGAGGTCGTTAAATCAAGCAAGTTTGGCGAGCAATCAAATTCTAAATAAACATCTTAACCAGTTGTCCAGTCTTTCCTTAAAAATAAAACACGAAGCACATTCTCCCCTTCACACCCCCCGACCCCCAAATGACACGCTGCCTTGGGGAAGAGGATAAAATGGAAAGAACAGGAATGAGAGGCAGCTTCTGGAGTGCCCTTTACCTCTCTGCCAAAGGCAGTATTTTAAATAGTTTTTTGCCAAAACAACCTTCTGATACAAAAGAAAAAGCATAGTGCTTGAGAATAGATCCCAGCCAGTCTTGTTAGTTGCGATGGAATGAAACCAAAAGTATAAATGTGCAAAGTTAATTTCATACTGCATATCTATTGCACGAGACAGGTTTTACAATTTACCGGTTGGAAGTTCCTGGGCAACACCATGGGAACTGGCAGTAGCCCATTCTGGATTTGTAATTGCCAAGAGGTATGATTGTATATTGTTTACTGTCTCAGATATTTCCTTTGTAATCGATGAAACATTTCCCTCTTTTGCCAGCTTAAGTAGTTTAGGTTTCAGAGCTTTTGCAAGCACATGGTCGACAGCCTTCATATAGAGTGTATCCAAAGAAACCTGAAGAAAAAATAAGTTGTATTAATTGGAGACACAAAGAACTGCAGATAATGGTTTACAAAACAAAACATGGCTGGAGAAACTTAGCGTGTCCGGCAACATCTGTGGAAGGAATGGACAGACAATGTCTCAGGTCAGGGTTAAGAGTCTGAAGAAGGGTACCGATTGGAAAGGCTGCCTGTCCATCCCCTCCACAGATACTGCCCAACCCACTGAGTACTCCAGCACTTTGGATCCTTTAGACAAAAGCGTACATCTAAATGTTCACAACATTCAACTATTTTCTATCTGCTGAATAGAAATAGCAAAAGAGCAAGAAATCTTCATGTTATAGACAGATTTAAAAGACAAATTCAGAATGGATTGTCACCGAGTAGCTGAGAGTAGGAATGGTTAATACAGATTAGAATGATTAAACATTCGATTACATTAGAATTTGCTAATCTGGGATGAAGAAAAACAGAATACATATCAGCCAGAGACCCGCAATCTGCTTGGGGAGAGGGAGAACAGGAAAAAGGAGGACTGGAGAACAAGGGAAAAGGAGGGATATTGCAAGGGGACAAAGCCAAAGGGGTGGAGTGCAGCAAGCTAGGAAGGCTAACACAGAAAATACTTGATTTGTGGAGTTTTTTACACCTTCAGGGTATATCAAACATTTTTCAACCCATGGAGTACCTTTGAAATATTGTCACTGTTAAAAGATAGCAATTAATGCAGTCAATCCACAATGGGGCAAGCTCTCACCTCAGTGACCAAACCACATTGCACCCATCAGTTGAATTTCTGCCTGGAATGAATTTAGTACATTTTTCACATGCAGTGTGCGTTATATAAAGTACACTAATTTAAGGCACGCATTATAATTTAATCTGAATTGAACAAAAAAAAAAGGCTGGAACAACCAGAAATGTTTTATTCCAAAGATGCTGCCTAATCTGTTTGATTTAGTTTCCAGAATTTCCTGTTTTTATTTTATATTTCCACCATCTGGAGAGAACAGAGGCAACGTCTGCGAGCGAATAGAAAGCTAGATCATTAAATATTTGATTGTATCTGGGCTCAATAATACACTTCATTATAGCATCCCATGAAAAGCTGACTGACAGTGTTGCAAAACCTGCACATCAGTCTTTATAAATTGAGACAATAAGGGAAATAATAAATTTACAAGTCATTATTTGCTGGAAGCATCACATGAGAAATTCCTGCCATTTTCTATTAATACCTGCAATGACATTTAAGGGTAGGGATATCATGCAGTTGCTGACCAACTCTGCATACCTGGACTATTCCATGGGCAAAAAACACATTGCTGGGGGAACTCATTGTGTCAAACCCTGACCTGCTGAAAGCTTACAGCCATTTGCTTTTTGCTCTAGATTCCTGCATCTGCAGTCTCTTGCGTCTCGGATAAATCAATGGCGTTTTAATTAGAGGCTGATGTTTAGTTAAAACTTCACTACACTGATTTCTAAGATGAGAGAGGTTTTTTTTAATGACACAAGATGACGTACAGTGGATCTATACTCCATAGAGTTTAGAAGATTGAGAAATACTTGGCCTGAGAGGCACTGACATGGTCTCAGGAAGGAATGAGGAGACATTTCTTCATTTAGAGGGCTATAAAACTTTTAAATTCTATCCCAGAGGGCTATGCTTATTCAGCTGTTGGGTTTATTGAGCGTTGAAGCGCTTTACGATAGAGGAAATCAAGATACAAGGGTGCAGACAGGTAATAGCTCAATAGTCGAGGTCTAAGATCAGTCTAGATGTTATTGAACAACAAAGCAGGATGGAATAGCAATATGATCGACTATCAGTTCTATCTGTTATAATCTTACTTAGTAATCATTTCTGAAACAACTGGTGTACATCTGTATGTATGCAACTTACCTTCATCAACTTAGATATTAACAGCAATGTGGCAAAATTCTCCTCACTTAGCTCCGCAGCTGCAAGTAGATCAAAACTCTGGTTTTCAATCTCACAAGTTCAAAGAATTATGAATATTTAAACTTAACAAAACTACCTAAAAATACCTGATATTGATCGACAAAACAGAATGTGTACATGTAGTGCACATAAAACATAAGTCTCACTTAGTCTCGGGAATAGGATCAAACCATCAATTTCCAAATTTGGAATGAAGAAGTAAGTTACATTTTCACAGGGTCCCAAAGGTTTCAGATATCTAATGTTTAGTTTAGTTTAGTTTAGTTTAGATTACACATAGAGTATAGAAAAAGGCCCTTTGGCCCACTGAGTCCACACACACCGCACATTAGCACTATCCTATACACACTAGGGGCAAATTACATTTATACCAAGCCAATTTACCTACATACCTGTAGGTCTTTGGAGTGTGGGAGGAAACCGAAGTTCTTGGAGAAAACCAATGCGGTTACAAGGAGAATGTACAAACTCCGTATAGACAGCACCTGTAGTCAGGATCAAACCCGGGTCTCCGGCGCTGCAAGGCAACAACTCTACCACTCTGCCCTTGTGTACAAACAGTTTAATGTTTGAAAGTGGCAGGATAAACAAATGCATTTTAGGAAGGTGAGACAAAAGGGTTTCTGAATCCTTGGTTTGTAAACAGAGGCAAGAACGGAGGGGTAAGGAAGTTATGCTGAGCTAGACCATTGTGGGCAGTGGTTCCAAAAGGGAACTTCCACACATCCACACTCCATAGTGGAATTAGCCTTGCTGCTTGTGCACTGTAGTGTGTAATGACAAGCAACAAGTCCACTGGTAACTCCAGAATCTGCAGGAAGGTTTCAAATACACTTCACATCCACCAGGTTTTACAGCAGGCATTGTTGGTGCACTTTGCACAACACATTAATTTAAACTGTGATCACCAACCAAAAGAAAATAGGAGCCAAAAGAGAATATGCCACTCGGCCCATCAAGTTTGTTCTGTCATTCAATATGATCGCGACTGATCTACCAGACATCTCTTCTGAGGCAGTTTTTCCATAACCCTCAGTTACATGCTGCCTCTAAATAGATAACAATGGAAATCCAGTCAAGTATTTCCTATTTGTATTTCACTATATATATGGGCACTTTTAATTTAAAAGTAGTGTAATATGTAACTAAAGTATGCTTATGTTAAATTAATATATTAAACAAATCGAACAAGCTGAAGTAGGGATGAACTGAAGATGCGGCAGACTGCGAATGCAGACGGGGCCTCCAGACTATGGAACATGTCCTGAGCTGTGACATGCTGCATGACATATGCACTTTAAAGGATCTTGCAGAGACCAATGACGTGGCACTAAAATTTACTCACTTTTGGCAAACAGTTGTGTGATGGCACGATAATCTATTAAACTTAAAAAGTGCTACATAAACATCACCCTGTACACTTGCCCATCTGCTTAATTAGACATGTTTATCATATCTAGTTTCGGCGTGATTAACACTTCACTCAACCTCTCATATTATTTTAACCAACCAACATTTGGCTTAGTTTATTGAAGAGGAATGCTGCAATAAATTGGCAAAATTTCATGGCACCACCAAACTGCAGCCATTCTCTGAGAAGGCAGCCAGGATCCTTCTGAATGTAGTGAATTAGACAATTACCCTTTTTTTGACCTTCTAATTAAACTAATCCAAAATGGGACCTGCCATACACATCTAAAGTGCAAAATATTTTGTTTAAGAAACCCTTAATACTTACATATCTACATTGGAAAATCCTTTGTTTACTTAAAATAAAACTCTTATTGACAGCCAATAGCAAACTTTCAATCACCTCACTCAGCTCATTTATTCACCCGATTTTGTTCTTTGGAAAAAAACAAATTCTTTCTTTACCTGCAAATTTGCATTGGCAATCCTTAAGATAACATTACATATTTTGATTAAAACGTGTTACTTCTGCATCCCATTTATTATGCTTAACCTGGGTACAAGTACTTACATATCACATTCCAAAACCCGTGGGTGTTTTCAAAGAAGAGCAGGTGGAAGGGAAGTCTACTCTGAGCCATTGGTGAAAGATCAATTGCGTGCTTTTGGAGAAAATTATGTTCAAAATCCCCAGGTGGGGAAATCCGTTTGTACGAGTACAGATGTTGCAAGAGACTCAAGGCCTATTAAAACAAGATGTTATTTAATAAATGAAACTTATGATCAGTTTGCACTTTGTTGTCACATTATCTAGAACAATTCAGTCTTCCTGAGCCGAAGATATTTTTCAAAATAATAGTTACTCAAAACCCCAGAAATGACTTTATTTTTCCAAATTCTCCTCACAATTAACAAAAGAATATTGTAAAAGTAAAAAGCAATTTATTTTGCTCAAATTATCAGCAACTACCTACATTCATTTCACTTTCCCAAAAATTTTGTCCTCTCATTAAAAGTTTTCAAAATACCTTCATTCTTTTCCCCCCAAAATGTCATATTCTCTGAGCATTGAGCAGCTACTGTTATTTATCCATTATCAATGAAACCACCACCTACTTTTCCCCCCATGAGACCTATTTGTTCCTACCTGATCCAAGTTATAATTTATGGTTGTTTCTTTAGACAATTTTATAACTTTTAAGGCACTTTCAATGACTTCATAGTTATATGGATCCATCTTAAAATTAAAGGGGAAAAAAAAATCACACTTTAATATTCCACAAATTATGTAATAAACATTTCATACTGCAGGATAAGAGTTATGAAATACACCATCACCACAGGTTTACAAACATAATGATTTGACTTTAGACACAAGAAATTGCATATGCTGGTTTATAAAAAAAGACTCAAAGTGCTTTAGTAACTCAGTGGGTCAGGCAGCATCTCAGGAAAACATGGATAGGTGACATTTCAGATCAGGATTCTTCTTCATACTGATAATGGTCTGATGGACGCTGACCTGAAACGTCACCTATCCATGTTCTCCAGAGATGCTGCCTGACTCACAGAATTACTAAAGCACTCTGTCTTGATTTGACTTCATTTGTTTTAACCGTTAGCAAGTTGTTCCAAATGGAGGAAAAGGAACCGGAAGGAAAGCAGGCTCAGCAAAACACAATTGACTGAGAAACAACACTTGAAAAACAAGTGTTAAGTTAAGAATCAGTTAAGAATGGCCTCAGAATAAAGCAAAACTTCATCTATAATATTTCTATGTCTTTCAGTCACGGTAGGGAATTCAATGTTACGTTCCAATCGGACTAGAAATCTAATTCCGTGTAAAATCCCCCAAAATAATGTTAACTGTGGAAGAAAGCTAGCATGCACCTGATTGGCTGAATGGCCTCCTCCGAGCCATAAGCACTCATTAGTATGAAATGCTCAGATTTTGTTATCAATGTGATTTTAATCGCTTTAGTCTGAAAAATAGCTGTCCTTGTTTCCTTACAGAACAACCAGTGATTTACAGAGCCAAAACTCAAAATTCACTCTTTGCCAGGGGTCTCACTGCTTACTCTACATGCCACCCACACTTCGGACTAAGGCCAACCTACACCCAAAACTGATTTCCGATGGTTATTTATTCACTCTCAACCCTTACAACCTAGCATGAAAATGGTCAGGACGTGGCAGAGACAAAGGCTGCCATGAGGACCATGAAGGTACAGACAAAGTGGGGCTTATCATCCAAGAACCTTTCACACAGTGAGTAGTGGGACCCAAACTCATAACCATACTTCTTTGAAAAGCAGTATCTATCAGAGGCCTCTGACCTCTTGCACATTTATTTTGGACCACTATACCGATGGAGTGTAAAGGTCCCAGTGACTCAGGTTTCTTATTATATTCCTACTCTGGTAAACCAGACTGATTTACACAAATTGTAGACCAGTGCAGCACTGGAATGGGACCCAAGGCCCATCTTCGTGCCGAACACGTTGCCAAGTTAAACTGATCTCATCTCCCTGTTCATTATTAATATCCCTCTATTCCCTGAACTTCCGTGTGCCTATCGAAAAACCTCCTAAATAACACTTTCGTATCTGCCTCCACCAACACCCCAGGCAATGCGTTCCCGGCCACTACTGGTCTCTGTGTAAAAAAAAAAAAACTTGCCTTGTACATCTCCATTATACTTTCCCCCGCTCACCTTATAGCTATGCTCTCTAGTGTAGGAGATTTCCATCCTGGGAAAAGGGTTTCGACCGTCCATCTTACCTGTGCCTCTCATAATCATTTATACTTCCATCAAGTCTCTCCTCAACCTCTGATGTTCCAGAGAAAACACTCCAAATCTATCCAACCTCTCCCTGTAGCTGAAACCGTCAATTTCACGCAGCATTCTGTCACACCTCCTCTGCAATGCCTCCACATCTTCTCTGCAATGGGGCAACCAAAACTGCACGCAATACTCCAAATACAGCCTAACCGAAGTCCTGTAGAGCTGCATCGTGAATTCCCGATTTAACAAAGGATTACCTTGTGCAAAGCTCCACTCAAACTAATAACCAGGTCAGTATTATTGTTCAGTAAAGGCAGGACTTCTATAGCTTTTTCCAAAAGTTTAGCTTGAGACTGTTTGACATCACATGGCTCCCCTTCACCAAGATGACCATTTGTACCACGTAGAAGTAATGTCTCTATATACAACTGCAGTGCAACATCGCTGTTCAGCCCAAAAGCTCTGAAAGAAAAACATTAGACAATCAGCAATTAATTAGATTTCAATTTAAGTAACCAATTAATTCTGCTAATTGTTTTCAATACTCAAGATATTAACCCAGTGCCAAGACCAAATACACATGTCAGCAAAACGTTTATTGAATGTTTCGAAAACACCATTTGATTCCCGTATACTCAAACTAGTAGCACTATCTATCTATATTACTCAAACTCTCATCTTGTCTGTTTGTGTGTACCCGAAATACAGCCAAAACGGTACACAATAGCGCAACAATTTTAGGCTCACCCTACTCACCATTGGCCTGGGGTTCAAATCATTGTTATATTTTAGACAATAGACAATAGACAATAGGTGCAGGAGTAGGCCATTCGGCCCATCGAGCCAGCACCGCCATTCAATGTGATCATGGCTGATCATTCTCAATCAGTACCCCGTTCCTGCTTTCTCCCCATACCCCCTGACTCCGCTATCCTTAAGAGCGCTATCTAGCTCTCTCTTGAATGTATTCAGAGAATTGGCCTCCACTGCCCTCTGAGGCAGAGAATTCCACAGATTCACAACTCTCTGACTAAAAAAGTTTTTCCTCATCTCTGTTCTAAATGGCCTACCCCTTATTCTTAAACTGTGGCCCCTGGTTCTGGACTCCCCCAACATTGGGAACATGTTTCCTGCCTCTAACATGTCCAACCCCTTAATAATCTTAATAATCTTATACGTTTCGAAAGGTTATTCACTTTTTAAACTTTAAAAATCACTCTTTAAACTTTATTAAATCCCTTTTCCACTTGCCCTGCCTGTCAGCCGCACCCGCGCAGTAATACCTCCGTGTTCGACGTCACAATGGGAACCCAACGTGTTCCCACCTGCGCAGTTGGGGCCTGCTGATCTAATACTTACATAAGATGGCCGCCGGATCCGCGAGTGCGGTCAAAGCGCGCTGGTTGTCCGCAGGGGCTTCTTCCCGCTCAAAGCGACGGCCATCGCCGTCGAGCTGCAGGAGAGGTTTGCACCCAATGGGTCCACGGGTCGCTCTGGACGTCACGATGGTCGCTCGTGGCTGGGGTGAGTGGCTCCCTCTCCCCCCTTGCCCGCCCCCGGCCCCGGGGAGAATCCCCGGCCGGCAACGGATCCACGGGTCGTCAGTTGGGGGAGGGTTTCCGGACCCGCAGGAGAGGTTTGGATGGAGGTTTGCCGGGCCCGCACTAGAGGTTTGGACCCAAAGGGGGTTGCCGGGCCCACAGGAGAGGTTTGGACCCAACAGGCCCACCCCTGTCTAGTAAACTCTAATTTCCACATTAGCCGAACGTCTTGATTGTTTAAATTTGTATTTTGAGCTTCATGAAATCATTATTACCTGCAGTACTGCATTATTAGCTTGGAGTCCACATTTGGATTCTGCACCAAAATAAGGACACATTCTTTTTTCTGTGCGAGATTGTCCCGAAATGTTGAATGGACCAAGATCTAGAAAGAACAGAAATTATGTAATTGAGGTGGCATTTGCATTGTCACTAAAGAGTGATGAAAAAAATGTCTGAAACTGCAGCATGTAATTCAATTTCAAAGGGATATTTATACCACCAACACGGAAAAATGTAATAGTCTAAATCTTGACTTACAGCTCAAGGGCAGTCAGAGACAATGAGACTACCATTATCAGGTGTATATGGACATTCAGCAGTGGAATCCCTTATTCCTAATGTTTTGTTATTTTGAAAATGTTTTACTTTGTTCCTTAAACTATGGACAACACTGACAATTGTGTTGTACCCCATTCTTCACTTCCCTGAGGGGGTGTTGCTAGGCAATTTGTTGGTAGGTCTGCAGTTCTAGGATTTGAATACAAGTTGCGAGTTTGAATAACGATCTGATTAAACGAAAGATGATAATGATAATAATAACAACTGAAAAAGTTGTTTTCCTTTCCTAAAAATGGATACCTAATTTCACTCTCGAACGTCCATGTTCTAATTTCAAGATTCTGCTACTGGTTTTAGATTCCTCAATTAGAGGAAATAGGGCTACGGCTTCGGGTCCAAGACCCTCCAAGTTTTGATGAAGCGCCTTCAATCTGAAGTATTAACATCTCTCCACAGATGTGTGTTCGAACATTTGATTTTTATTTCAGATTCCCAGAATCTACTGTTTATTTTTGATTTTCAATCAATGGAAACAGATGCATTGATTCAGAAATAAACTATTGATAACACACCAAACTCTGGTACTCAGTATCTCAAATAATACTTCATGAGATTTATTGCCCAAAATGAAAACATTCCAAAATGGATTAGTAGTGTATAAACAATTCAGTCAAAAGTCACATGGTTATTCTAATTTTCTTAAACGTTAATATTTTAGTAGACGTTTTTAATATCTTTCTGCCTCTGTATATGAACCGCTACAAAAAATTAACAAATTATTCTAGGTTATTAGGAGCAGCATGGCGGCGCAGCAGTACAGTTGCTGCCTGACAGCACCAGAGACCCGGGTTCGATCCCGACTATGGGTGCTGTCTATACGGAGTTTGTACGTTCTTCCCGTGACTGCATGGGTTTTCCCTGGGTGCCCCAGTTTCCTCCCACACACCAAAAACATACAGGTTTGTAGGTTAATTGGCTTCGGTAAAAATTGTCCCTAGTGTGTAGGGTAGTGCTAGTGTACAGGGATCATTGGTCAGTGTGTACCCGGTGGGCCGAAAGGCTTGTTTCTGCACTGCATCTCAAAACTGAAACGAATCTAAATCTTTCTTGGACCAGAAGTGGACGACATAGGAGGCCACTTGGCCCACTGTGTCCAAGCCGGTTCTCAGACAATTCAATCTGTCTCTTTCTCCAACCTATTTTCCTGTAATCTATTCACTCTCATGTGCCCATCAATTTCTGATTCTTTTGCCATCTACCTCCATTAGAGGTACTTTATAGCAGCCAATTAATCTACCATGCAGAATTCCGAGGGTTCGTGGGATTAAACTAGAGCACCCAGGGAAAATCATGCAGGCACAGAAACAATGTGCTAACTCGTTTAAAAGGTTAATATTCAAGTATTATTTTCATTTCACTACACAGAAGATTAATATCCGAGGTCCCATTGCATCCATACAGCTGCAACTTTAACCTGTGCACCATTGTGCTGCCCTCCAAACATCTGCCAACAAATGAATTCCTTTATCCAAATCATTCATTCAGTGAAAAACTGAGAATCCAGTGCAAATTCATGGGGAATACCATTTGTAATATTCTTCAAATCGGAGAATATTCTTGCACAAAAATTACTGAAAATTAGCAAGTAAGTACAGCAAGAGGTTTGAAGGGCAAAAGGTACAATAACATTTATTGAAGAGAATTTCAGTCAGTTATGTTGCCACGGCTACATGAAGAATTAGAAAAATCCAGTTTCAGTGCAGTGTGCCAAGCTTGTTTTTTTGTTGCCAAGGAAAAAGATTGAGCCTTGATCTGTCATATTTACTTGGCTAATGACATCTTATAGCAACATCATAACCTTAAATCAGTCTGAAGTAGGGTCTCGACCCGAAACGTCACCCATTTCTTCTCTCCAGACATGCTGCCTGACCCGCTGAGTTACTCCAGCATTTTGTGTCTACCTTCATAACCTTAGATGTTAGCTGATTCAATAACTCTCTCTCTATATATATGTTATATATATATAACATTAAAAAATGAGTAATTGGCCAGCTTCATGTATTTGAATTGAGTTGAACATGATTGTAGCGCTCAGCAAAATGATCATGTGGAGAGCTGGAAGCTAACGGTGAAATTGCTTTAAATTTATATTATTAACACTACTATCATGAGGTGATTACACTAAAAATGTCACTTTGAGTCACTTCAATTATTTATAGCAACTTTCATAATTTGAACATGGTAAAACGTCCCAGTAAATGTTATTGTCACTTAAACGTTCATCATTTCGATCAAACATTTGATATTTTACTGAGATACTTACACCAAGTTTACTGAGCTTCAGACTCCACTCTGTATCAACAATCAAGGCACCGAACGTCTGTTTTTGCTCCTCTTCCTGAAGTAAATCAGCCAGTTGAGCACCAACAATAGCAACCGCCTGAAATAGTAAAATCTCAATTGATGAAATAAAAAACAAACTGCATAGCAGTTATTCGGTGTATTACCTACTTCAATTAGGATGTTCAGGATCAGCTCCCATGTCCTAACAGCTGCTCCTCCGGCTACCAAGTATTCCTGGAGCTCCCTGAAAATGCATCTCAGTGTTTCTCAATCTGAACCCTGACTGATCCAAGGACCTGACAAGTTTGCATCACTGGCAATAAATCTGCATTCTGACTAAACCGGAGCAAAATCACACAAAAATCAGATTCTGCTTTACAGAAAAAATAAATGGTCTGTATAATTTTTATTTGAAGTAGAGCATGTTATCAGTAGCAGCCTTTACTAAGCCTTTAGTAAGTTGCCACATTAGAGATTATTAAACAGAATTAGAACAAATGGTAGTTGGGGTAATACTCTTGCTTTGAGGGATCAGCGGGTTCTTTAAAAAGTCAAATACTCAAGGGCATAGTTTTAAGGTCAGAGGGACAAAGCTTAAAGTAAAGGTGAAGGGAATTTTTTTTTTTTAAACACAGAAGGTGGTGAGTGCCTGAAACGCTCTGTCAGGGTTGGTGGTTGAGGCAGATACGATAGTGGCATTTGAGAAGTTTTTGAATGGGCATGTGGATAGGCAATACTGTAAATGGAGGGATATGGATTACTCGCAGGTAGATAGCATCATGTTCAGCATGGAAATTGTGGGCCGAAGGGCCTATTCTTGTGCTGTACTGTTATACGTTCGAGAATCATTGGTTAATGAATGGAAAGCAGTTAGAATAAATGGCATTTTCACTTTGGGATCCAATGAGACAAATATAATTTTTTCAGAGCCTGACAGGATATATTCAGAATTAATGTTTCCCGTGGCTGAGGCGTGTACAACCAGGGATCAGAGTTATTCAGCACAGAGATGAAAAATCTCTTCGAGGGTAGTAAAGCTTTGGAAATCCCTACTCACAGTTGATATGATGATTCAGTATACTCAAGGTGGCTATCAACAGACATTTAGAAATTAAGGGAATCAAGGAATACGAGATAGTGGTGCCAAAACAAAAGATTAGACATGATCTTATTGAACAGCAGAGAAGGCAAACGGCTTACTCCTGCTTCCTATACCTTATGCTGTTTTGTTCTACATCTGGAAGTTGATAAATGCTTGGATAGCAATAAAACATGATTTAAGAATTTATCACAAGCTGTCACACGTACCAGAATTTTCTTATAATTTTGCCATGCATCGTTGATAATATTCCAAAGCTTCTCAAACACAATCTGCTTTGACAATAATATGCAATAACCCAAGGCTAAATCAGTGTCAACCACACGACAGTTGAACAGCTGAAAAATAAAAATCACAAGCTTTAATGCAAAAACACAACCTGAAGAAAAATGACAAAGGCACAAAATTATCCAACTGGCTAAAGACGTAAAAAGAATCAGTAAACTGGGTTCTGAAAAATGACAAGCTATGATTCTTTAAAATCAAAATAATTAATAACTTGCATCAGAAATGAATGCATGTGATTAACAATCCAAGCCTATATTTGTTTTTAAGAGGGATAATTCAAACAAGACCAGCTTGTTCTTTCGAGTATAATAACATTCTTCTTTCACAGACAATTCTTCTGCATTCCTTCAATTAACATGAAAGAACTGAACGAGAGACAAGAAATGTCAGAGACGAGACATTCATCTGAGCTATACTAATGGAGAGCCACAAATTATCCTCAGTGGCAGCCAGCACCCTTCCAATTTTTGTACAAGGCTGATATCTCAGCATCTAAAAAGACTTCCAATAATAATCAGGGCGAGGAACACCCTTTTATTTATTGACATTTTAGCTCAGATTGATTTGTACAAATAGCTTTTGGGCAAGCCGCAAAAGGAAAGTTTCCAATTTCAATGATTAACTTATATCAATTAACATACTGCGTACAGCACCCTTTTCCTCTGCAGAACTTTCTTCTGTCATCTCTTAACTGAAATGTGGAAAAGCTCAGGGACCTGATAACATCCCCCCAGAATTCCTGAAACACTGCGGTCCTAAATGCCTGGTCTGGCTCCTTGAGTTTTACTCCTCTTGCCTCATTGGTCAGTCCATTCCGAAGATCTGGCGGAAAGCCACCGTCATTGCGCTACCAAAACCAAACGAGCCTGCGGAAGACCCAAGGAACTATCGGCCCATCTCACTCCTCTGTGTCCCGTACAAGCTCCTCGAATGGCTTCTCCTGGCCCGGCTCGTTCCAATCGTTGACCCTCAACCACCCGCTGAACAAGCCGGATTTCGGCGTGGACGCTGCACCACCCACCAAATAGACAAGCTGACCAATGACATCGAATGCCGATTTCAAGCCATTAGCACGGGGCCCTCGAAAGCGCGGGGCCCGTAGCAAATGCTACTTTTACTACTATGATAATCCTGCCCTGCTCCTGACAGTGGTCTCATTTGGGAAGAATTTTCCAAGATACTGACTGCTGATAGCACTTACCCAACATTCAGACCAGGACTTCCAAAATCCAATGTCCTATCTATGTTGGGATAACTTACTTTGTATAGAAAAACTCTTAACATTAGTATTTTCAACTGTTTGTGGAAAGGGGAACTTGATCCGGCTGTATATATATGATATGATATGATATGATGATGATGTGAAAGCACAAAGGAGCAAAAAGGGAGAGGAACAACAAAGAGTTGTTACACATATGGCCCCACATACAGCTGGAAATGCACTGACCGGTCGGTCTCCATAGAAAACAAATTAAATACTTGCCAGCATTCTCCACTGATTTTTGAAATTATTGTGGAATGCCTGGTTCAACTTTACCTTGTGCAGCAATGCTTGAGAATTCTTCTGGACAATGGAAAGGGCTATGTTTCCAATATCAATGACATGATCCTTTACTTCCTTTAAGCCTTGTCCCTCAAAAAGCTACAAGAGAAAAAAAAGTAATGAATCTCTTACATAATGAGTTACCAGCTTAGTATTCCAAAAAAGATAATAGGGAGGGGGGAGGGAGTTCAGCTCAAAGGATCCATGGCTTGTTCCCAGAGGGGCAAATGCCATTAGTTCCAATCCTTTTTCCTTATTTCCTTGCAATATTCTCCCTCGTACAAACATGCCCATCAACTTCCCTTTGATTCATTTGCCAATAACTTCCACTAATATTTATTTAGAGTGCACATTTAACACATCAGCGTATCACTGGGATGCAGGAGAAAACAGCCGCGGGTAGGACATGCAGCACTCCGGTCATATCCAAAATCAGGTCGTAGAGTTTTGAGGCAGCAATAATCACAGCTACACCACTGCACCACACAATTCAAAAGATTACCCGACTAATTTTGTCCCATAATTTCAGAGCACGGTGTGAAGTTGGATAAAATACAATTTCAAAAACTAGTAAACAATTCTCAGAAAGCTATCATAAAAAATATTAGGTAGTTTCCCTTGGCAACTGTTCCCCATGAGTAACCATGATTATACCGAGCTCTTGCCAACAATCATAGATTTCCAGACCTGAATATTACAATTGTGAAGTCAGGTATTAAATATGTTTATCGATCAGGTAGCCCATTTTCTGACAAATAGTTTGACCTGAAACAAAATTTTCCTTTCACTCTACAATGATTTTAATAGAATAGAGTCCAAGTTTACCTCTCCAATAGAATTATCAGGCAGCGATCACTCTCATAACTACTTTTCCCCTTCAAATAATTCTGCAGTTGGGAGCAATTTTCTTCTTTTTGCTGGAATTGTGTATTGTGAAAAGCAGTGAAAGTAGAATATTTTGTGAAGCGGAGTATAGAAACTATTAATTAATAGACATAAAATTACATCAGACTTGGAAAATATGAGTTGATACGATCACAAATGAATTTTGTGCCGTAGTTGCAGCAACACTAGGGATAATCCTACACACTAGGGATAATTTTACAACTTACCGAAGCCAATTAAGCTACAAACCTATACATCTTTTGAGTGTGGGAAGAAACCGGGGCACCCGGAGAAAACCCATGCAGTCACAGGGAGAACGCACAAACTCCACATAGACAGCACTCATATTCAATATCGAACCTGGGTCTCTGGCGCTGCAAGGCAGCAACTATTGCTGCGCCACTGTGCCTCCCCACAGAACAAATAGAACAAACCGCCAATGCTCTAAACCTACCTTTTTACTCAGCTCAGAATTCATAGTGTTTGAAATTAAATGTTGATGACAGATTCCAAAAGAGTTGATGGTCAGCTGTAGAGATAGTTGTAATTGGCTGTATTCTTGCAAATTCTGTAATAGGTTGGTCATGGGTGTATAAATCGGCTTCAAAGGGTTCTGACCTGCATTTAAAAATCAATGATTTTTTTTTAAAGATCTGTACGTGTATAAACCATATAGTAAAATAGTTTGGGGAAAAAACCCAGGATTATTTGCTTGTGCCTTGTTATGGAGTTCACATTTTCAATACTGACTTAAAAAACTGTATAGCTGGTAAATTTGCTATTTTCTCTATCAGTGATACACCATCACATCAAGTTTTTTCTATATGGCAAGCTGACCTAAAAATAGACATGAGCTTAATTCATTCAAACTCAAACATTAAGTATAAATGCATTGCTGGCTGAATGCCGAATCATATTCCAGGAGCCCAGGAATAGATAAATGATCAGAGAATCATGTTTAGACCAAGCTATCAGGCCATAATTGTAGATAGACACAAAAAACTGGAGTAACTCAGTTTCTGAAGAAGGGTCTTGACCCCAAAAAGTCACCCATTCCTTCTCTCCAGAGATGCTGCCTGTCCCGCTGAGTTACTCCAGCTTTTTATGTCTATCTTCAGTTTAAACCATCATCTGCAGTTCCTTCCTACACAGGCCATAATTGTAGCCAGTTTCACAAAAGGAAGAATCCATCCATGATAAATAAATGGGGCAGAGTAGTTTCACCCTAGGAAGTCATAGGGAAGTTATCACCAAGGTACTTCTTGAATGTCCCAGATGCTAAAAAACTGCTCTCTGAATCATAGTGTGGATTCTGCCCATCTGAAAAGGTACAGTGGACATGATCTTCCCTACACACTGTAGAGTCATACAGCACAGAAACAGGCCCTTCAGCCCAACTTGCCCAGGCTGACTACAGTGTCACATCCATGTTAATTAAGCCCAGCTGCCCAGTTTGGTTCATACACCTCTAAATCATTCTTTTCCATCTATCTGTCTAAATATCTGTAAATTCTAAGAAAACCACAGGAAGTAACAAGCATTGTACATGAGCTTGATAAATCTCACAAAACCTCAACTCCATAAATAGAGAGGGGCAGTCGAAAATTCTCATTTATTCAGTTGCCCAAAGAAATTTACATCCATCTTATACTTGTTTCACGACAGCGTGCAAACCATGATTCTAACCAATGGGGCCATAACAGAGATTATCGCAATGAAGTCTGGTGTTAAACAACCTTGCATCATTACTCTGACACATTCTTGAATTTTTCTCACCACTATACTGCACCGTACCTCCGACAAACTTCTCAAGGGAATTTGAAGAAGGGTTCCAACCAGAATGGTCACTGTCCATTCCCTCCATGGATGGCGCCTGACCTGCTCAGATTTTCTAATACTTTGTGTTTTGCTCAAGATTTCAGCACCTGCAGTTTCTTGTCTCAAGGGAGTCGACTGCAGAACTAATGGAAAATAGTTCAACTTACAGTGACTACATGCCAGAAACAACGCTAACCAAACATCAGTCGTCAAGCTGTAGTAGGCTGACGATGCTTGCACTTGCAGTTTCAATCAGACCTCTTCAATATCAATGCATTCACTGAAGCATATAGAGGAGGGACCTTACAGTCATTACATTACTTGTAAGACAAAGGGCCTGACTAATCTTCTGGGATTTTTTGAGGATATAACATATGAAATGGACAAGGGAGAGCCAGTGAATGTACCTGGACTTTCAGAAAGCTTTTGATAAGGTCCCACTACAGGATATTATTGGGCAAAATTAGAGCAAATTATTGGGGGTAGGGTATTGGCATGGATAGAAAATTGGTTGGCAGACAGGAAACAAAGAGTAGGGATTAACGGGTCCCTTTCAGAATGGCAGGCAGTGACTAGTGGGGTGCCACAAGGCTCAGTGCTGGGACCACAGCTATTTACAAAACAAAAAAGATTTAGATGAAGGAAATAAAAGTAACATTAGCGAATTTGCAGATGACACAAAGCTGGGTGGCAGTGTAAACTGTGAAGAGGATGCTATGAGGATGCAGGGTGATTTGGACAGGTTGGGTGAGTGGGTAGATGCATGGCAGATGCAGTATAATGTGAGGTTACCCACAATGGTGGCAAAAAACAGAAAGGCAGATATTATTGAATGGTGTCAGGTTAGGAAAAGGGGAAGTACAATGAGACCTGGGTGTCCTTGTACATTAGTCACTGAAAGTAAGCATACAGGTACAGCAGCAGTGAAGAAAGCTAATGGCATGTTGGCCTTCATAACGAGAGGAGTCGAGTATAGGAGCGAAGAGGTCCTTCTGCAGTTCTACAGGGCCTTGGTGAGACCACACCTGGAGTATTGTGTGCAGTTTTGGTCTCCTAATTTGAGGAAGGACGTTCTTGTAATTGAGGGAGTGCAGCATAGGTTCACAAGGTTAATTCCCGGGATGATGGGACTGTCGTATGATGAAAGAATGGAGCGACTGGAATGTCACTGGAATGATGTCACTGGAATTTAGAAACATATAAAATTATTAAGGGATTGGACACGCAAGATGCAGGAAAAATGTTCCCGATGTTGGGGGAGTCCAGGACTAGGGGCCACAGTTTAAGAATAAGGGGTAGGCCATTTAGAACTGAGATGAGGAAAAACATTTTAACCCAGAGAGTTGTGAATTTGTGGAATTCTCTGCCTCAGAAGGCAGTGGAGGCCGATTCACTGGCTGCATTCAAAAGAGTGTTGGATAGGGCTCTTAGGGCTAGTGTAATCAAGGGATATGCAGAGAAGGCAGGAACGGGGTACTGATTGTGGATGATCAGCCCTATTACATTGAATGGCGGTGCTGGCTCGAACGGCCTACTCCTGCATCTATTGTCCATCTATGTATCTATCATTTCCTCTCAATCCCATTCTCCTGCCTTCTCCCCATAATCCCTGACACCTTTACAAATCCAGAATCTGTCAATCTCTGCTTTAAAAATATCCAATGACTTGGTCTCCACAGCCTTCTGTGGCAATGAATTGCACAGATTCACCACCCTCATAGCTCACAGCACAAAACACAGACCTTTTCTCATATTTGGGTGCTATTTCTCAGTGACATCACCCTCATTGAATCATCACTGTCTTCATTTAATTGAGGACGTCTGCTTGAAGATCAATACTTCAGACACAGCACAAAAATCATGGTTTACTGGGTAACAATAATTTGTCTTCCTCGAAACCTCCAAGACCCGAACTATCGATTCTTCGCACGAGATATCACGAGAAGGATCCCGACCCGAATCGTCACCTGTCCATGTTCTCCAGAGATGCGGCCTGAACCACTGAGTTACTCCATTACTTTGGTGTTTTTTTTAGTAAACCAGCATCTGCAGTTCCTTGTGTTTCTAAGATATCAACGCTGTTTCTGCAAACCAAGATTAGTACCCTCACCCAGCAAACATCTTAAGCAGTGAAGTCCTAATCATACTCAGTTGGCTAGGTTGGGCAGGACACAACATTCGTAGTCATGACACTAAATTTCCAAAAGTGACACTCTTCCCCAAGCTCTGTCACAGAAAAAGATTCCTCAGGTGGGCAGAGGAAGAGTTTCACAAGGTGGACAGCAAAAAACATTCAAAGTAATACTCAAAGACTCCTTGAAGAAAAAAAAACATATCCACTTAGAATGCAATATCCTCATCTTCATCTTAGGAAGACCTAGCCCATAACCACTCAAAGTGTAAAAGGGATGTTCAGGATGGTATTTGGACACAAGTCTCTCCATTGGTAACCATGCATAAATAACAGCAGGATTTCCACCAGTGAGGCACCTCACTGCCCATCTGTAGAAGAGTCTACAGGTCCCACATTGGGGTCTGGTTGAAACAAAGAACTAATAAGCTGCATGAAGACCCACTTACCCATTTAGTGTCTGTTTGAACCCGATCGATAGCAATTTAGGTAAAATATCTACAGGAGAAAAGCTCTCATGGAACACGACTTTAAAAGTACAACAGAGGAAAGAATAATACATTCTAAAATCCCTCAGAAGATTGAGATTTACTTATTTTGTAAATTACTCTTGCATGGCAAATTAATACTAATGATAAGATAAGGTTATAATAATTTTTTTGTCAAGAGGGGAAATTTCACCTCAACAATCTGCATTGGATCTGAACTCATGCCGAAACCACCCACACTGTTCCTTTAGTTGCATTTTGCGCAATTAACAATTTTGAATATTTGATAAGCGTACGTAAATGTCATCTATGCAAATACCTTCCATATCCGGGCTCATCGGCAAGCACAAGCAATCCAATGGATGCAGCTTTACATCTAGATAAAACAAAAATGTGTTTTAAAAATTGTGTCAAACAAGTTAATTATCCGGACTGTAAATTAAATTGCCTTCAATTCATTTTCTTGACTGCTAAAGCACAGGTAAAGTACAGGTCTGAAGAAGGGTCTTGACCCGAAACATCACCTATTCCTTTTCTTCAGAGATGCTGCGGTTCTCCAGCTTTTTGTGTTTAAACAGGTAATCAACCATTTATTGTTCCACTTTGATTGAATAAAACCTAATGCAAGAGTTGCTAGGCACCAACAGTGTTGCAAATTCGCTTGACATATGGTGCATAACAGTACATCATTCTTCTTGCCAATGTATTTAATTTATGCCCAATAGCAATCTAGATGCTATTGCAAGCACCATTGATCTTTAAATACATATAAAGATAGGGAGGGTTTAAATGAGTAAGATCTAAACCCACACAACAGTACCTCCAGGTCCAAATAAAGCTTACATTTGCAGAATGTTTAATGCAGATAACATATCATTTGTTGGTCCAATTTTAATTGAATACTAAATAGTAGTTTGCAGTTATTCAGATTACTGCAGAGATTATCAATGAGTAGATTCTCAGGCCTAATGCGGTTATTAATTGAATTTCATCCACAAGCACTTCTCCACCCGAAACTAAATGTACCCCTCAAGCAGTTTTGATCATGAAAACAGGATGTTTCGCTGATAATTTAAAACTTACCTGGGTACCATATCAGTTTTTGTTAGAAATCAGTATATAGGAAAAGTTCTTCATGTATTGTAATGGAATTGGTTTATAAATTTTCATAATATTTCAAATAATTTGCCACAGGCAATGATGGTCCAATTCTATCATTGAGTCAGTCCTCACCTTCTCCACCATAGTCTGGTTTGGCTCAGCCACCAAGCACGACATCCGAAGGCTGCAACGGATCGTTCGATCAGCTGAGAAGGTTGTTGGCTGCAACCTTCTCCCCCCATTGATGAACTGTACACTGCAAGGGCCAGGAAGCGAGCAGGCAAGATCACCCCTCTCACCCTGGCCACAAAATCTTTGAAGCATTTCCCTCTGGAAGGCATCTCCGGACTGTCAAAGCAGCCACAGCCAGACATAAAAACAGCTTTTTTTCCCACGAGTAGTAGTTCTACTCAATAACCAAAGTCTGTAGTCTCTTTTTTGCTCTGGTTTATTTTCACCCACATGTTTAGACTGTAATGTGTATCCTTATTGTTTTGATGTGGTTATGCTTTATTCTTAATTGTTAACTGTATGTTTGTGTTGTCATTCTGTGAGCGGAGCACCAAGGCACATTCCTTGTATATGCACATACTTGGCCAATAAACTTATTCATTGATTCATTCAAATCCAAGGGAAAATTTGCAAACCACATAGCCTGTGCAAGTTTAATACAAGTCCCACACACCTGATTGTCCTGTCACCTTTCTGTCCTAAAATCTGATCTGTTACTACAGTATTAATATCGTTAGGAAGCAAACTGATGTTAAATATCCCTGTTGTTCTCAGCAAGCCTTACATAAATGGTGCATTGTGGAATGAAATAATGCAAATTTCCATTTTCTGTCTTACAACACAAATCCTCACATAATACATCGAATTTGATTCTGTGGTAGCTGGGCAAATCACAATGCTCGCTGATAATTAACCTTGTCCCTCCAGAATTCAGCTGAAAATAGTTATGTCTGCTGTTGCTGAAAGTAAGAGATAACAGTGACAAGCCAAGAACAATATAGCTTCTGCAACCCAAGGAATCAACTGTGGAATCCCTCAATGAATGAGACTGAGGTTTTGATGAATTGCAGAAGGAACAGTATATTAATACAGCTAAATTCATCAAATTAGATTATATACTTAGCAAATATCGAGGCAGGAACAAGGGAAAAAGCCAGATAAATAACAAATGTATTTAAAAAATCACTTAAATGTAATTTGCATCTGTAATTTGCCAAGAGTCAGTACCAGAAAGGTCAATTGTCTCTAATTCACAATTATTATTTCCTAACAGAGGACTAGTGCTTAAACCAAGACTCAATTCTGTGGCAAATTTATTCCTCATCTACCATACCAAGTGATATTTAATGTCGAAGATAGACACAAAATGCTGGAGGAACTCAGCGGGACAGGCAGCATCTCTGGCGAGGAATGGGTATGTTTTGGGTCAAGACCCTTCTTCAGATTTAATGTCTGTCACTTATAAGGCAGAATTTGAAAGACTGTATTCCTGCAACAGCAGAATGGTACAACTGGACACTTGTTTTTAGATTTTATCCATAATCTGTTTGGGTTTGACAAGGATATTGATGTCCCTGCTAATGATGGTGCTGAGAACCAGAGAATCATAGTCTCAAAATTAAGACTTGGCAGTCAAAGACTGAGAGAAGACATTTCTTCACTGAGAGTGGTGAAAACTAGGAATTCTTCACACAAGAGGGCTGTGGATACATTGTGGTATTGTTAGTGGTAATGGTTTATTATTATCACGTGTGTCGAGAAACAGTGAAAAAAATATTATGCGCGCATTCCTGGTAAATCATCCATACATGAATACAATTAAACCATGCAGAATACAGTGCACATCCAGGGAGAAGGTGCAGATAAATGAAAAAGTTCAAGTGCTGCAACAAGGTAGATTGGGAGAAATTAGGGATTTATAAGAGATCAGGAACTGAAATTAATATAGTTTCAGGTATTAAAAGAATAAAGGAAAATGGGAAAGTGGAGCCGTGACAAAAGACTTAAGAAAAATGGAGTAAAGGATCCATACAGTCTACTCATGCTGGTATTACTTAAGTCCTTATGCTCCTCACTGGAAGTTGCTATCATATTTGAAATGAAGTAATGGCGCAACAAAATTTCCAGTAAAAACAAATTTGTTAAATAAAAGCATCAAGCATAAATGGTAATCTGCGACAACTGATATACCTGAAGAAAATGGCACAAAGGCATTTGTGATTTCATACATTACAGGCATTATTGATACGTGATCAAGCACAATGCCATCCTCTGTGAAGAAATCTTCAAAGGTCCAAGTATTGTACGGATCTTTGTCAGTTTCCAAAGATGACACCTTGAAAATTAGAAATATCCTGGTTATTAACTTAACAAATTAAATCAAATTAAAAAAGATACCCAATTATTCAGCAATGTCTCTTAAAAATCTTAAGAATATATTGATACAATTTATGATTCCAACCATATCCCCAAAAAGCATGTTGGAAGTTTGTGGTAATTTATCGAGAGAAAATTGTATGATCAGTGGCTTAAATTTCAATTTAACAGACCAGAACATAAGAAGGCTCATTAATTACAACAAAATAAATAAAATAGAAGTACATTCTTGAAATTTCAAATAAATAAAACAATTCTTGGAAGAATTCGGCAGATTTGGCTGCAACTATGCAATGTCGATGAATCTTTGTCTTTGTCAGAACTAATGAACTCTTCTTTTAAGTCATGAGCAATGTGAAGTTTCCAATGATTTTCAAATATTGTACCATGCATGATTTCTCTTTTAGGGATAAGTTATAATCTATTGAAAGATCCTTATCAGGTAATATGAAAAAAAATAGTCTCTAAAACTTTAATAGGAAAGGTGCCACAGTTCCGAGAGGCCAACCTGTGTTCCAAAACGAAAGAGTGTAAGAAATCCAATACTTAGGCCCAACCGTAGCAATTCGACATACAAATAGAAAGATATTTACAAGAATTAATAGGCACCTACTCCAACAGGAAGTATGTTGTAATGAAAAATGCTCATGATACTTAGCAATTATGTAGGAAATGTCTAACAGATCCTCAACAGAATTGTGTACAGGAAATATGTTTTAGAATTGTGTTGTGCATAAATGAATAAATTTTTCTTCATATTAACGCAAGCATAACTATTTCTAGCTGATATTTACATTAGATCATACATCACGTTGGCCATCTGTACCAATTATTTTAAATTTGTGGTTAGTCATTGTTCATCTTTATGGCATGATGCTTCTAAAGCACTTCATTAGGACAAGTGTATTAGAGCATGAAACCTGAAAGATTTTTTGTCTGACGAGGTGAAGCCATGTCATGTCAGGGAACAATATGCTGCATGTCAGCAACGGTTGATATCATGGAACAAAGAACAGCACAGCACAGCAAAAGGCCCTTTGGCCCACTGGGTATGTCTGTGCCAACAAGATGCCAAGATGAACTAATCTCTGTCCGCACATGATCCAAATCCCTCAATTATCTGCATATCCATGCGCCTATCGTATCTGCCTCCACCACCACCACACCAGGTGTATTAATTGTTGCGAATTCTACGGATTAAAACCCTTTACATTTCATAAAATGTATGAATGTTAGTTAATGTTACAGACATTATAGCTTGTATCTTAACTAAGCATTTCAACAAGAAAAGCTGAGAGTCTTTGTGCTTTTGGTACTGCCATTTAATTTTCATTGAGGAGAAAAGCGAGGATATTTGTATAAAGATTGAAAATATGCATTAGATACAATTTTGTTATTGTAAATAACCCCTTCATAGGAAATTGATTAAAAAATAGTATTTAAACAGCAGTGGTCAAACCTTACTTTAGGTTTAAATCCATAATCATCAAGTAGGCATTGTCTGTACACATCCAGCGCAGCACAAGTGCTTTTACACAATTCTTCACAATCAAGTAAAAGGTCTGTAAAACCAAATGTTAAAATTTTAATTACAGTGCTTCTATAACAGTTAAGTAAAGAAAAGTAAATAGAAGTTGAGTGTTTTGTTATGGTGCAACTTTTTTGATCAAAGATTGATCAATTTTCATGAATATTATGTCTTCAGAAGTGATTGGAATCTAAAATGTCAGGCAAGCTGTTCCATCACAAGGAGAAAAGGAAAATCAGGCCTAGGAAGCCCACGTATGCATTCGCCTAGGGTCATAGAATGGTTACAAAACAGGAGGCAGCCACAACTTCAAGTCCGACCTCACCAATATCTTGTGCGAAAGTTAAAGGCAATCCTCTCCCACATCTTTGAAAATAATTTGTGTCAAATTTCATTTTGTTTTTAAAAAACTTGCTTCCCAACTTCTAGTTCAGCTGAAGAAAATGTATTTCCATTCATTCCTCTGATATAATCTCTGGAAATAATACTCCTGGAGTAACACTGGAATGACACTAATCCTACATCAGTTTATATTGACCTCGAGCCAAATGAAGACTCTGCATTTGACTTTTCCATGCAATGTTTACAACTTCAGAGTAGAAAAGGAGATTTTGTTTCTTCTCTGGGTGAGATTCCCCAAATTTCTTAATGTATTTGCATGTACAAATTCTGAAAATATTTTGCTGAATCCCAAGAATTTATATTAAGATGTGGAGGAGATTTCTAGGAAAATGTCCTCTACGAGATCAACATGTTAATTTTTTTTTTAATATAAAAAAACCTTTAAATAAGGAATTGTTACTATTAAATACATATTCATTACCACCACAAATGGTAAGAAATGTTACTACAAACTAAATCGCGTCATGTCACTGTCATCAAACTGTTTTTCACATTAGTCTCAAAATATAGGGACATTGACCTTACACATTCCAAAAATGAAATAAACTAGCTTTTCAATCCAGAATATCTATTATTATTTGCCCGGTTAGAGTAATAATACAATAAGTTTCCATTCCTGAAATAATTTTAAACAAGCACCAAAAAGATACATAATTTGGGCAGAATCAAGTTTACTCTAAATTCAAAATGAAAACAATATTTTTAACCTTCACACACGAGTGCGAGTTTACATTATGAAAATCAAGCTCAGGAAACACAACAGACAATTACAGTTTAAACATGAAAAATTAGATTATAGTTCGGGTCAAATTCATCTTATTGGTAAGAAATTACCTGTGCTGCAGATGGTGACAGCTTGGCAGGCCAATTCATAAATAACAGCAGGCAAGTTCATTCCAGTTGGAACTATCATAGGAACATTAGCTTCCAACATCTGGCACATTTTCTGTGCCACACGAAACAAGACTTGGCCAGTCTGATTATTTTTGTGATGTTCATAAAGCTCACTAAAATAAAAACAAAATAGTGAGAAAATGGAAATATTTGTACACTTAGTTAGTTAACACTTTTCTAACAAAATCTAACTTTTTAACCAATTCATCATGTAACTAAACCCGACTAAAAAGGTTGTAAATAATATTTTCAGCAATAATCAACAGATTGTGCAAGACATTTTGAAGGACTGAGAAGCATTGATAGTGAAAGGGATTTGCACACCCTTGCACATAAATCACAAAGTTAAATGTGGACACAGCCTTAAGGGCGCACAGTGGCTCAGTTGCTGCCTTACAGTGCCAGAGATCCAAGTTCAATCCCGACTACTGTTTGTACGGAGTTTGCAAGTTCTCCCTGTGACCATGCGGGTTTTCTCCGGGTGTTCTAGTTCCCCCCTACATTGCAAAGATGTGCAGGTTTAGAGGTTAATTGGGTTCTGTAAATTGTCCCTAGGGTGTAGGATAGAACTATTGTACACTTGCTGGTCGGCGCTGACTTGGGGAGGAGGCGGGGAACCTGATTCCACACTGCGTCTCCAAACTAAACAAAAAGTATTGTAAAACAGCAAAATAAAAGTTTCACTTCCATTAAAGAGGGTCATTTTCATTCCACATCTGGAATAACACCTACTGTATTGGTATCCTTCTCCAGGGAAGAATGCATTTGCCTTAAAGGAAAGAATCGTACATTCAAAAAATGACCACAGGAATGTCTGAATGAGGAGAGAATGAGTAAACCAGGCCCACATTCCCTATGTAGACAAAATACTATGGATACAGGAAATGTGCACAACAAGAAGGCAACACAGTGGCACAGCCGTAGAGTTGCTCTCTTACAGCACCCGAGAACCGGGCTCGATCATGACTACGGATGCTGGTTGAATAGAGTTTGTACGTTCTCCCCGCATGGGTTTTTTCCTGGTGTTCCGGGTACCTCCCCCATTCCAAAGTTGTGCCGATTTGTAAGTTAATTGGCTTCTGTAAAAAATTGTCTCTGTGTGTAGGATAGAACTAGTGTACGGGTGATCGCTGGTCAGTTGGACTTGGTGAGTTGAAGGGCCTGCTTCCACGCTGTATCTCTGCACTAAACTAAAAAAAATCCTAATGAAAGATACTAGGCCTGAAAATTTATTGTTTTCTTCGTGACATATGCTTCATGTTCTATATTCCATAAACTTCAGGAGATTGAGGGATGAACACACCATCCTCAAAAGGAATGAGAAAATGGATGCTGGGATGATATTTCCCTTGGCTGGAAGATTTAAAATTTGACCATGGGTTACATGGATTTCAATAAGGCTTTAGACAAGGTCCCGCTTGATAGTCTGGCTCAGAAAGTTAAGACAAGAGATCAGAGGCATGCTGGCCAACTGATCCAAAATTGGCATGATACATGGGATTGGGTATGAGTGGATGAATGGGCGTCGGTAACAAGTGTACTGCAGGGATTGGGCCTTTATTATTTCTAATGTTTTCTATATACATATGTACGACTCGAATGAGAATGTACTCTGATAGGTCAACCTATAGATAACATGCAAATTGGTGGAAGGTGGTTGTCCAAGGATATACATCAACTGAAAAGTTGGGCACAGTGGTGGCATTTCAGTATGGGGCAAGTCAAATTCTGATAGGATGTGGGAGGAGCATTGCATAAAGAGAGATTGTGGGGTGCAAATCCGTAACTTACCGAAAGTGGCGACATAGGTAGGAATGTTGTGAAGTCAGCATTTGGCATGTTTGCCTTCATAGGCCAAGGCACTCAGTACAAGGATTGAGTTGTTATGTTGTAGTTATTTATGTAAAGCATTGGCTAGACTGCACTTGGAGTATCATGTACAGAAGTTCATTGGGATAATACCAGGAGTGGAGAGCTGTCGTTAAAGAGGATATTGGATTAGTTGGGTTTTTTCTCTGGAATGTAGGAGACTGAGTAGTGACTTTATTGAGGTAGATGAAATTTTGAGGGCACAGATACAATAAAAAGTCAGTCTTTTTCCCATCGCAGGGGAGTCTAGAGCCAGTGAGTCTAGAGCTAGTGGTTTAAGCTGAAAGGAGCGAAATGGAATGGGAGATTGGCGATTATCTGAACAAATTGCTAGAAGTGGTAGGACTTTAGGCAGATACAATTACAATGTCTAAACGGGATTTTGACTGGTACTTAGATGGGAAAGGCGCAGGGGGATATGAGCCTACTGCAGTAATTTGGATTAGTGTTGCTAGGCACATGTTCAGTATGGCTGAGGTGAGCCAAAAGGGTCAATTTCTCTGCTATATATTTCAATGAAGCTACAGCTTGTGTTTTGTTTCTATATCCAAGTGAGTGAATGCATCTAAAGGTCCAGCTTATGGATACATTGAACTGAATGTCCCATGCCTGCTACTATTTCCTATGTCCTTCAGGAATTCAACAGAGACCAAGCAATAAATATGGTAAAGTTTTCACATTCCTACCTGCAAATCATTACAGTCTTTTCTATACTTCCATCTTCAAGTAACCTCAGTGCCAATTTAGATACCACATCTTGTTCTGAATTTTGAAACAGGTGGGACAGTTTATAAAGCTTCGTTTCTCCAGGAATCCACACACTGGTGGATGAATCACCATTATGACCCCCATCTTTCCTCGTGTTTGAATTAGTCCAAGTACTTGCATAAACTTGAACTTGTTCATCATACAATTGTAAAAGCATCTTAGGATTCTCGTAATCCTTCAGCGAAATGAATCTCTCAAAATACTTCTGCAAGGCAACAATAATATTTTATTTTTTATATAATAAAATGCATAAATTATACTTTCGTATAATAAGTATGCGTTTGTACAGTGGGTTACAACCCATGATATCTTGTTTCAAATACTTTATCAGATGTTTTCCTCAGGGAATGGGATTCTAAAACAGGAGGGCTTATGGCGAGACGGGAGATCCGAGAGTGATCTTGAGCAACATTTTCACTCAGAGGGCAGTCCCTTTCTGTAATGAGCTGCCAAAAGACGCTATAGGAGTGGATACAATTATGACTTGTAAAAGACATTTGAATAGAAAAGGTTTAAGGGTATGGCCAAATGGAAGCAAATGGGACAAGCCCAACATGCTAACATGTTCGGTGTGGACAAGGTGGGCTAAAGGGTCTGCTTCTGTGCTATACAACTTTATGACTCTGTATAATTTGAAATCCAATGCAGTACTAAGGGAATGCTGCATTGTCAAAGCTGTAGTGATTCCAATAGAACTGTTTATTTGAGTGGATATAAGAGTGCCTATCACACTTTTTAGTGATTTCCCATCCATCAACCAACCGACTATCCTCCATGTTGATGGAACTTGTGCACAAAGCCCTTTCTCTATTCCCGACATTACAATTACCCTCCCAAAATGTCTTGAATCTGATGCACTTCAGAATATCCTGTAGATATCAAAGATCTACCTGAGAACTGCATTTTCCATCTTCTTTGTTTACACACAGTAATTTAATGAACTACAAGAAAGACAAAGAAAACTGTGCAAAATACAGGTCTCTGATTTTGTAAAACAGAGAACTAAAGGGAAACTTGGTAACGTATGTACCCGTGTTTTAGGTGTGCTGATCCAGCATTACTGTGTTGCAAAACGGTACGGTACGGTAGCGCAGCGGTAGAGTTGCTGCTTTACAGCGAATGCAGCGCCGGAGACTCAGGTTCGATCCTGACTACGGGTGCTGCACTGTAAGGAGTTTGTACGTTCTCCCCGTGACCTGCGTGGGTTTTCTCCGAGATCTTCGGTTTCCTCCCACACTCCAAAGACGTACAGGTATGTAGGTTAATTGGCTGGGTAAATGTAAAAATTGTCCCTAGTGGGTGTAGGATAGTGTTAGTGTGCGGGGATCGCTGGGCAGCACGGACTTGGAGGGCCGAAAAGGCCTGTTTCCGGCTGTATATATATGATATGATATGATATGAAAACGTTCACTTTGAGAACCCAACCAAAAGACTCTGCACGATAGTCATGGACAGTAAAAATAAACATCTTTCCATTTGGCCCATATTATAGTTAATTTCAATTTTGGATTAGTCTCAAATTCACTCAAAGCAGCTCAAACTTTAGCGGTATTTTTAAATTTCTTCCAGTGGAAGTTAACTTGTGTTTGCTAAGTAAGATTTGCTTAATTCTAGT
The DNA here is from genome assembly GCF_053455715.1 of Rhinoraja longicauda. NCBI lineage: Eukaryota > Metazoa > Chordata > Chondrichthyes > Rajiformes > Arhynchobatidae > Rhinoraja > Rhinoraja longicauda. Next base: position 22,968,344 of record NC_135977.1, on the reverse strand, counting down.
CATCGAGCTATACAGCACAGAACAGTTTTGTTTGAAAAGCTAATTTTGAATTTGGTAAGTATGCTATTATTTCTTCAATATTTGAAGTGATATAAATATGAAGTGTGTATTCAATGATCTCATTTAACAATTACCTGAAAGTTTGCAATTGTTTCAAATTTATTTAAAATACTTTCAATTTCTTCTTTTTGTAAAGTTTTGTCTGTCAAAACAAAAAGTGTTGCCATCATGTTAAATGCAAGCAAAAAAACAAATATTGGCAAAAACCTAGAAATAATTCAGAAAACCCACCCTTTTGATTCCTCTGTAAAGATTTAATAATCTCCAGCATTGTTTTTGCCACTGGCATCAAATGTTTTTCCCTCTGAAATATAAATAACATCAAGCCAATCAACAGAGTTCATGCAATTTTTTTCCACAAAAACATGCCGAGAGGAAAAAAAGTCAAATTGCTGCTTGCCTGCTCTTAGTTAAAATGATATAACATTTCCTGCAATTAAATAAAAATCTGGTAGTTATCATGATAGCTCTCTCACCTTCAATTAAGACATTTTTATTCAGTGCTTAATTTGAGAAAAATTGTGCAAAGTGCATTGTCAGAAGAATTATCATTTCTATTTCACAATTGTTTTGTAAGAACTAAAACTACGGCCAAGGGCCATCAAAGGTTCTACAAGGGATTTTGTAAATAACATTGATGTGTGGCAAGGGTGAGTAAGAATATCAGTTGCAAGCTAGCAATAGCATTCCTTTTGATAAGTACATGAAAGTAACAACTCATAAAGTTCAAATTTCAATGTTGCTTCAAGGTCAAAAGTCTTTCCAACTTTCATGGTTTCAGGTGATGGTTATTCTTGTAGAACTATATTCCTAACAGGGAGGCAACATCCTGGGGAGGGAGAGAGTGAGATTGTGAGAGAAGAGAAAAGATAGCCATTTGGATTTGGACTTTTTTCAACACACTTTCATTTATAGAATATTAATTTCTTCAATAGAAACAGAAGGTGATATTTCTGAAACAATTGCATTCATCTTACCTCAGGATCATCAGGATGGTTTTCAATTGTCAACTGCGCCCAAGTGCACAAACGCATTACAGTGGTTTCTACTTCCTTCAATGCGATAGATTTCAGCAAAGAGAGGCATTCATCTCTCTAGATGGAAAAAAGACTTCAATTTTTTTATTATGTATATTCACATTAAAATTGCAAAATTCAAAAAAGCTAATCATGTGGACATAACATCTTATCCTAAATATCAACGTTTATTATATGCGTCTGAAGCAAGTGTGGGGAAAGGGTGAAGTCACAGATTAGTGGTGGTTTGCAACAGGCCGTGATAGACAAAACAGGAATGGCAAGGTAAACAGGAATTGATTAGGGCTGGATTTAAAATCCTGCTAATATTTGAAACTTTGAGTGTGTTTAGCCAAGTGAGATAAAGAGAATTCCTCATTTAGAATGTGCAAAAATGCATTTGAAGATTTAATATTTTCTCAGAACATTTACAAAATATTAAATATTTTAAAACTATTTCAAGATCTTAATGTATCCTAAAATAACCAACATAACTTTCAATGTAATGTTTACTACTGTTCCTGCCAACCAACATTATTCCTTAACCACCTTTTCCAACAGGTCTTTCAAACTCATAATAAATGTTGCATTAATGTTTAGGATAAGATCTTGTTTCCACATTACTGCTCACTTTGATACTGATAAGATAAATATTTCTGATTTCAAAAAGAACTAAATTTCAATATCCGAGATATGTTCTCTTTTTCTATCTCAAAAACGAGCAATGCAAATAAAGTCCATTAATACAACAAACTTGGGACTTTAAAGAAAAAGCGACGTTATTTCACTTACTTTCGAATACTTTTTTCTTGGGTGTTACATAGTAGAATGGTATATTTCCAAGTGAGGCTGGTACATTTAAAGGGAGCATTGAAACCCAGGTCATGTGGAGTGAAGGATACCAATCATCACCTGATGCGCGACATACTGAACTATTGAGATTTATGAATACATGCACAGCATGGTGTGGGAGTTTTATTGCACTGCCATTATCTGATGAGCCTCAACCAATCTGATGCAAATCAAAATGGATAGTATGGCAAATTCCTTGAGTTTTATGTTGTTTTCTCAGAGGGAATGACTGCGGCAAATCTTTACACACCAGATCCAAATCTTATGAAACATTAGATTTCTGAGACAAGCTAATTTTCCATAAAATAAGTATGGCTCAAACATGACAAAAGGACATTTTAAGAGTAAAATGTTCCTCTATTGTGAGCTACATTTCTTTTGACTGCTGTTTTAATTAATCTTGTTAAGATTTAGGAAGACACGATCAGTAGACATCCACAGAACACACTATTACCTCCAACTTTCACTTCACACTGATGTTAAGTAGTGCCTACCTTGTTGTTAGAAATCAGACGTTTTGTATGCAGAAAGTAAACATCAACTGGTGTTAGTGTGTATGCATGAACTACTTTCAAAGCATCATCCAACGAGGACGACAGGTCTTGCTTCAAGATGAACTTTATCAACCACTGATCAGAAGAAAAGGACACGGTAATGAATGAAAAATATGTATTTGAGTTTATATTTCATTTAATTAAAAATAGATTCATAAGGTGTTGGTGTGAGGTAGCAATTAGTTGTTCCTTCAAGATCACAAAACTAGGACCACAAAATAACAATTTTTAAAAGTTTATATATTCACAAAAATCACCCAGTCGTACAGCAAACGCAGGCCATTGAATTAATGCCAAGCTTCCATGATGAACTTTACATACAAGAAAAATGTGTTGAGTGGAATAATTCAAGTCCTAACGATTTTTGATCTTGAAATTCAAACACAATACAACTTATTCAGTCTTACCCTGTGTGCTAGTAATCAATTGTGTGTGAATAATGTATTAAACGTTTAATCCTACCATTATCTCGTGGTCATTGAACATGTCAAAGTTCCGTATTCCATATCCTCTTAATAATTTCTTCATCTCCATAAGCCTGTAGCTTTCCTGCAACAGCTTCACCCTAGTAACAGTATCATGGGCATTTATTAGCTTTCAAATTTCTTGACTTGAATCCACCTATTTCATACCACATCAATGTGGATTTAATTGTAATTACCAATAATGAGGGATTGAAATGCTGAAACTCAAAAACATTATCGGTTAAGTCTTAATGCATATAGCCTCTGATTGAATGAGATGTTTTGAGACATTTCAGAATGTGCACAAGATCCCACTGTTAAAACATGTTCAGATTGCTATTGCCTTATTTAATTTGTGTAATCAGTTTGCCACAAATAATTATCTCCGGGTTAGCAACATATCCTTATTAGCTCAGCTAGCATCTCCTCAAACATGCCAATTGTTTGGTCCTATATGGAAGTAGCCGAATTCAATGAGGAGTGCACCGAGACACTTTAGATGCCTCAAGTTATTTAAGAGTAACTTATTTGTGATTCTTTAGACTTAAAATATTTACAAACTGGATATGAAGAAAATCAGGTTTAACTAAAGAACCTATCCGGAATATCATATTCCTACCATCTCCTTGTCCAGTAACAAACCCAACAAACTAGTCTGAAGAAGGGTCTCGACCCGAAACGTCACCCATTCCTTCTCTCCCGAGATGCTGCCTGACCTGCTGAGTTACTCCAGCATTTTGTCAACAAACTACCAAGATTGACCACCAGGTGGAGCCAGCAATGGCTGCCTCGCCAACAGTCTGTCCGTCCTTCGTCCTTTCCTTCTTTGTGTTTTAATAGTATGTGTTAAATGTATGTTTTTAGTGTTCTTTGGCTTGTTTTATGTGGGGGGTGTGGGGGAAACTTTTTCTAATCTCTTACCTTGACGGAGATGCGATTTTATTCTGTATCGTATCTCCGTCCGCACGACCTAACGTCAAGGAGTTAGCAGCCTTTGCTGGAGATTGACATTTGAGAGCTCCTCCGCGGGGAGCCTACGGGACTTTAACATCACGGAGCCTGCGATCCCTTTGCGAGGGATCAACCTCGGAACCGTGCGTGCTTGCAGACTTAACATCACGGAGCTCACGGTCCCTGGTCAGAGACCGACTTCGGAAACTCCAAGCCGCAGGAGCTTCGACCGCCCCGACGCGGAAGCTTCGACCACCGGCTGCGGGAGCTTCAAAAGCCCCGACGGATGGTTCGACTGCCCCGACTGCAGGAGAATAAAGAGGAAGAAGTTTGGACTTTTTTTTGCCTTTCATCACAGTGAGGAATGTGGGGAATCCGCTGTGGTGGATGTTTATGTTAACTTTTATGTAGTTGTGTCTTGTTGGGTTTTGTTCGTATGGCTGTATGGTAATTCACATATCACTGTACCTTAATTGGTACATGTTTACAATAAAAGACCTTTGAAACCTTTGAATACCATCGCATCATTGATGCAAAACCTTAGAAATAAAAACTAAAAAGACCACAGACACTCAGCAAGTAAGACAGATTCTGCAGAAAGAGAAACCGATAAAGTTTGAGGACCTTGACCCCTTGTAAAAACAGGGAGAGAGAAAATAAGTTTGTTTTCAGTATCAAAGATGGGAGGGGGAGGGGGTGAGTTGTTAGAATAAAGGGAATATCTCCGATATGGTTTGACCAAATGACTCTGTGCCAATTAGAAGTCCGTTGTAGAAACAGAGAACTGCAGATGCATGTTTATACCAAAGACTGAAGAAGTCTGAGAAGGGTCCCGACCCAAAATGTCACCCATCATTTTTCTGCAGAGACACGATAGCGCGACAATTTTACGGGCCACCTTACTCACCATCGTCCCTTTGGTGCTAATGGAAGAAGTTTCATTGAAATCGGTGTTATATTTTTAGTAATTCACATTTTAAAGTTTAAATCTATCTCCTAGGGAGGGAGGGGGAGGGTGGGAGGGAGGGGGGGGGAGGGAGGATAAGTGGGGTTGAGGGGGATGGAGTGGGGGGAGGAGGTGGGTGGGAGGGAGGGGGGAGGAGGGAGGATAAGGGGGGTTGAGGGGGATGGAGTGGGGGGGGAGGGGTGGGGGGAAGGAGGAGGTAGGGGGAGAGGGGGAGGGGAGGAGGAAGGGGGGAAAGGGGAGTGGTGGAGGAGAGGATGCTGCACCAATGCAGGAGAGGTTTGGGCCCAACAGGTCCACTTGGTCTAGTTGTTAAAAACAAGAATGTAGCGCTTTACCAGTGGATAAGCTTATACAAACAGAAAAACCGAGTCAAATTAGAGTCAGACATAAAAGGTTGGTTCTGCTCCAGACAGAAAAGTCACTTAAAGGTTGGAGATATTGACTCTAGAAGGTTGCAAAGTGCGCATATTGAAGAGGAGTTGTTATTCGTTCAGTTTGCATTGGATCTGGTGCAGGACTCCACCGGCATTTAGTGGGGGGGGGGGGGAATTAAAGTGCCAGGCCATGGCCATGTCAGCAAACTGAAACAAAGTACCTCACAAAGTACCCACATTTGGTCTCTCCAATTTAGAGACCACGTTGTGAACATCAGATATAAAGCACTAGACAAGATTAGAACAAGCACAAATGAATCACTGCTTCACCTGGAAAGACTGCACGCCTAGATGGTGAGAAGGGAAGAGAAGAGGTGAAAGCACAAGTCTCCAGTTACATGGGAATTTTACAAGTGATGCAATTACTTTAAACATGTTGTATTATTAAAGGAGCACATACTTAGGATGACTCTTTTCCAAATGCTGTCTAACAAGCTGTTCCACTGCATCACTCCAGGGCACGACAGCTCCATACATTATCTGCAGTACTGCATCAAAAATCAGCTGTGAAGGAATATCACTGTTACCTCAAAGAATAACAAATATTTTATATTTTACATATTTTAACAACTAAAACTCCCAAGTTTTTCTAACCAGCATCTGCAGTTCCTTGTTTAAGCTTTGTACCAACATCAACCAATTCCAAAACTTTTTGCCCAGCCCCATAACATAAATGCCACTGAGAAGATAGAAAGGCAAATCATTCCCAAAGCATTTACTGACATAATTCAAAGCAGCAGCAATGATATACATCCGGAAATACATCTATTCTGAGATCAATCTTTCTTATTGATCTAATACAGTGTTTCACCACTTTGTTCATAAATTCATGTTTATAAGTCATAGGAGCAGAAGTAGGCCATTCGACCCATCGAGTCTACTCTGCCATTCAATCATCGCTGATCTATCCATCCCTCTTCTCCCCATCCTCCTGCCTTTTCCCCATAACCCATGACACCCTTACTAATTAAGAATCTGTCAGTCTCCGTCTTAAAAATACCCAATGACCTGGCCTCCACGTCCGCCTCCTTCTTTGTGAACATCTGGCAAGCAACCCTTCGCAAGTCAGATTTCAGCACTTATGCTCTGAATACAAGGGTGCATATCAAACGTAAATTGAAGGGTCAGATTCACTTCTTATAAAGTCCCACAGCTTTACTACAGTTGACGTGTGTGGTGCAGCCCCATTCATATGAATGGGCCACTGACCTGGATTGAAAGGTACAGTTTAGCAAAAGGCAGGTATCATAAAATGTTGGAGTAACTCAGCGGGTCAGGCAGCAAGAGAGAAGGAATGGATGACGTATCGGGTCGAGACCCTTCTTCAGTTTAGCAAATGGCGATATTTAATTTAATTTAATTGTAATGTTAATTAATTTAAAATCATTTATGTCTGTTTCTGAGTTTTTTTTATTACTCAAGTCCTTTCTAAATATTTAAAAATGATCTTAACAATTAAATTGACTTAAAGAGAACTTAAACTGACAGCAATGATCTTTCAAACAAATCAACAAGCAGTCTTGATTGAGAGGCATTCAGTTCAGATGCCCTAAGCCAATTTGCTGCTTGTGGATTGTAGTACCTTGTTGTATGGCCATCAGAATCATTGGTTCACAATAAGTAAATCTTCAGGAGAGAAGCTTAAAGTTGGTCAATAAAGTTTCTCAATGAAAATAATTACTGGACCTACCATGAGATTGTATTTGTAACTAGTGCAGCGTGGACCCATTGGATCCGAACCTCTCCTGCAGCCCGGCGACCCTCCCCAACTGACGACCGGTGGACCCGTTGCCAGCCGTGGAGTCTCCCCCGGGGCCATGGGCGGGTGAGGGAGGGGGGGGGGAGAAGAAAGGGGAGAGGGAGCCACCCCGGCCCCGACCGGCCATTGCGGCGGCTAGCAGCAGGAGAGCGGCTGCAAGGCGCTGCGGCATCTTTGACCTGCTGGAGGCCATCTTCTTTGACCCTCTGCCGCCACGCTGCACCACGGGAGGAAGGTCAGGCGCGGGGCGATCCTCCCGGCCGGGGGGAGGGAGCGCATTTATTAAAGTTTATCAAGTTAATTGCTTTTAAAATGTAAGAAAACTTGATCAATCGGGACCGCAGCCGAATGGTGAGTAGGGTGGACCTAAAATTGTTGCGCTATCGTGTACCGTTTTGGCTGTATTTCGGGTACGCACAAACAAACAGACAAGATGAGAGTTTTAGTAATATATATATATAGATAGATACTTACGTCAATATCAGTCATGCATCCCAGCACAGCCATAGCCTTGGCCTCCCATGCAGTTTCAAACAGCGAGGCCGAACGTGAGCTACATTGTTCCAGTAAATCCTATTCAAAGCAAGAGAGTGAAACAATTATAAGCATTTAGTCAGTTAGTTCATTTTATTGACATGCTGAGAATGCAGGATGTTAGTTACAATTGCAAAAAAAGTATTTTTAACATCCGAACATTTATCCCTCATGGGAATAGTGATTTAACAACTATGTGGTTGTCTCATCACTCCAATGATCTGGGTTTTATCCTGACTTGCAGTGCAATCTCTGTTAAGACTCCATGGCCGTGCATGTTTGCATTGGTGCTTGTTTCCTCCAACGTCCCACTTTGTGCAGGTTAACTGGCTACTTTTGGAACATGGCAGGAGAATCAAAAAGGTGTTAGCGGGCATCTGAGAGCAAAAATGTTATGGAGGAACAAGTGCAAAATTAGATTGGTGTGACGGTTCCAAGAAGCAGCATAGACATAACAGGGAAAATTGCCTCCTATACAACAAACATGAAAATATAAAATTAGGGTTTGGAAATTTTTTTTTTTCCTTCCCGAAATTTTTCCCAATTTTGTTTTTTATCTGCAATTTTAAGAATATTGTCAAATAAAACACAATTATGGAATTGTCATCCCGTAAAAGACTCAGAGGGTGGTAAATATATGAAACGAGCTGCCAGAAGAGGCAAGAACTATAACAGAGTTTAAAAGATAGGTACATGGATAGAAAAAGGTTAGAGGGATATGGGTCAAACATGGGCAAATAGGACTAGGTTAGATGGGGCATTTTGGCCAGCATGGACAAGTTAGGTTATGACCGTATATAAAATTTAAACTTACTGCACCTACAGTATCTTTGTATGATAGCCTAATTCTGAGCAACTCTACTGATTATCTAAATATATCTTTCTAGTCAACAGTTTACATGATGCCTCACCATTCAGCTCTTGCATTTACTACTGTGCCTACATATGTTTAAACAACTTAAAGTAGAAAGACATTTACTTTTATATAACGCAGTAGCAGTTCTTCCCTCTGTAAATCATGCTTCATTATGTAAGGCTGTATAATCTTTTCAAGAGTCCTTGGAATAAGCTCTGGAGCCAGAACTCTATCCAACATCCGGAATACAATTGTTGATGTTGTTTCCTAATATATAAATCAGAATTAGTATGTAATATACAACAAGATACAAATCCTCCAAATACATAATTTCCCATTACTAATTCAGATTACTGAAATCAGATTTTAAAATGTACTTTTTAGAAAACATGATTAAATATCTTATACTTTAAACCAGATGGTTAATGGGTCTAATTGTATAATCAAATTAAAGTGAAAGATTTACTCAAATTATGCACGAGAAATAGTTCCGGTTCAGTGCTAGATGATTCATCAACTGCGAATAGACACATGCTGATTGGATTAGAGTATTTGATTCAATACGACACATCCAGGTACACTGTTGTGTAGGAAGGAACTGCAGATGCTGGTTTAAACCCAAAAATAGACACAAAAAGCTGGAGTAACTCAGTTCTTCAAAAGGGTCTCGACCGAAACCTCACCCATTCCTTCTCTCCAGAGATGCTGCCTGTCCCACTGAGTTACTCCAGCTTCTTGTGTCCAGTTACACTATTAATCCACAAGTTTAAAATAATCAGCGTCTACTCTGATCTACGGCATAAAATTAAGGCTTGGGCCCTGGTTTTACTATTTATGTAATTACCAAATACCGTACATACAAAACTCATACTCATTTCCTAGCCTACCTTTTCAAGCTCCGAGAGTGCCAGTCTGCAGTTGTACTTTCTGTGGAGATCAACTAGCTCTTGCAGATTATTGACCAATGTCTTCAATTGACACACCTCCTCACAATCAATATTTTCCTTCTAAATTCAACAAAAATGTTTAAAAAATGTAAATAATTCTTTTGCAACATATAAATCCAGCATTTTTTAGCTTTAAAAATATTTAAAAGCTAGCTTTACCATCGCCGCCCACCAAAGAAGTTGCTCCATTGCAATATCTAGTTCGATAATGTACGGGGCAAGTTTTGTTTTACACAGAGGGTGGTGGGTGCCTGGAATGTACTGACAGGAGTGGTGGTGAAAACACAAATGATAGTCGTGTTTAAGAGGCTTTTGGACCTGGGAATGGAGATATATGGATCACGTGAAGGCTGATAAGAGTTTGCCCTGGCAGCATATTCGGTATAGACATTGCGGCCGAAAGGCCTGTTTCCGTGCTGTACTGTTCTATGTTCAGACTTAGTCCTGAAGTTCATTGTGTAGTAGAGACAGACTATCTGCAATATGTTTACCATTGCCTTGCAATATGTGCCCAATTCTAAGCACAGTGATTGAATGAGTCTGGAAACTTCCTAGCCTTTATGACTAGTATGAGGAGTTATCTAATTAGGCATTTTTAAACAGACTGTTCTGACCTTTTCCAGTCAGTTTACAGAATTAACGAAGGATACTTTCTCTCTACTGTACTCAGTTTTTCCATGCTCAACTGATAAATCTTTGGAACTATTCCATGGCCTATTTTATTCTAATTTTTTATACCAAATTTAAAGGCACCAATAGAGGGCAGTTCTTAATTCCCCATTCACATTAATGTCATCCTCAACTGCAAATTTCCTCACAGCCATATCTCACCTTAACAGAAATCTAACCAATCCTTCTAACTTTTCTTTTACATTTTTAAATCCTTCTTTTACACTACTTCCATTGTATTTTCACTAAGCTCATCAATATCTTGAACTCAATTCCTATTCTTTCTTCTTCTCCTTTTCAATTGCCCTCAAATGTCTTCACAATTGCAAATTCATCCAAGTCAAAGAAATGACTAAGTCATACTAAAGCAATCCAAAGTCCAGCCGTAACAAGTCCAAGTTCATTTGGTTTCTTCGCTACAAAGTACAGTTCTGCCATCTGCAATCCATTTTCTGGCCAGTTCGCCTGCAAATGTATGCAATAGGAATAAATTTAGTAAACATGCATTTCAATATTCGCAACAACAGTTTTGCTTTAAAATGAAGAACAATGAAAAGGAGATGAAAAATTAGAAATATAATGTGTAGGGGCCTGTAACAAACTGTTAAAAGGTTGAAAATGTTAGTGAGACAATGGGAGATTGATGGAGAAAAATCTCAACTGAAGCCAAGAACTGGTGTAGGCAAATGGTGGCAGGGAGTATTGAAGTAGTTGACCCTGGTAATAAAGGTATGTTTCAAGTTTCAGCAGCAGAGTGCCCACGCAAGGAATGGGAAACGAGATAGCATTGGGAAAAGACCATTGTGGTGATGAAGAGGATTTGGGATGAAAAACTCAGTTTAAGTTTAAGTAGAATCCTCATGATATGGAATCTGTAGGGAACAGGTCTCGCTAATTTAAGTTAGAACAAATTCCACCCCTTCTTTATCTGCACATTGGACAAATATGACAAATCGATGAGGAGATTGGACATCGTAGTTATATGCAAAAGAAAGGTGTTATTAGCTGGCCGGATAATTTCGGCCTTTTTACTTTTGTATAAAATAGAACAAATAGCTTTTATTGCTTCATATTTTTTGTATAAGATAGCAGCCTTAGCATTTGCTTTTTTAACAAATCACTTTCAGCAGCTTGGGAAAAGAATTTGATAACTTTTATATTCAGCAGTTTGGAGAAATCAATGACAGCCCATTAACATCACAACAAATCCATCTCATTCTCAGAAATATAATAATCTAATCTTTTGGACTTATTACCTTCTCAGTCAGCTCAAGACTGCGGGCTTTGTGCTCCAACCATTTTACTAGAAGTTTCTACAAAAATTCAAAACAAAAAAGGATTTTGCAACGTCCAAAAGGAAAAGAAAACTAAAATTCTTTAACAACTCCATTATCAAAGGTTATTACCTTGCCTTCAGGAACAATCTTTAAAACAAAGGGTATGATGACGTTTCCAAGCCAGAGGCACAATTCCCCTGAAGGCATGGTTGCCGGAATAGAATCAAGCAAACTCTGAAGTCTTTTCAAATCAAATTTGCTTTCAAACTCCACCTGAGAGTGAAAATTGATCACAAGAACAAAAAACTTACTATTCATTCAACAACTACGAAGCTCCACATAACCTCCAAACTGCTCGATTAATCAAGTACTATTTGAAACTAACTGCATATTTTCCGCTTACTTGCTTACTGCTTATTAGTGGTCTGTAAAATAGATGTGAAACATCAGTGAGAAACCTGGCTACATTAAAATGCCAGCAACATTGTATAGAAAATAAAGCAGGCACTGCGGTTAGTTCAATCAATTAGAATGGTCAATAATCAGCAAGACATCACACCAACGTGGCATTTCGTGCTAAAAGCAGCAACAGTGAGCAAGGCAAGATCTGAAATTTGCCACTGTAAATAATCATGCAGTCAAAGCATAACACATAACTGGAGAATAAAACTAACATGCTACCAATTAAATGTGCAATGTCTGATATAGTCAGGCTATGTTTCCAAATCTTGCTGCAGAATCATATATTATACTTAAATATATATTAAACACATATCTGCTTTGAGTGTATTTTGTTTTCCGCTAAAGTTATGGCACAACAATAAGATGGAGTGTCTGTAGCCATACCTGTACTAAAACTGAACACCACCCTGAAGGACAATGATACCAGATGAATTTTTATCAACAGGTCAAAAGCTTCATGGTCAGATTTCAAGGTACCAGTTTTCCACTTCCAGATTTTATTAAGGCAGGAAAACAAGTTCAATTCAGAGTTTGAACTCGTATACTCTGGGTTACTGATGCAGTAAAATAACCATTTCATTTCCCATAACTGGATCAGCAGCATGGAGCCAGGCTTGGTACCATCCTGCACTCAAAATTTCCAATGAGATACAGATAATGTTTCTAATCAATAAGCACTTCAAACCACCTTGCAGGAAGCGAAAGAGAAAGTCAGGACATTTGTGTGGCTGCATATCAAAATTAAATGTTGTGAGGCATTAAGCTGTGGAATGCTGAGGAATGCTGATTCCCCAAGACTGGCATTAACACTTATCTATTTAGTATTAGAATGAAATGATGGGAAAACAATTCATGATGCCGAACAAATCTATCACCTGGTGTCTCAACCAAATATACTCTGCACATTTCTGATTTCCCTCTTGCAGCTGCAACAGTACATCATTAAAAAGGTCTTCATTGTTTACAAACTTGATCCAAACAATACCACTGCAAAAGAAATTAAATATTAGTCATGTTACACATAGCTAAAAAACTTAAAGCAGGGACAGCACAAAGTCTGAAAAAACTCAAGATTCATTGAACCCATGTTTAATGCTTGATACAGCCATAACTTGGAAAGTGTCCTCGGTATAAATTCATATGCAGGTTTATTTCAGAACTTGCTTCACTTTTACCAGACAGTAGGAGACAAAAGAGGAGAACTTTTTATTTTAAAAAGTAATTAAAAATATTTGGGCTTTGCTGGAAAGACCAGAATTCAATGCCTTTCTTTCACTACCCTTCAGGCAGTGATGGTGATGAACCATCTTCATGAAAGGTTGAGTAAAGGAGCAAAGAGGTCCTTCTGCAGTTGTACAGGGCCCTAGTGAGACCACACCTGGAGTATTGTGTGCAGTTTTGGTCCCCAAATTTGAGGAAAGACATTCCCACTATTGAGGGAGTGCAGCGTAGGTTCACTAGGTTAATTCCCGGAATGGCGGGACTGTCGTATGTTGAAAGACTGGAGCAACTGGGCTTGTATACTCTGGAATTTAGAAGGATGAGAGGGGATCTTATTGAAACATATAAGATTATTAAGGGATTGGACACGCTAGAGGCAGGAAATATGTTCCTGATGTTTGGGGGAGTCCCAAACCAGGGGCCACAGTTTAAGAATGAGGGGTAGGCCATTTAGAACGGAGATGAGGAAAAACATTTTCACTCAGAGCTGTGAAGCTGTGGAACTCTGCCTCAGAAGGCAGTGGACGCCAATTCCCTGGATGCTTTCAAGAAAGAGTTGGATAGAGCTCTTAATGATAGCGGAGTCAAGGGATATGGGGAGAAGGTAGGATGATTGTGGATGATCAGCCATGATCATGGTGAATGGTGGTGCTGGCTCAAAGGGCCGAATGTCCTACTTCTGCACCTATTGTCTATAAATTACAGGTGTTATGAGGAACCTCCCACAACAAGGATGACATTGGATTGACCGAAGAAATGATGATATATTTCCAAGTCAGGATGGTGTGACATGGAGGGGAGCTTATAGCCTGCAGTTGTTTGTGTACTAGATACTCTGATCTCAGCAACAGATGGCATGGATGTGGAAAGATATGCCAAAAGTGGTTTGGCGATTTGTTGAAGCGCATTTTGTATAACGACAGAGCGATGGAGTACAAAGAAATGGAAAAACTGACCATATAGGATGGTAGGAGATGTACTAATCAAGCAACCTATCCTTCCATCCAATGATGTCAGTCCTAGCTCGTCCTTCTCAAGGTCAAGGTCAATTTCAATTACACTTCTCCATATCAATTTCACCCACCAGCTATTTCCTGAGACTGCCGCTGGTATGTTTTACCATCTCACTTGCAAGCTGCTCAACAATTTTTGATTGTAAAACTGCATAATGATAAAAGGTATGGGAAGAGGATGGATCATTCTAATTAGGATTATTTGTCCACATGGAGAGAGTTGTGAGATAAATGAAGAATTTCTGGAACGCAACTTCCACACATTTTAGTTCCTCACAGCCCAACTCAATGTTCCCCGGGCTCCCTTATCTCCCACCTAAATAACTTTTTTAAAATACATCTCAAAATCTACTTCTTCATACAAGAATTTGGTCTTTTCTTCTAACTCCGAGTATTTATCTGCTTACTCTTTTTTTTTTTTAAACCTTTCTCTGTTAAGTGTCTTTTAGCAACACACAAAAAAAAGAAAATCTAACCTGAACTTCTTGGGTCCAAATGCCTCATGAAAAGTAGTAAGCCTTGCTTCTGCTCGTAAAATCTGGAATTTTTGATGAAATGGATAAAATGAGCAATTCATATTTTCCTTGACCAAAAAATAATTATGAAAAAGTTTCTTTTTATTACCTCTACCAGCCACATAGCTTGCTCATCAGTCAAATACAGAGACTTTTTATCTTCTTTCTTTTGACTCTGTAAACAGTAGACTGCCAGTTAATAACTTTTACACAAGAAGCTAAATTAAATAAAGCAGTGTGCAAAACTCACCCGTTTTTTGGCATAATTTAACATTTCCAAAGTTGTTTCGAAAGTTGGCCAAGGAACATCCAGACAGTATTTAACTACAAATTGATCGTCCTGGATGCAAAGGGAAATTAAACACAGCCAATCAGAAAAAATACAAAATATAACCAACTTTACTTTTATATTGTAGGTAATTACCTGGACTTTGCGCAAGTCTGCTTTTGCTTCTTCAACTATGTTCTCCCATAATGATAGATCAGAATCTCCTAAAGAAAGCGAGGCTAGATTCTCCAAAGCTATATTCAGCCTGACTTTGTATACCAACTGGAAAAAGAAAGTTTCTGCACTTATTAAAATATTGACTTTCATTTTTTCACTACAGCAGAATTCAAAGTTCATTAAAGCAGAGCTGACTGCTCAAATGTATTAGTGATTACATTTCTTACATGGTTGCTATACTTTGCTTACTCACAACACAAAACTGCCTGGAAAGGGCAAAGGAATAAATGAAGGCCATTACTTTAGTTAAAGATTTACTCATCAGCTGCTTGGAAACAAGTTTTCTCAGGAATTAAAATAATACAAAAAGGGGGACAATTTCTCAATAATGTACCCGGCATTTCAAAGATAGAAACACTCCTAGTTCTATAGATGCTATGTACCTTTTTTTTTCATGACACCATGCTTAATTTTTAAGGCTGTGAATGGTTCTTGAAATTTGGTATAAACAATAAGGGTTAAATGTCTTTTGCAGTTCTTCAATACAAGCTTGGATTCTCCAGAGATTGTCAAATACTTGTCAGGATAGTCAAGTGTACATGATCAAACAGCCATTTCTCATGAACAACAATGTTAGAATCATTACATACTAACCTTACCCCTGTATTCTCGCATAACCATCACTGCTAGGTCTGCACTCAACTTTCTCAAATGCACACCTCTCCGTAGCCCTTCCACCCGTTCCTCACCAATTTGTTATTTTAAATTTTAATGTACATCTCTACAAACAAACTTACTTCCACATCCAAACCAAACTGTAGAGCAAATTTCTCTGCTTCCTCGAATTTATGCTTGTAGAGCAGGCGACTGAGTCTAAAGACACAGGTCATGAAATGTGTTAATAGCATAACCAATCTAATTAACAAAAACAAGAGAAAGAAAAAGCTTGTTGTTGGACACTTATCAACCAAATTATGTGCTGATGTAATATTTAATAAGTGACAAAGAACATTGGCATCTGCAACACCAATATACAGTTCCCTTGAATCCACCAATGACCACAAGAAACAGGAGTAGCAGTACACTAAAACATGCGATTCGACAGCAAGATCACATCAACAATTGAAAACATTTTTAAATTCTCGCCCGCGAGCCCAATGGTACAAACTGTTTTACCACAGTAACTGCACCCTCTAAATTACTGCACAAAATGCCAAATCATATTTCCTCTCCCAGACAATTAAATGCCAAACTAAACAGCAAATCTCACCATCCTCACAAATTAATTCAGCATTTGTAGTAAAGCAGATATATCCTGTATCTCATGTGTGTCATACAGAAACACCCAGGAGAAAAAGCTGCTGAAGTGTTCAAAATCGTCAATGTAAAATTCAACTATTCAGTGGTCATGGATATCTTGGAGTGTTTTCACAATGACATTAAATAGACATTGTACAATACCAGGTCGAGTCAGCCTGCTCTCAGGTCGTTGTAGAATAAGATGTGGTGGGGGGAGGTGGGAAGAGAGGAGGGGTTGAGGAAAGGGAACAGCGAAAGATGCTGGAGTGGAGGGAGAGTGGCTAGTGCAAGGAGTGGATAGGAGAGCAGGACCCAACAGCAGATTCGGGTCAGTCACAAAGTAATGAAGAAGCTCAAAAGAGAAGGATCAAGTAGGACAAGGATAAATGAGTGCTCAACAGATGCAAAGAAAAAGACAGGCATTAAGGTTTTTTTAATTTCCTATTAACTGTTTTTTATTATTGATGTTCAATGTAGTTTTATGACAGTCATTTTCTATCTTTATCAGTTTATTTCTTACCTATTTTCTGGCAATGCTTCAGTTAAACATCTCATTGCAACTGCTGAAGTGACTCCTTCAGATGAACTAATATTTCTGAAAGTAGAAAATTACTACATGTAAAGACACGGCAGAGACGCGGGTTCAATCCAAACTAGGGCTGTCTGTACGGAGTTTGTACATTCTCCCCATGACCACGTGGGTATTCTCCGAGATCTTCGGTTTCCTCCTACACTTCAAAGACGTACAGGTTTGTAGGTTAATTGGCTTGGGTTTGTACACTTGGTATAAGTGCAAATTATCCCCAGTATGTGTAGGATAGTGTTAATGTGCAGGGATCGCTGGACGGCGGTGGGCCGAAGGGCTGTATCTCCAAACTAAACTTAGTTGTATTTCATTGATTTTGACAATACTTTAAAAGAATGACAAACACAAAACAAAAATTGTAACACATGTACACTTAGTCAATTTATAATGTACAATTGAAATGCAATATAAAAGACTTTGAATATTTCTACTGGTAAATATTTTCCTACCGTTTCTGATTTTCATAAAGTCCTTCCAAAATGTATATAGAGTCCTGTATGAAAAACAGTACAATACAAATCAAGTACGAAAGCTTAAACTTGACCGGTTTAATCTAACAATCAAGTCAACTGCAATGTAGTCATGAAGTGGCAAATTACAAACTTTTCTCTAAAGTCCCTCGAGCAGATCTCACCTGCATCGCACAAGCAATAGGAGGGCATAGAGACAATTGTGAGAAAATAAAATATCAAACACGTTAGCAAGATTTATTGCATATTATTTTGTAATTATGAATGAATAAGTTTATTGGCCAAGTATGCATATACAAGGAATGGCCTTGGTGCTCCGCTCACAAATGACAACACAAACGTACAGTTAACAATTAAGAATAAAGCATAAACACTATCAAAACAATAAGGATACACCATTACGGTCTAAACATGTAGGTGAAAATAAACCAGAGCAAAAAAGAGACTACAGACTTTGGTTATTGAGTAGAACTATCACTGGTGTAAAAAAGCTGTTTTTATGCCTGGCTGTGGCTGCGTTGACAGTCCGGAGTTGCCTTCCAGAGGGAAGTGCTTCAAAGGGATTGTGGCCAGGGTGAGAGGGGTGAGAGATGATCTTGCCCACTCGTTTCCTGGCCCTTGCAGTGTACAGTTCGTCAATGGAGGGAAGGTTGCAGCCAACAACCTTCTCAGCTGTGCGAATGATCCGTTGCCGCCTCCGGATGTCGTGCTCGATGGCTGAGTCAAACCACACCATGATGGAGAAGGTGAGGACGGACTCAATGATAGCAGTATAGAATTGGACCATCATTGCCTGTGGCAGATTGTGTTTCCTCAGTTGCCGCAGGAAGTACATCCTCTGTTGGGCCTTTTTGACTGTGGAGTCGATGGTGGCCCCCCATTTAAGGTCCCTGGAGATGATGGTTCAAAGGAACTTAAATGACTCCACAGATCTGACTATGGTGTTGTTGATGGTGAGTGGGGGGAGGGGAGGGGGATCTCGTCGAAAGTCTACAATTAGTTCCACTGCCTTGAGAGCATTGAGCTCCAGGTTGTTGCGATGGCACCAGGACGCCAGTTGTGTCACTTCCCATCTGTAGGCAGATTACTCCCATCCTGGATCAGTCCAATCAGGGTAGTGTCATCCGCAAACTTGAGGAGCTTGACAGAGGAGTCTGTGGAGGTGCAGTCGTTGGTGTAGAGAGAGTAAAGGAGAGGGGAGAGTACGCAGCTTTGCGGAGCTCCTATGCTGAGGGTCTGCGGGTCCGAGATGTGCTTTCCCAGCCTCACATGCTGCTTTCTGTCTGTCAGGAAGTTGATGATCCACTTACAGAGGGGTTCAGGCACAGTCAGCTGCGAGAGTTTGTAGTGTAGTAGCTCTGGCACAATGGTGTTCAAAGCAGAGCTAAAGTCCACAAACAGAATCCTGGCATAGGTCCCCTTGCGGTCTAGGTGCTGGAGGATGAAGTGCAGGCCTAGATTGACTGTGTCGTCCACCGATCTATTGGCCCTGTATGCAAACTGCAGGGGGTCCAGCAGGGGGGTATGTAATGTTTTTCAGCTGGGCCAGCACAAGTCCTTCAGGGGTCTTCATGACTACAGAGGTCAGTGCGACAGGTCTGTAGTCATTAAGACCAGAGATCCTTGTCTTTTTGGGTACAGGGACAATAGTGGAGACCTTGAAGCAGATAGGGACAGTGCAGGTTTGCAGGGACTGGTTGAAAATGTCTGTGTAGATCAGTGCCAGTTGTTCGGCACAGAGCTTGAGGGTAGAAGGGGAAACATTGCCCGCTTCCTGGAGATTTCCGGGTTTTCTGTTTTCTGAATAGCCTCTCCACCTCCGCAATTTCTATTGTTAAACTGGAGTTATTCTGTGAGGATGTGCAAATTGGTGATTGCAGAGGGGTGTGGGGGGGGGGGGAAGGGCCAGTCTTTGCAAACTCCAGCCAGTCTCTGAGTAGGTGTGAATTGCTGCTTGGGGAGGAGTGGGTTGGACGGATCCAGTCTTTGCAAACTGGAGTCAGTCTTTGAGTACGTGTGAAGTGGTGATTGGGGGTGGGGGTCCCAGGGTTCTGTTTCTGTTTCTCGAACCTGCGGTAGAACGCATTCAGGTCGTTGGTCAGCTGACGATTGTCCAAGGAGCATGGGGTTTTCCTCTTGGAGCTGGTGATTTCTTACAAGCCCTTCCAAACTGAAGAAGGGTCATTAGCTGAGAACTTGCTCCTCAGCTTCTCAGAGTACCTTTCCTTGGCAGCTCTGATTCCTCTTCTCAGCTTGTACTTGGCCTGCCTGTAGAGGTCCCCGCTCCTGTTGGCCTCATCTTTTGACTGGTGGAGCTGTCTGAGTTCTGCTGTGAACCAGGGCTTGTTGTTGTTGAACCAGATCCGTGGGAATGCAACTGTCCTCGCAAAAGGTGACATAGGATGTCACAGTATCTGTGTACTCATCGAGACTTGTGGTTGCTTCCCTGAATTGAATATGCAATTATAGGAATGAGAAAATGGTTATAAAATTATGAATAAATTCCTGAATAAACAAATTATAAAATGGGCATTGTTTATTGTTTTGCAGTCAACAATGTAAAATTAAATGCATGATAAATTGATTGCAAACAAATTCATTCGTAAACAGAAAACAAATTGTTCTTACTTGGAAATGTAAAGTTACAATAATTCTTAGTGACTTACTTCAAAGTGAAAAGGTAGTTTCAAATTACTGAGGATATATTCCTGAGCTTCCCTTACCTGACCAACATCTGTTTGAACCAGAGCCGAAACATTTGCCACTTCCAAAGAGTACAGTAGTTTCATTGTGGGCAATGAGTAAACCACGAGGTTTCTCATCTGTAAATAATCACACAATCATATTTCACTTAAATTTTGGGAACAAAACACTAGAACTTTGCTGAAGTTACCTCTGATTTAATTATTATGTCTTTCAAAGCACTTAAATTTGGATTGATGTTCAATAAGAATACATTTCACAGGGCAACAACCAAGCATCAGTTGAAAACATTGGGAAACTACATAAAATTTTACCTCGTTGTTCACTGGGACTGTCAAAGCCACAAGTTTCAAGTTAGCTATCCCTTGCCTATGAAGAGATAATATTAAATTAGATATAATTCTGTATCAATAACTACTTACATTTATTAACACCACCTTTAATGCTGAAGAAATATCCCAATGCACATCAGAGGCATGCAGAAAAAATGCTGAGGTACATGGAGGCACCAGGAGAAATAACTATTTGCTTGGACAAAGTGTACTTTTTAAAGGCAGAGGATGGAAAGATGTAGGTAAGGAATTGCAGACCTTGGGGTCTACATAAATGATGATACATCTAATAATAGATGAAAAAGGAATAGAATTTTACAAGAGACTAGAGTTTGAATACAAAGAATATCACACACACACACCCTATAAAATTGCACAAAGTGAATCAGCAGATATACTGCTTAATAGCAAGAGGTTTTGCTGACAAAGTTCGATGGAAATGGACAAGAATGATGTTCACAGTAATGTAAGCAACATGTATGATTTGGTAGTATTGACAATCTAAACCGTCTATTTTCTATACTTTTAAAAATCCATGGGTAGCATTTCATGAAGATTGCATGTCCGCAATAGTGTGCATAGTCTGCTTGTCCTTTTCAACTCTCACTCAAAACTTCCAGTGAAACATGCTAAATTAAATCTTTATTTCCTGGAAACTCAGTAACTGCAGTAAATATATTCTTCCGAACTGCTTCAATTTGATAGCAAAGCAGAGCGAGAATTATATCATCAGCAGTAACCAAAGATTGTTAAGGTTTCTTCAAATAATCCAAATCATCTGCTACATTCTGGAGGAAAAGAAACATTATTTCATGTGACAAAATTGATTAACTGAATTGAAAAGTCTAAAATCACTAATACAAGCCAACATTACAACATCAGCACATTGTTTTAATATCGTACTTGGTAATAACAGCAGAATGGCCCTCTGTAGTCACAAAAAAATCTTGTATTTGAACCGAGGGCCATGACCAGATCATGACAAGGGCATGGGCATCCCACATACTGAGGACATACTGAAACAAAGAATTAGGCCATTAGAATTTATTTAACAGACAGGATTTAAAATAAGGTAAATCAGTAAATATTTAATTTTGTTTAGTAGTCAATTAAACTTACAGTGTCGTCCAGGATAAATATTGTATCCCCAAGAATTTGACAGTTCTTAACACCTATATTTAGAAAAAAATCAGTTTGAATATCTTGATTGAAAAAGTACGAAAGATAATTAAAAACTTTGTTTTGAAAAATTAATGTTCCTTCCTTCCTTGCTCCAACCATAAAAGCTACACAAAAAAGACGAGTAATTTTAATACAAACCTCATGGTTGTTTAGTACATTTTTAACCTTCAACTTGTTTAATTTTAATTCTTGCAAACATTACATTCTTACACTTTCATTTCAACTATAGACTGAATGAGATCATCAGAAGACTCAACAGAACAGCAAGTTGTAAGATACTGAGACATTTTAGAAGCACATTGAGCAGGCTAAATATAGTTCGAACACCCATAAACTTTTCCTGCAAATAAATCCCTACATGAGCCATCAACATTTTTGAAATACTAAATGCATTGCAGTGTTTTTCCATCTAGAATTACATGATAAAACAGGACCTTCACTGTTTTACCAAGCATACAACCACATATCTGCACACATTTTGCTGCACAGGGGTGATGGATTGTAAAAGACACACCCAGCAGCAAGTGCAGATAGATACAATAAAAGCAAATGTACTGGGAGGCTGCTGGGCAGAGGGAACACTCCCAATTCACCTCACAGGACTTGGAGCTGTACATTAATGCCAAAGATGCATGGAATGAGATCTTGTACGAGGTCTTGAGAAGGGAGGATGTTGAGTGGTGACAGATGATCCAGTTAAGAGGTTAGGGGGAGATAATCATGGTGATATTCTGCCAAAGCAACATTACCCACACCAGAGAGCAACACTGCAAAATGTTTTCTGATCTTAGCAGACATGTCACGGTCAGATACCTTCATTTAAAGGAAAACACACACACACCAACATGGCTAACTCACATAGAGGTCAGGCATTCAAGAGGCAACATATGATATTTACTGATGTCCTTAATCTTCACCATTTAGGCAAATCCAATAAGAATAGGAGGGAGGCATCATGCACTGAATGAGATGGGGATGTTAACATAGCAAAAAAGCATAATGGTGGGGAGGAGCCAGTGCTGCAGATAACTGGAAGTCAGTAGGATGTCAGCTATGTGGTCCAATGTTTCATTCTGATGACAATATCCACACTGAGATCTTAGTCAACGCATATCCTCATTGACATGTTCGTGCTGCATCAACTTGAAGAGGTAGATTTTTAATCTGAACAGTCCTATCATGCTTTGCTTTTGCAGCATGATGATATGCCTGAGGCTATTTCCTCTTCAGAGAAGGGAAAATGTAATGAATGATTTCATTCATATGTATAGCAATTGATTATTTGCAATATTGGCACCCACTTCCCAGTGCGACCGTTTTGAAGACCACAAATTATTTTGCCAAAATAAAGAGGCTCGTTAATTAAGCGACATGAATTTGAGAAAGCAGAACAAATCCCAGTGTTAGCTGATAGATCAGCTATTATTATTTAAAGCACAAGGAGGCATAAGGAAACATTATCCAAAAAAGAGTCTCTAAATATGCACCAAGGTCCCCCTGAAGAATTGATAATTATGTTAGATGTGGAGATTGCAACAGACTCGTTTCTCATCAAGGAAAATATCATTAAAGGGACAGTGTGAATAATACTCATTGCACAAAACAAAGAAATAAAACGGTCAGCAAGTTATTACTTTAAAAAATCGGTTAGAATGGTAAATGGTTTCCAAAGTGATGCTTCAATATATTTAAATTTTATTTACCTTTCATTATGGATGAATCAACAACATGACTGGCCTCCAATTCCTTGACATCATTCATGTTCCATGTTGACAATACACTATCACCTGTACCCTGAAACACATTACATATCAATATAATAATTTCTCTGCTGCAGATATACAAAATTTCAGCAGGGAAAATAAAACCATACAAAATAGATCTATTTATAAGAAGGTAATGAAACTACAAAGGTTATTTAAACATATTACTGCAATTGCTTTTTGCACTATGCATATTTAAGTGAAGTTTCCATGCTCCTGTACTTCTTGGGTGAAGTGATGATAGGTGTGGGAAATTTAACCTGGGCAAGTAACTGTAGCTGATGTGCCAGTAGTGGAGGCCTCAAATGTTTAGCACATGCATGGAATACTGAACAAGCAAATTGTTAAATCCTAGAAAAATTATTGAAATCACCCAGAAAAGGGCTCCTCTGGAACTAAACTGATTTACAACTGCAGATCGCCTATTCTCTCACGGAGTTGTATATTGACACTTCTGATCTAATGTGCTCAACTTTTTCCAGAGATTATCTTCTAGTTCTGATTTATAATAACAAAAACACATCATACGAAACAAGGCGTATAAGAAAATAACTGCAGATGCTGGTTCAAATCGAAGGTATTTATTCACAAAATGCTGGAGTAACTCAGCAGGTCAGGCAGCATCTCGGGAGAGAAGGAATGGGCGACGTTTCCGGGCGAAATATGAGGTAAATATGGCCCACCGGAAATTGGAGGAACAGCACCTCATATTTCGCCTGGGCAGCTTGCAGCCCAGTGGTATGAAACATCGATTTCTCCAACTTTAGATAGTTCCTCTGTCCCTCTCTTCCCCTCCCCCTTCCCAGATCTCCCTCTATCTTCCTGTCTCCACCTATATCCTTCCTTTGTGCCGCCCCCCTGACATCAGTCTAAGGGTCTCGACCCGAAACGTCGCCCATTCCTTCTCTCCCGAGATGCTGCCTGACCTGCTGAGTTACTCCAGCATTTTGTGAATAAATACGAAACAAGGCAATCTACACCCAAAGAAGCCACCTTTTTTAGTGAAAGTTTTCCCAGCTGTAACCAGAACAAAATGCTGAGAAGCAACTGGAATCAATCGGTGCAGATCTTTCACTAATTACAATAGATAACTGCAAGAACCCTTGCAACACATCAAATGCTCAATGATTTCACTCTGTGGGTACAGATTTGAATTTATAAGCGTTTAAGTAATTTGCCCATGCACTGTAGAGTTTAAATCAGAAACTTCCAATTCAGATCACTGTTACATAGAATACTTTATTGAGGACCCTGAAAACAGTTAAAGGTGACAAATAACTAATGCCAAATCTAAAAGAAGATCCCACTTACCCCAACAAGCAGTTTAATATTGCGTTTCAAACTAGTGATCGCTGCAAAGGTACAGCCAACTGTGTGCTTATCTTCAGTCTGCACAAACCTAATCTTCATTTGTTCCTTCAACTAATATGAAGAGAAAATACATTTTGAAATTAACTGCAATATACCTTCAATATAGTAGTATTAAAAGATAATCTTTAGAAAATCTAGAGATCTTACAGTTTTTATAGCATTGAAATCCTTCATCTCAATTGCTGTAAAAAAAAAAATGCAAAGCATCATAAATAAATAGTACTGAAATTTTAGAATTACTATATATACATCTATATACTAAAACTCTCGTATGTTTCTGAACTACAGCCAAAATGGTACACGATAGCGCGACTATTTTAGGCCCACCTTACCGTCGTCCCTTTGGTGCTAATGGAAGAAGTTTCGTTGAAATCGGTGTTATATTTTTAAAGTTATTCACATTTTAAAGTTTAAATCTATCTCCTCGGGAGGAATGGATGGGGAGGATAAGGGGGGTTGAGGGGGATGGAGTGTGGGGAGAGGGGAAGGGGAGCGAAGGGTGGAGGGGGAGCTGCACCAACGCAGGAGAGGTTTGGGCCCAACTTGGTCTAGTATATATATATAAATATAAAACTAAAACTTTTTTTTTAATATATATATATCAAAAAATACTTTATTCAAGTAATAAATATTTGCTTACAAAACATCTTTTATAAACAAACCCATCCGACATTTCCGGAGGTTACACATTCGATACGGGCATTCACTTCCAAATTTACAGACATTTACCCAGTATGCCTTATTTGGAGGGGCGTCTCCACCACACCCTGCCCCCCATGTCCAGCAGCGGAAGGACCCTAGACTGTGGTCCTCCCCCACAGGGCCTTGGCGTTGGCTGCACCGAGCTTCAGTGCGTCCCTCAGCACGTACTCCTGCAGTCTGCAGCGGGCCAGTCGGCAACATTCCTTGACGGACAGATCGCTCCGCTGGGAGGTCAACAAGGATCGGGCAGACCAAAGAGCGTCTTTTACCGAGTTGATGACCTTCCAGCAGCACTCGATGTCAGTCTCCGAATGCGTCCCTGGGAACAGTCCGTAGATCACAGAGTCCTCTGTGACGGAGCTGCTCGGAATGAATCGTGACAGGGACCCCTGCAAACCTCTCCAGACTCTCTGTGAAGAGGTGGGCCACCGTCTCCTCTCCATAGCAGCCGTCCTGAGGGCAGCGTGCGCTGGTAGTGAGGTTCCGGCGGTGCAGGAAGGATCTGACTGGGAGGGCTCCTCTCACCGCCAGCCAAGCCAGGTCTTGGTGCTTGTTGGTGAGTTCTGGCGATGAGGCATTTTGCCAGACAAGCTGGGCAGTCTGCTCTGGGAACCACGCCACAAGATCCATGGAGTCATTCCCCTCCAGTGCCTGCAGGACGTTCCGTGCTGACCACTGCCCGATGGACTTGCGGTCAAAGGTGTTGGTCCGGAAGAACCTTTCCACGAGCGACAGATGGTGCGGCAATGTCCAGCTGACTGGCACATTGCATGGCATCTGCGCCAGACCCATCCTTCGCAACACCAGGGACAGGTAGAACCTCAGCAGGTAGTGGCACTTGGTGCCCACGTGCCTTGGCTCTACGCTCCGCCTGATGCAGCCACACACGAAGGTGGCCATCAGGAAGAGGGCGACGTTGGGCACGCTTTTACCCCCGTTATCTGCCAACTTGTGCATTGTGGCTCGTCGCACCCGGTCCATCGCCGACCCCCAGATGAAGCAATATAAAACTAAAACTGAGTTGGAGAAGACAGATGCCATTCAGTAGAAACATTCAGGAGGAAGCTTGGAATTCAAAGGTAGGACTCAGGCACCAACAGTTAAGAGAAAGCGGTTGTAATGTAAATGAGAAAGCAATATCTAGAGCAGCGAAATGAGAGTTCCATATGTCTCAAGACATTACAAGTACTGTAGTCATTGGACATGGGCTGTGGGAAACCTCTTATTCTTAAGAATACGTAGAATTCTGGGACGAGGTCTTGAGAGTGAATCCTGGGACCATAGGCATGTGGAACTTGCAAGTTAATCTTATCCCCCAACTGGACTTCCAAATTAACCCCTCTCCAAAGTCATCCAAGCACAGATTAAACAAAAGGCACTGTCACTGTTATCCCCAGCAACACACTTAAATTAGGCAGGTATTACAGAATCAGAATAATGCAGGTATCAGAATAACTAGGATTAATGGAAAGTGAGAAGTATTTTATGCGAGTGGAAAGGATGATGCACAAGTATACAGGAGGTTGCAAACAGGTTGTGGAACTTGGATGTTCATGCACATCTCCAAACAATCACACTTCATTTTTATGCTTTCCATTATCATTTAGAGTCATGGATTTGATGCAGCATGCACAAAGGCCCGTTATCCATGCTCACCAAGGGGGTTCAATGATTCCCCGCTCCTGTAGGCCTCATCTTTTGACTGGTGGAGCTGTCCGAGTTCTGCTGTGAACCAGGGCTTGTTGTTGTTGAACCAGATCCGTGGGAATGCAACTGTCCTCGCAAAAACTGACATAGGATGTCACAGTATCTGTGTACTCATCGAGACTTGTGATGCAGCATGCACAAAGGCCCTTTATCCATGCTCACCAAGGGGTTCAATGATTCAATTCAATAGTGTTTTATTGTCTCAAGTACCTGGGTACATTGACATTTTTTGCATACATTTCAGTACAAATGTATAATAGGCACAATCATACTTAAGTACAATAGTGTAGGAATAGTAGATTACACTAAAGCAGTACACAAGAGTTGTCGCATTTCTGGTGCCACTTTGTATGATTAAAGTCCAAAGTTGTTAAAAATGTTGAGTCTTAACATGGACAGAAATGCCTATTGTTCTGGCAGGAGCACTGGGGTCGGAGTTGCAGGGGTTGTCCTGGCCTGGCAATATTGCCGATCTTTCCTGAGCTAGTCCTATTTCGCCAATGTACCTCCAAACCTTTCCTATCCATGTACCTGTCCAAATATCTTTTAAACTTTGTAATTGTACCCTCCTCTACCACTTCCTCTGGCAGCTTGTTCCAGACCCCCACCAGCCTCTGTATCCCTCAGGTTAAATCTTTAAACTTTTTCTCTCTCACTTCAAATGCATGTTCTGTAGCTTTAGACTTCCCTTCAGATAGAAAAAGACTAACCATCCACCTTATTTATGCCCCTCATGACATTACGCTTACCCCTCAGCCTCCTTCACGTTAGAAGCAAAACAGTCTAAGCATATCCATTCTCACTATCGCTAAAGTAAAGTGACATGATGGTGCAGTTGGTAGAGTTGCTGCTTCGTAGCGCCAGTGACCTGGGTGCAGCCTTGACAGTGAATGTTATCTGTGTGGAATTTGCTCGTTCTCTGTGACTACCTCCCAAAGACATGCGGGTTTGTAGGTTAATGAGCCTCTGTAAATCGCCCGCACTATGCTGGGAGTGGCTGCAAAGGTGGGATAACATAGAACTAACGTGAACGAGTGATCAACAGAAGTATGGTCTCAGTGAGCTGAAGGGTCTGTTTTCATCAATCAATCAAGGGCTTCAGTCAAGCAACATCCTTGTGAAACATTTCTGCACCCTCTCCAGTTTAAGCACAACCTTATAGCAGGGCTCACAATATTCCAGGGATAGTCTCATCAACATCATGTACAGCCGTAACATGACATTCCAACTCTTGTATTCAGTGCCCCATTGAATGAAGGCAAGCTCACCAAATGCCTTCTTCACCAGCTTGACTAAACTCTACTTTACCCGTACTACCTTGTACTTTGCCTTTAATTGCAATGCTAGTATTTTACCTTCCTGAAGTTTGGCAAGCTGAAGACATGAAACCCAAAAGAAACCATTGTTGCTTAGTAGGGCCACGTAGTAGGTGCCTAAAAAAAGGAAAGAAAAGGTATACCAGCAGTGAAACTTCACTTCAATGAAATTCTTATAACAAGATTCCTCCTTTCCTTCTCTCCTGAGACGCTGCCTGACCTGCTGAGTTACTCCAGCATTTTGTGAATAAATACCTTCGAATTGTACCAGCATCTGGTTATTTTCTTATAACAAATGATGCTCGAGGTTCAGCTTATCCCAGGCGTTTACTGTCAGTTACAGTTGTAAACTAAACAAAGTTGAATAATTCATACAGATGAGCGGAAGATTATTCTAAATTGAACATTATGTACAGAAAGAGCAGCACAATGTGCAATATAGAAAACATGTAAAATAAGATATTTAAGCAAGAATGGGAAGTAAAAAATATTTTTAATGTTTACATTTTAAATGCAAGAAAAATAATGGACTCTTGACCTGCACATAGGCAGATATTTGTTATCTCTTGATTAATAACTAATGATATAAAATAGAAAGCTAAACTTGTACATTACTTCAATTTGTCTGCAGGTGGAGTACTGTGTCCAGTTATGAGCACAAACTATACAAAAGGTACAAAGTAATAATTCAGAACCAATTCACAAGATAAAGCAGACGCTGGAATCCTGAGCAAAAAACGAACTGCTGGAGGGACTCCGTCTGACGAAGTGACCTAAGCAAAAACATTGTTCAGTACAAACAAGGAAATGGAGATGCTGGTTTACACAAAAGGACACAAAGTGCAGGAGTAACACAGAGGGTCAGGCAGCATCTCTGGAGAACATGGATAGATGACGATTCAGTCTAAAGGGCCCTGACCCGAAACATCAACTATGTTCTCCAGAGATGCTGCCCGACTCACTAAGTTACTCCAGCACTTTGTGTCCAGAAACATTGTTTGTCCATTTCCTTCCACAGACGTTGTCCAACCCAAAACACAAACAAATAATGTATCGGGCAATAATGGTGAACTCTTGTAGGATTCACAAGCAAGAGACTAAAGACACTGAATCTGAAATGTGTAGCTTATGATACCAGGATGGTTTGGCTGTTAATTATCTTTCATTCATTGCAGCGATTAAGGCAGATCTGGCTGATCTCCACATGAACAGCATCGCCAAAACCAAACAGAGTTTAATGTAGAAAGTTCTATTCCAGTCAGGAAAAGTTCCTGTAGTTTTTTTGTAAAATTAGTCAGTCTTTTAAAAATTCATTGAATGTACAGTAGACACCTGGCTAGACCAGACATTTGAGAAAACAGTCATCTCTGATTTCTCTGACAATATTTGGTTATTAAAATAAAGTAAATATAAGAGAAAGAAAAATATTCTTGAACCTATTTCTTGTTAAACAAAAACAATTGTTCCACAAAATTGAAAGAATTGAATGGCACCTGAATGAGGGACTTCTTCCTTTAAAGTAAGACATAGGTAAGTCTTCCCTTTCGAAGAGTTCTTTATCAATGACTGCCAAGAGACAAAAAAATCTGTAAATGGTCTTGGTTATAGCATAATTCAATGCTAGCTTCTAAAATAATTGATTAAACATTTCTACAAGTAACAACAATGCAAATTAATAATTTTGTATGATGCTATAATATAGTAAATGGTTCATACCTTACTCCTAAAAGAGTAATCAAACACTTATCATGGGATGAATTTGCACTTGAAGTCAATTTGTCAGAGCAACTATTTGCAAACTAAATTAATCTGAACTCTCAAGATCAAGGAAGTTGAATCAGAAGGTTAATGAGATGCTTTTTGGAATGTTAACAAAAGACTTCTCAATTACTTCCAACTATAATAATAATAATAATAATAATAATAATACATTACATTTATATAACACTTTTCTAACACTCAAAGACGCTTTACAAGGTTTACTAAGACATAAAAGAAAATAAGTAGATAAATAAGTTAACGAAGAGAAAAGGAAAAAGAAGGAGAGGTAACGGTCAGTGATTGAAGGCAGTGCTGAACAGATGAGACTTCAGTGATGTTTTGAATGTGGTGAGTGAGGAGGAGTCTCTGACGGTTTGGGGTAGTGAGTTCCAGAGGGTGGGAGCAGCGATGGAGAAAGCCCTGTCCCCCCAGGATCTGAGTTTGGTCCGGATGGGGGGGGACAGGAGGTTAGCAGCACCAGAGCGGAGGGTACAGGTGGGAGTGTGTCTGTGGAGGAGGTCAGTCAGGTAGGATGGGGCCAGGTTATGGAGGGCTTTGTATGTCATGAGGAGGATTTTGTACTGGATTCTCTGGGGGATGGGGAGCCAGTGGAGCTTGTAAAGGACGGGGGTGATATGGTCACGGATCGGGGAGTGGGTGAGTAGACGGGCAGCGGAGTTCTGGATGTGTTGGAGTTTGTTGATGATTTTTGAGGGTGAACCATAGGCTGTTGCAGTAGTCCAGACGGGAGGTGATGAAGGCGTGGATGAGGGTTTCAGCAGCTGTGGAGGAGAGGGATGGACGGAGACGGACGATGTTTTTGAGGTGGAAGAAGGCTGTCTTGATGATGTGCTTGATGTGTTTGTTGAAGGAGAGGGTTTGATCAAGGATGATTCCAAGATTCCGGATGTGAGGGGAGGTGGATACTGGGAAACCATCAATATTGAGGGTGAAGTTGTGGGTGGATTTGGTGCGGGTTTTTGGTCCAATGATGATGATTTCAGATTTGTCGCAATTGAGTTTGAGAAAATTGAATTGAAGCCAAGATTTTATTTCAGTGATGCAGTTTGTCAGGGTAGAGTGCGTAGTGGTGGAGATTGACTTGGTGGAGATGAGGAGCTGGATATCATCGGCATAGCAGTGGAACTTGAGACCATGACGGCGGATTAATTGACCAAGGGGGAACTGGTACAGGATGAAGAGGAGGGGGCCAAGAACTATAAGAGTAAATGACAACTTACATTGGTTAATAGCGTTTGTCTGGATTTCACATGCAATAGATGGAAATTTCCATTTCTTTCTCCAATCATCAGAAACTGTCCTTCCTGACAAAGTGCCACTACATCCACTTCAGTATCTACAATTGACACAGCAGAAAAATCAAATACAGTATATTAAATTAAGACCACCTTAAAGCAGAGAGATGCAGATTCTCCAGGAAATCACGATCTGAAAATGCTCCAGAATGGAGTTATAATTGGGATGCAGAAATTATATTGTCCAATTACATTAATTTCCAAATGATTTTAAATCGCAATTAAATAATCTATCAAAACACAATCATACAGTTCCACACAAGAAAGGCAGCAACTGAAACAGAATAACCAGTCCTATCGGACTGTACCCCAGCAACTTTCTATAAACATGAAGAGGAAAAATTGAACCAGTGCCCAATGCCCCCAATTTATCAGAGCTCTCAGGAGGAAAGAGAAACTAGTCGTGGTAGAACCATGCACTAATGGAATCACTTGTGTGTGCATCTTTCAAATCGCAAGTTATCTTAAAATCCCACGTACATAGCTCTTTGTGGAAACAGCTTAGGACAGTTTTACAAAAACCACACTTCCCCCAGCATAAAACAATCAAGATATCAATCCTTACTCACTGGCTGGAAAGGAAATTGAAGAATTTGAAATTTAACTGGATCAAAGACAGATTACTCTCTCATACCAAGCGATAAAGACTGCATTTAAAAGTAACAGATACCTACTTAGAGTTTTGGCACATTTGCAGCTTCAATACAATTCAACAAATCCTTCCTCATCACAATGATAGTTAAAAAATAACATGATTATAATCATACAGCATGGAATCAGGCCTTTCGGCCCATGCTGAACAAGAATGTCCCTTCTACACTAGTCACACCTGCCGACGTTGGGCCCACATCCCTGTATTGCTAGACCTTTCTCATCCATGTACCTGTCCAAATGTCTTTTATCACTGCATGTTTATCATTTTTTCTGCTAACTGCTGCAACACTTACACAACTGGAATCTGTTGTGAGGGTCTTTTTCCTCCAATTCTCTGGAATATTTTGAACTAGAATCAAGATAATGAATTAGCCAACATTACTCACCAAACTGAAGCTGCAGCAGCACAGACTGACAAATCTGGTCCATAATAAGTACTGACCGGTCCACAACGACCACACAGCCATCAGAGCTACTGTAGGCATGAAGTTCAGGACAGACTGATACCTGAATAATAAGTGAATTTTAAATGTTACTAGAACAAGGTGGACCCGTTGGGACTAAAGCTCTCTTGCATTGGTGTAGGACCCTCCCCTCCCCCACTTCATCCCCCCTTTCTCCCCCCTCCTCCTCCCCTCCCTTCACCCACTCCATCCCCCCTCAACCCCCCTCCTACCCTCACCCCCCCCCCCCTCCACTCTTAGGGGCTCTCCATTCGACGGCTCAGCAGCAGCGGCAGTTCGATGGCGATGGCCGTCGCTTTGAGCAGGAAGATAGGCACCTCCCCTCAATGGCCGCCGCTCCCGTCACACGGGCAGGTCCCATTGTGATATTGAACGCGGCTGACGGCCAGGAAAAGAGGAAAAGGGATTTATTAAAGTTTAAAAAGGTGATTTTTAAAGTTAAAAAAGTGAAAAACTTAAAAAATATAACAACCATTTGAACCGCAGGACAATGGTGAGTAAGGTGGGCCTAAAATTGTTGCGCTACCGTGTACCCCTGTGGCTGCTATATATATATATATATATATATATATATATATATATATATATATACACATACATACATACACAAACACACAAGATGAGAGTTTTAGTAATATATAAAATACTAGATCAAGTGGACCCGTTGGGTCCATTCCTCGTAGAGAGGGGACAGGGAAGGGAAGAGGGTGTGAGTGAGTGAGCCCTGGACCCAAAGCTTCTCTGTATTGGTGTAGCACCCTCAACCACCCCCACTCAATCCCCCTTATCCCCCCCTCCTCCCCCACTACCCCAACCCTCCCCTCCACCCACTCAACCCCCCTCCTCCTCCTCCTCCCACCCCCATCCACCTGCAGCCACTCGACCCCCCTCCTCCTCCCACCCCCATCCTCCTCCTCCCCCCCACCCCATCACCCACTCGACCCCCCTCCTCCTCCCCCCACCTCCCTCCTCCCCCCCACCCCATCACCCACTCGAACCCCCTCCTCCTCCTCCCCCCACCCCCCTCCTCCCCCCACACCTACTCGACCCCCCTCCTCCTCCCTCCTCCTCCCCCCACCCCCCTCCCCCTCACCCCCCTCCCCCACTCGATCCCCCCTGCTCCTCCTCCCCCATACCCCCCTCCTCGTCCCCCCCACCCCCTCACCCACTCCATCCCCCCCTCCGCCTCCCCCATACCCCCCTCCTCCTCCCCCATACCCCCCGCACCCACTCCATCCCCACCCCCTCCATCCCCCCTCCTCACCCACCCCTCACCCTCTTTGTATTGCACATCAATTTCCAAGTTGTATTAATATTAAAACACAAACAGTTTCAGTGTGAATTGAAAACTTGTAACAAACTAAAGGCTTATAAATGGGCTTCCAATAATTATTGAAGTGGTTTTCTGTTTTGATACACGTAATACAGATGGTTGAAATGGCCGAGATGCCACGTTACGTAGTCAATTACAATTCAATTACAATGATGGTTTATAAGCTGCTTATATCATATTAGAACCACAATTTTACTGTGTGTTTGAAGTGATTGCATTTCTTCCCTGTGCTCCCACAAAATACACTTACCGTTATTGAAGCAGATATCTTAACTATAGTATCAACTTGATAAAGGGCTGCTCCACTCTCTTTCCTGGTCTCAATGTTCAAACGGACATTGCCGGTGTCATCGTTTGTGAGAAGTTCAACGTCATTCCACATCTTGAACGATTGCTATAATAAAAAATGCACAGGTGCTGACAGCCAATCACTAACTTCTATTTGTAAGGCACTTTTAACATACCAATAGTCATAAGATGCTTCAAAAGGAGCACTATTACAGGAAGATTGTTAGATAACCAAAAGGTTGTCAAAGAAGTTAATTTTAAGGAGCTTTTAAAAAAAGAACTAGTACAGGAGTTTATAGAGACAAGTCAGAACATTGGGTTTCAGCAGGTGAAAGTGGACAAAAGAAAACCAGGGACTCAAGAAACAAAGGAGGAGTGCGAATGTGTGATTGATGTGGGGCTGAAGGAGGTTACAGAAATTGCAGGAGAGAAGTCAAGAGGAAATCTGCAAACAAGGATGAGAATTGAAATATTATTCTACCAAAAGACAATGTAAATCAGACACAATAAGTTTAGATAAAGAACTCAAATTTTTGGTTTACCGAGTTTATGGGAGGTAGAATATCAGACTGGCAATCTCTTGAAATAGATCCCAGAGTCAACCACGACACAGGCATATGCTTGAAAAGTCATGATTTGCAGGAACCCAGGACAGGAGCAAAGGATTAGGACTAATTTGATAGTTCTTTCTAAGAACATAACATATTATACTGCAAGATTTTACATGAGAGTCTTGCTTTTTTATTGGTTTGGACAACAGATATGTTTTTTCATTTAAAGAGCATAACAATTAGAATAGCAGAGCAAAATAAGGCTAATGCTGCAATTCAACAAGATCAATGCTAATTTAACTGTTGATCTGATCCACGCTACCAATTCATGAACCTTGAAGTTCAAGAGATTTATTTCTCTCAGCCTCGGATAGAATTAATAACTCAGCATTCCAGGCTCTCTTGAATTTAGATATCAACAATCTACAAAAAAACAATTCCACCTCAGAAGAAAGGGGAAGAAGCTCTGTGTGATAAGGTGCAGTAACAAATTATTAAGTTGATTTCGTTCTCACACTGATCTTTTTGTTGCTATTATGGCCGTTGTAATTGAAAACTATTGAGGATCAATACCCTGGAGCTTTCAGAGGAGTGAAGCATTTGCCAGCTGAATACAATGTCCAAAGCAAGGCAAGGATGGACAAAAGGAATTTTGCATTATTGGTTCTATCTTGTTTGTGTCTGTCAGACTATATTTTTAATAAATTAATAAGATAGAAAACATATTGTTTTGCTGAATAACTGTGGTTATCATTTTTGACTCCTAATATTTGATACAACTTATAGATTAAAGTATTATTCAAAACAATGAATATTTTTTACAGGGGAAAAAAACTAATTTAGCTGATTAATCACCTTTTCAGATTTTCTGCCTCTTTACAGCGTTTAAAATGCAATTTATAAATGTTACTGGTGCATGGGATTTTTGTTGTTTATGTCTTAATTGTAGTTTAATATGATGTAGTTTGCGGTTGTGTGTTATGTTGGGGGGGGGTGGGAACTGTAACATTGTCTCTCCCGAACGGAGACGCGACCTTTGTTTCTGTGTCGTGTCTCCGTTCCCGCTGCGGCCTACCGCCGGCCATGCACCTGGAGCTGGCGGCCTCCGGCTGGGACCACCTGGGCTCTGGCTTGCAGAGCCCGCGGCCCGGACTCACCACCTGCGGTGCTGGATGCCTTCGGAGGCTGCGGGAGCGGCTGCAACTCGTCTCCGGAGGCTCCGGCGCGGGGCGCGTGGACGTCGGAAGCCCGCAGGCCCCTGGGTGGGGGCCGACATCGGGAGTTCCGGCAGCGGCGTCTTCGCCCGCCCCGAATCGCGGGGCTTGGGTCGGCCCGCCGCGGACCTTTCACCGTCCGGCGCAGCCTGAAATAGGCCGTGGGATTTTCTCCGTTTCAATGTCGGGAGCCATGACCCCCCCGACGTGGCAACTCCAACAGCCTGACCGCGGGAGAAGACAGCAGGGAAGAGAAAAAGACATTCTGGCCTTCCATCACAGTGAGGAAGTGACTGGAGGAGACTCACTGTGATGGATGTTTCTTTTGTTTGGTTGGTTTATTATTGTATGTGTTATTGCATTTTTATTGATTATTCTTATTGGTCTTATTGTTGAACTGCGGGTAATTTTTCATTTCACTGCACATTTATGTTTATGTGACAAATAAATGACTATTGATTGATTGACTATTGTTAGAAATTTTTGGAGCATGGAGAAAACTGGTTCTCTGAGATGTTTGCAGAAAGATCTTCCATTGAAGAATTTAAAAACTTTAATGATCAACAGCAAAAATCAACCATAGCAGAAACTGTTAGAATGTAAAAAAATATATGTAGAAAAGTGCTTTGAAGTGTACAAAGTTAAGGTTGCATCTGTGACTTGAAGTGACCCAGAAATTATGTTTAGTTTAGTTTAGAGATACAAGGTGAAAACAGACCCGTCGGCCCACTGAAGGCAGCTCTCTCCAACATCTTCTCAAAAGTAACCGTAGATGGATAATGTTGGTCTTGCCAGCGACAAATCCCAATAATGGAGATAATAAATAAAATAGGCAAGAGTCAATTGAGCAAGTTGATATTTGTGATTTAAGAAAGCTTCGAGAATTGCCGTGAGCACATGGTAGTGAAAAATAAATGTTCAGATCTGCATTAGACATTCAATTAATTTGTTCCATTCATACAACTTGCCTAGAACAGTTAAAATCATTCATGCTGCTTTGGGCATCACTTGTATATTGATGCCACCTGCACCACCTCTCAATCTCTAGCCAGGGATCTTCCTTCAGACTGAAAAGTCTGAGCCTGAAAACAGTGTCCACCAGGTTCAAGAACATTTTAGTTTAGTTTAGTTCACAGATACCGCGCAGAAACAGGCCCTTCGGCTCACCGGATTCCGCGCCGACCAGCAATCCCCGCACATTAACAATATCCTACCCACACTAGGGTCATCTTTTTTTTTACATTTACCAAGCCAATTAGCCTACAAACCTGTACATCTTTGAAGTGTGGGAAGATCTTGGAGAAAATCGTAGGTCACAGGGAGAACGTACAAATTCCATATAGACAGCACCCATTGTTAGGATCGAACCTGGGTCTCCAACGCTGCAAGCACTGTAAGGCAGCAGCTCTATCCCAGCGTCACCTTGCTACCCATCATTTCTTTCAAGCAACCATCCGGCTCTTGAACACCAAAGAACACTAACCTCAGCAACTAAAGATCTTCTTTAGACTGTGTAGACTTTGCACTATGGACTTTGTCTTTTTCACTATTAGGGCACCTCGTATTTTTGATTATTATATATTATCTGTAATTACAGGGCAGTTAAACAGCAACAAAAATATAACTGTTCTGTTGTCAGTACATAAGACAATTAAATACTCCTCCCACTTGGTTGTGTCCCCAAGATGTTTCACTTTCAGAAACCACCATGGTCTTCTATAAATCTTTTAAATATCAAATTTACAATTAACCCTCACACTGTGTTGAGAAGAGAGATAAAATTGGTGATGGGCGAATATTAATAATAATAATAATAATAATAATACATTTAATTTATATAGCGCTTTTCAGGAAACTCAAAGACGCTTTACAGAGCAAACAAGACATAAAAACAAACAAACAAACAAAAGATTTGTCCAGAGAAGCGGCGAACAAACAGCGCCAGCGTCCTCTCACGTCAGGGTCCGACAGTAAACAATAAAGAACACAAGACACACAATTACAATTTAACACAAACAACCATCACAGTGATTGCTACAGGCACACCCTCACTGTGATGGAAGGCAAAGAAAAGTCTTATCTCCTCCTCATTCTTCTCCCGTGGTCAGGCGGTCAAACTGCTGCCTCGAGGCGATCGAGGCTCCCGACTTTTGAAACCCCCGCCGGGCGATGGAAGGTCCCAGGCCGAGCCGAGCAGGCCGATGAAGGTCCTAAGCCCCCACCGGGCGATGGAAAGTGCCACGGCCGAGCCAAGCAGGGCGATGAAGGTCTTGCGAGCGGGTCGATCGAACCTCGCGATTCGGGGCGGTCGAAGCTGCTATGGCTGGAGCTCCCAAAAGCCGGTCGCCAGCCAGGGACCTGCGAGCTCCCGATGTTGCGGTCTGCAGGGCCCACGGACGAAGCCTCCGAGATGGTAAGTCCAGGCCCTGCGACCGGAATCTTCAAGGTCGATCCCAGCTGGAGGCCGCCGACTCCACAGTGTTAGGCCGTAGCGTGAACGGAGATACGACACGGAAAAAGGTCGCATCTCCGTTGAGGAGGAGATTAGAAAAAAAGGTTTCCCCCACCCTGCATATATACAGAGCTAAAAATTAATCAAAACATACATTTAAATGGTAACAATAGACAAAGACAAAAAAAGACAGAGAGACTGCCGGTGAGCCGCGGCCGCAAGGCGCCCCTTCTTTGTTTCTGGCAGGAACCAAGCAAACCTGAAACTGTACAGGATTATTTACAAATAGCAAAAAAAGAGAGCCACATTAACCAATATATTGACCGTCACAAGCCTCACAAAAGCCTTCATCTCTGTCAACAGAGAAAGATTATAGATAATCCTTCTAATATCTAGCTGTCCTTCAAAAGTCATTAAAATACATTCTTATTATTTACTGATTTATTATTGAGGGTCCACGTACTTGTGAGGTCGACCGTGTACTACATTTTGGCTCAATGGTTTTGTTATAGTCACATGTAGAGGCACAAGTGAAATGCTTGTTCTGTGTGCTGTTGATCAAATCATACCATAGATGAATACAGTGGATCCCCTTCTCAAACAGCATACTCGCCATGTTCCAGCACTATCTTGCAGCTTCCAAGTCTCTGATAAATCCGATCTAGGTTTAAGACGATATCCTTCACATTGGTACTGGATATGTAGAAACATAGAAAATAGGTGCAGGAGTAGGCCATTCGGCCCTTCGAGCCTGCACCGCCATTCAATATGATCATGGCTGATCATTCAGCTCAGTAACCTGTACCTGCCTTCTCTCCATACCCCCTGATCCCTTTAGCCACAAGGGCCACATCTAACTCCCTCTTAAATATAGCCAATGAACTGACCTCAACTACCTTCTGTGGCAGAGAATTCCACAGACTCAACACTCTCTGTGTGAAGAAATGTTTTCTCATCTCGGTCCTAAAAGACTTCCCCCTTATCCTTAAGCTGTGACCCCTGGTTCTGGACTTCCCCAACATCGGGAACAATCTTCCCGCAACTAGCCTCTCCAACCCCTTAAGAATTTTATATGTTTCAATAAGATCCCCCTCAGTCTTCTAAATTCCAGCGAGTATAAGCCTAGTCTATCCAGTCTTTCTTCATATGAAAGTCCTGCCATCCCAGAAATCAATCTGGTGAACCTTCTCTGTACTCCCTCTAAGGCTAGAATGTCTTTCCTCAGATTTGGAGACCAAAACTGTACACAATACTCCAGGTGCGGCCTCACCAAGGCCCTGTACAACTGCAGCAGAACCTCCCTGCTCCTATACTCAAATCCTCTTGCTATGAATGCCATTCGCTTTCTTCACTGCCTGCTGCACCTGCACGCTTGCTTTCAATGACTGGTGCACCATGACACCCAGGTCACGTTGCATCTCCCCTTTTCCTAATTGGCCACTAATTGGTAATACTCTGCTTTCCTGTTCTTGCCGCCAAAGTGGATAACCTCACATTTATCCACATTATATTGCATCTGCCATGCATTTGCCCACTCTCCTATCTATCCAAGTCACTCTGCAGCCTCCTAGCATCCTCCTAGCAGCTAACACTGCCACCCAGCATCGTGTCATCCGCAAACTTAGAGATGTTGCATTCAATTCCCTCGTCCAAATCATTAATATATATCGTAAACAACTGGGGTCCCAGCACTGAGCCTTGCGGTACCCCACTAATCATTGCCTGCCATTCCAAAAAGGACCCGTTTATTCCTACTCTTTGCTTCCTGTCCGCCAACCAATTCTCTATCCACCTCAACACTGAACCCCCAATACCGTGTGCTTTAAGTTTGTACCCCAATCTCCTATGTGGGACCTTGTCGAAGGCCTTCTGAAAGTCCAGATATAACACATCGACTGGTTCTCCCTTATCCACTTTACTAGTTACATCCTCGAAAAATTCTATAAGATTCGTCAGGCATGATTTGCCTTTCATAAATCCATGATGACTTTGTCTGATGATTTCACCACTTTCCAAATGTGATGCCATCACATCTTTAATAACTGACTCTAGCATTTTCCCCACTACCGATGTTAGGCTAACTGGTCTATAATTCCCCGTTTTCTCTCTCCCTCCCTTTTTAAAAAGTGGGGTTACATTAGCTACCCTCCAATCCTCAGGAACTACTCCAGAATCTAAAGAGTTTTGAAAAATTATCACTAATGCATCCACTATTTCTGAGGCTACTTCCTTAAGCACTCTGGGATGCAGCCTATCTGGCCCTGGGGATTTATCGGCCTTTAATCCATTTAATTTACCTAACACCACTTCCCAACTAACCTGGATTACCCTCAGTTCCTCCATCTTGTTAGACCCCCGGTCCCCTGCTATTTCCGGCAGATTTTTTATGTCTTCCCTAGTGAAGACAGAACCAAAGTAGTTGTTCAATTGGTCTGCCATCTCCTTGTTCCCTCCAGCATTTTGTGACCCCGACATCAGTCTGAAGAAGGGTCTCGACCCGAAACGTCACCCATTCCTTCTCTCCCGAGATGCTGCCTGACCTGCTGAGTTACTCCAGCATTTTGTGAATAAATCCTTGTTCCCTATGATCAATTCACCTGTTTCCGACTGCAAGGGACCTACATTTGTCTTAACTAGTCTTTTTCTCTTCACATATCTATAAAAGCTTTTGCAGTCAGTTTTTATGTTCCCTGCCAGTTTTCTCTCATAATCTATTTTCCCTTTTCTAATTAAGCCCTTTGTCCTCCTCTGCTGAACTCTGAATTTCTCCCAGTCCTCTGGTACGATACTTTTTCTGGCCAATTTATATGCTTCATCTTTTGTTTTAATACTATCCTTGATTTCCCTTGTTAGCCACGGATGCACTACCTTTCCTGGTTTGTTCTTTTGCCAAACTGGGATGAACAATTGTTGTAGTTCATCCATGCAATCTTTAAATGCCTTCCATTGCATGTCCACCGTCAACCCTTTAAGTATAAATTGCCAGTCTATCTTGGACAATTCACGTCTCATACCCTCAAAGTTACATTTCTTTAAGTTCAGAACACTTGCTTCTGAATTCTCCATCCTAATGAAGAACTCCACCATATTATGGTCACTTTTGCCCAAGGGGCCTCGCACAACAAGACTGCTAACTAACCCTTCCTCATTACTCAATACCCAGTCTAGAATGGCCTTCTCTCTCGTTGGTTCTTCGCCATGTTGGTTTAGAATACCATCTCGCAAACATTCCAAGAAATCCTCTTCCTCAGCACCCCTGCCAATTTGGTTCACCCAATCTATATGTAGATTGAAGTCACCCATTATAACTGCTGCACCTTTAGTGCACGCATTTCTAATTTCCTGTTTGATGCCATCCCCAACCTCACTACTGCTGTTAGGTGGCCTGTACACAACTCCCACTAGCGTTTTCTGCCCCTTAGTGTTTCGCAGCTCTACCCATATCGATTCCACATCCTCCGAGCTAATGTCCTTCCTTTCCACTGCGTTAATCTCCTCTCTAACCAGCAACGCTACCCCACCTCCTTTTCCTTTCTGTCTATCCCGCCTGAATATAGAATATCCCTGGATGTTGAGCTCCCAGCCTTGGTCACCCTGGAGCCATGTCGCCATAATCCCAACTATATCGTAATCATTAATAACTATCTCCACATTTAATTCATCCACCTTATCACGTATACTCCTTGCATTGAGACACAAAGCCTTCAGGCTTGTTTTTATAACACTCTTGCCCCTTATATAATTATGTTGCAAAGTGGTCCTTTTTGATTTTTGCCCTGGATTTGTCTGCCTGCCACTTTTACTTTTCACCTTGTTGCCTATTGTTTGGACCCTCATTTTATACCCCTCTGTAGCTGAACCATTGCTTCTCTCCAGAGATGCTGCCTGTCCCATTGAGTTATTCCAGTATTTTGTGTCCATCAGGGGGCAGAACTGTGGGTAGGTACGTCACTGGAGCCAAATTCTAGATAGCAGCCAGGTGCACAGCCAGAGTCAGGGTCTGAAGAGTGGTCTGGGTATGCAGCTGGAGCATGGATCGGGAACATCAGAATCCAGGTTATGAACCAAGTGCATAGCTAGTGCGGGATTCAGAGTACTTGTATATTTCAGCTTGTTTGTACCAAACTCACTACAGCATTGCTTATGGCCAATTGAGAAAAAAAATCTATTTGCAGATCATAGTTTGCTATCACGTTCGTCACGTATAATTGAGCAGCAGTGATTCCTGTATCCTTCAAAGATGTGGCATTAAAACTGCTGAAACACCACCAATACGGTTGCCAAAAAAATCTTCACGTCCACTGGCACGAAACGCAAATCAATGTTTCTATTCCCAGGCAACATTTCCAGTATTGAAGCTTGAACAAACTCAACCGGTTCCGATTAGTAGACAAATGTTTTACTTGCCCAACATCCAAATCGTGAACCAATTGGTTCCATCACAAGATATTTGCAGGAAAGCATAAAAAAACATGCTGCGATTGTTTTCACACAAGCTCTATTAAAACCAACTCATCTTCACGGTAAAGGAGAAAATTAAAGAAACCATATAACACTGCAAGCCCTGTGGCCAAATGCAACCAGAACTGCAGGGCATTCCAAACAGTGTCACCAGCGACAGACCGTAGAGCAAACTTATCCACTTCAGAACCCACAGAAATGAAGCGGAAACAAGACACACAAGACTGTAAGTTCATCCAGCACATGGTTCAATGGTACATAATTTGGGCAGCACAGTGGCGCAGCGCCAGAGACCCAGGTTCATCCTGACTACAGATGTTGTCTGTGGAGTTTATACGTTCTCCATGTGACCGCGTGTGTTTTCCGGGTGCTTTAGTTTCCTCCCACATACAAAGACGTGCAGGTTTGTAGGTTAACTGGCTTCTGTGAATTGTCCCTGGTGTGTAGGGTAGAACAAGTGTACAGGTAATCGTTGGTTGGCACGGACTAGGTATGCCAAAGGGCATGTTTCCATGCCGTGTCTCCAAACGAAAAGAAACTTCTTGTCACTTGTACATAGATACAGTGAAATTCTTGTTTTGTATACAATGCAGTGAAATCACACTATCCATTAATACGTACAGTCATAAATAAGTACAACGGTGCAACGATTGGGGTGAAAGAATACTTTTTTCTAAATATTCCAATAGTTACGCAGTGGTCCAACAATTTTTGAAAGCATTTTAAAAGCAGAGACAGAGAAATATTCTCCTTGGCC
The DNA here is from genome assembly GCF_053455715.1 of Rhinoraja longicauda. Taxonomy (NCBI): domain Eukaryota; kingdom Metazoa; phylum Chordata; class Chondrichthyes; order Rajiformes; family Arhynchobatidae; genus Rhinoraja; species Rhinoraja longicauda. The sequence continues at coordinate 22,924,666 of NC_135977.1, read as the reverse complement.
CAAGGTAGCCCAACTAAAGAAAGGCCCAGCCAGGGGGCGGCAGTTGTTGGAAGATGGAATAATACCGGCATCATCAAACAGGAGAACCTACCGTCAACAGCAGGGCGGACGCCGAATTATGAAAAGGGAATTAAAATATCATCCCAATCCACCGGAAAATGTTAAAAGATGTCTTGTCGGAAATTAATCTCTCCTCACAACATTGATTTCAAATTGGCGGGATCCGGCAACCTCCCAACACGCCTCGCGTTCGGGGCCGGCGATGTCATAAACCCCGCCCGCCGCCGCTGCTGCCGCCGGCGGGAAGGAGGGGGTGTGCTCCTCTCGGACCACGGTGATGCATCCAAACTCATGTCGGTCGGTTCCACAATGTATGTTAGAGATATAGAACACATCTTGATTTACAGAGTGGAAACCGGTATTGTCAACAGAAGAGGCAGAAAAATACCTCTGGAGAGATGTAACAGAAAGGATGGCAGGATTGTGGAAGGGAAGAACTGCAGATGTTGGTTAATACACAAAAGGACTCAGCAGGTCAGGCTGCATGTACGGAGAATATGGATAGGTGATGTCGGAGACTAAAATAAAATCACTCGGTGCTGTGTGACAGGATAAACAAAAACGGCACCAATCCATGTTTCCGGAGATGCTGCTTGACCTGCTAAATTACTTGAGCACTTTGTGTCCTTTTGTATATTAACCATCATCTGCAGTTCCTTATTTCTACAATTCAGAGTATGAAGCTGTTTCAAGAGTCATGCGTGTAACGCTTTTAATATTTTATACTCAATGTTGATTTTTCCCTCTGAATTAAGATAAAAACACGGGGTTAAAAAAAGTAACATTAGAAGCGTTTGTATTTTCACAGCTGCAGTTTTGTACAGTGGACTATGTTGCCATAAGTAACCAGTGTTGTTTACCAATCATGGACTGAAGTATGCACGTCGTTTTTGTAATTATCTTTAAATGTGCTGACACAGTGATTTTGTTTTGTAACTCAGTAAAGAATTAATTAATGGTTATTTTACTTTCCAGTTTTTCCAGAATTGAAACCAGCAGGAAAACACATCTTCATAAAGCCTCCTGACTGTAGCTCAAGGACTAAAGTCTTCAGACTAAAGGAGGGTCTCGACCCGAAATGTCACCCATTCCTTCTCTCCAGAGATACTGCCTGACCTGCTGAGTTACTACAGCATTTTGTGTCTACCTTTGATTTAAACCAGCATCTGCAGTTTTCTTTCCAACAGTTCTTTTGCGTATGTTCTTGCTTACTCATTGACGACATAACTTTGTTTATAACTTATCCTTGATTTTACCCTAGCGGAAACACCACAACTCCCCCGCACTCTGATTCTCTTCCCACATTTTATGCTAGATTTCCAGCATTTTCAGTTTTTCTTTTACATTTCTTTGTCAAAGTTCTTGTTTTATTCATTGCAACTACTTTTGGACACGGGGGAAATCTTTTCATCGCACGTCTGTTGGAAAAGTTAAATGGAGATGTTTAGTCCACTTGCTATCTGATGTTTAGTACTTTCTCATACATACAAATACAGATGTGGCCATCATCTGGTTACTCAACATCTACTCCTTCATGTAATAAATTTACTATATTACCCTTGAATAATTTAAAAATCAAATCTACTGGAAGGAAACATAATCTGGAAGAGGCCATAGTAGAAATAACAAATAATTCAGTCAGAATCTTTATCATTGGAAATGCTATTTATTATTTTAAATAAATGTTTTTAATCGTAACTACAAATATTTTGCCTAAGATATGTTAAATTACTTGGTCTGCATTATGCTACTTTTTGTCTCTCCAATATTGAATAAATTGATATCTCCAATATCTGCTGGTTTCTGGTTAAATGGAGCCTTCCCTGAATCTAGAGAATTCCAGAAAACCCATAGCCACTTTCTGAAGACCCAGGTTGAAGTCCATCAGGACCTGGATACTTGTCAATTTAAAACTCCAATAATTTGATAAGTATCATTTTACTCTGATTGTAATTTTCCTAAGTTTCTCGTTCCATTCTAATTTCTGAATTACAGTAAATTTGGACTATGCTTGTATCCTTAATAGTCAAAGCTCTTTTGCATAGATCTGTGCTGCATTAAATCCTCTTCATTCACCAAGTCACGACTGTGCCAACATACATTATTTTCCATCTATCAAATTAAAAATCTTTTATCGAATCAATAAATTCTCTTTTCAATTCAATATCTTGATAGGTTGTAATGATTCCAAACCACAGTAAAGGTATGTTCTTTTGTTCAGTGGCGGAAGCTTTGGTCACTCATTGTGATATTTAGAAGTCTCTCTAAATCACATCCTTGAAATCCTCCTCAAAATATGTCTAATCTTCTCAAAAATGTGTCTTATTTTGTTATGACCAAACCAACTGCAAAGTCCCTGGAGGAAACTCTGTGCTTTTGAGCTAGAATATTATAAGTGAAAGATATTGTGTATATTGAAGTCCACCCTGAAATGGAGGTTTGTCAATCCAAAGCTCCAACATTTTGCTCAGGACCATTTCACTGGTTTAGGTTTGTTATTGCCAGGATTACTGAGGTGCAGAGAAAAGCTTTGGTTTGCACGCAATCCCATCAGATCAGATAATGGTATACATAAATATAATCAAGCCAAACTCAAGTACAATAGGTAGAGCAAAGGGGAAGATACAGAGTCCAGAATATAGTTGAGACACTAAGAACTGCAGATGCTGGTTTAGAACAACAAAAAAAAACACAAAGTGCTGGAGTAACTCAGAGGGTCAGCAGCATCTCTGGAAAACATGGATCAGTAATGTTTTGGGTCAGGATCCTTCAGTCTGAAGAAAGGTCCGGACCTGAAAAGTTGCTGCCTGAAGGGACCCGACCTGAAAAGTAGCAGTTTGAAGAAGGGTCCAGACATGAAACATCACCTATCCCTGTTCTCCAGAGATGCTGCCTGAGTTACCACTGCACTTTGTGTCTTTTTTTGCAGAATATAGTTCTTAGCTTTGTAGCACATTTGATCTATAAACAAAGTCCAATATCCACAATAGGCTTGCGGTGAATCAAACAGTAGCTAATGAAAGGACCATTCAGAAGCCTGAAAATAGAGGGGAAGAAGCTGTTCCTGAGTCTGGTTGTAATTTTCATCAGTTCCGCTCTCCCTTCCAATTTCTGATTTACAGCTGTAGAAACAAGGAACTACAGATGTTCGTTCACACAAAAGGACATAAAGTGCTGGAGTAACATGGAAGACGTTCTCCAGAGATGCAGCCCGGCCCTCTAAGTTATTCCAGTGATTTGTGTCCATCTGATTTACAGCAATTTTGGGATTATACTAGTATCCTCAATAGGCATTTAGAAGGAAGGATCTAACATCAGACGGGTTGTAGAATTGTGCATCTAAGCAGTATGTGTTTTTTTGTTGAGGAAACGTCCTGATATGTTGATAGGCCAGGTAGTGGGCTGGTGCGTGCGCACAATGATCCACGCAAGGAGGCTATCGTTCGTCACTGAGCATTTTGTCGGCGAGGCGCTGCCGGGCGAGCTGGTCGGCGCTTGAGGGAGACGGCTATTTTTCCCCCTCAGAAGCCCCCGAGAGTATGGCGGTAAGTATTGGTGAAGACATAATCGTTTAAAGCTTTTGTTTAAAGTTCAGCTAGGGCAATTCGAATAACTCGGGATTGCTTCAAAAAAGCCGCAGAGTCCGTGTTGGAAACGATGAGGGTTGCTCCAGAGAAAATGGCGGCGGGCGCCATGTTGGAAATATTTGTTTTCTGGAACATTCCTCCTTCAAAAAAAGATTACATTTGATGAATTAGATCGCACAGTAGAGCTCTTCGTGTATTAGCAGATTGATTTTTGCCCTCCTTCAGGTTTGATGGGTGGGGGTCGGGCTGGGGCTGATGTGCTGAGCCTTGTGAGTGGCCGCATTGTGGGGGTGGTGCTGCCAGCGAGGATGGCCAGAGCCGTACACTCGCCTTCGTTCCTCGACGATCCCGCACTGTTTATGAATATAATACATATTTACCCCACTCCTCCACACGACACATTCGCACAGTTCACCCATAATTTTCGCAGCAACGCTCTTCTGCTTGAAAAGGAATACTGGTTTGTCGCAGCTTTAGTCTTGGCGGCCTAAATCAAATCTTCAGTGCATTTGGTTAAAATTTGTGACGGGAAATATCTGGTGAAACGGCTACATAGTTAATCACTTAAATTTGGATTCTATTTATAAATTAGTAGAAATCCTTCTTTGCCTTGACTAGATCCCTATCCAGCCTACTTTTGATTCTAGTATAATTAAAGCTTCTTGCTGATGGAAGTGTTGAAGACCGCACAAATTAACGATAATTGGCAAAAAGAGAACAATGGGAAATATTCCTCTTCATGGGGAAAATTTGTTTGTAGTGTATGGTTGACATCTGAATTGTGGCTTTCAAAAAGGAATTGTTCATTATCTGAAAAAGACAAAACACTGGGCCAGGGGAATAACAATCTGGCACAGACTTGCAGAGCTGCCTCCTGTGCTGTGCTGTGCTGTTGTCATTCTGAAGTGATCTGATTTTTCTAAATAATTTTCTGGTAGAATTGATATTCCAGTAGTCTTATCAGAATTTACAGAGATTGCATCTTCTGGAAATGAGAACGATTTCAGTGGATGGTGTTATTGGTAAATTGACGTTTTGTGATTTTAAAAAAGCGTTGAAGCAACTAGCAATTTAAAATTTGTGAAAATATACTATACAACTAATTGTTTTCTGATGCAGAAAAAGGTTTAAAAACTCGTTGATTTGTAATATAATTAAAATATTACAGTTTAAAGACGTGAATCCATATTTTTGTCGTCATTTCCTAAATCACACAAGTTAAAATGTCCCAGTAGTTAGTTGTCAGTGCAGTGTTTCTGTTGGGAATATTGCTATTACATTGTGACAAATTAAAATTTTGTGCAAATATGAAATTAGATTAAATTTACCTCGATCTTTGGATATTGCTTCTTTCAATATTACCAATCTAGCCTATCTTAAGACCTGCTTCATTTCGTTGTTGATTTCTTAGCATTGCCATCTTTCCACTCACATTTATACTGCTGAATTCATCTTCCATGATGGCAGAATTGTCTGGCCTACACTCATATTTCATTGTGGATTTCTTTCCTCTGAATCTAGTATACTCTTTTTTTCGTGGAGAACTGCCTAGTTTTTTTAAACCTACCATTATTATTCACTCTTAAACTTGGAGAGGGAAAACAAATCCTTGGTAAATGAATTACCAACCAGACTTTGGTTGCATCATTTCAAAATCCTTTAAAGTGAAGCTTTTAGTTGTGGTTGACCTGCAACAATCATCTTGCATATGTTAGATGGTTGTGGGTTCATAGCTTACTCAAGACACATACACCAGGAAAATGAAAATGAACCCAAATTAATGGAAGAGTACTAAGGTGACACCTAGAAATGCAAAGAACCTGTACCAGAATAAATAGAAAATTGAAGTCCTCTAAACTGTAATTGAATCCTGTGACCAGTGGAAGAACATTCTTCGGGTACAAACTTTTCATATCTGAATACCTTAAAACCAAATACTGAATCTTTTTCTGTCTAGAGACAAATTGTAGGATAAACAATCTTCACATACAGTCCATCCCAAAGCAAGGTGTTTATTTTTCTTACATCTAGGTTTTTAAGAACATAAGGAGGAGGCGATACAGACCCTTGTGTCTGCTCTGCCATTTAATTAGATCATGGCTGATTTTGTGATTAAAGCTCTTTGCCATTGGAATATTATTTGTCATATTTCTTCCCCTCTCCTCCCATCCCCAATCCCTCCACAGCCTTTTAGTGTTTTCCTGTATGATGATTAGCTTAGTTGATCATGGCATCTCACTGGCATTATTTGTGAATGACCATCTTGCAAAATATACTTAAATTATTTTTTTAATCTGAGCCACAATGCTCAATCATTATAACCCTGTTATCTATCATCCATATATAATCCCGTTTTATTTTCTCCGTTCTATCACATTTCAAACTGATTCACATGGTCTGTGACATGCAGAAAAACTAGTAAATAATATCACTGCCACTCTAATCAAATGTGAATTACTAATGAAAATTATTCAGTTATTCAGACCTGGGTTTGTTTTGCCTCAAAAACTTTCCTCGCCGTTGTGAGGTATTGATGATGGGTAAGTAAGTTGAGAGTTTATCCTCTTTTAAAGGTAGTGCCCACACTTTATGCGTTCCGATCACTTGGATACTTTATGATCTTGGAATGTTGATAATTCAGAGTTGGGAATTCTGTTTATTTTTTTGGGGAACCCGGGTGTTTCTTTCATGCATTAATTTGATATCATGATTCCTTATTACCAACAAGGTAAATCATTTAAAAAACCTAATTTGTAAGTTATTTTTTCCATCAAATTGCAAAAGGAAATCAAGGGGTGGGAGGGTACTTGAAGTCAAGAAAAGTGAAATGTGTTTTGAAGTACCAGTAAAACTCAAGGGAAACATGTAGTAAATTGACATGTCAATTAATTGTATTTACCCTGTTACTGATATACTCTCCATTTAATCACATGAATTTGCCCTTTAAATAGTTATTTTGCTGTTGCGTGTAGATGACAGTTGTGAGATATTCCAATTCATTGCTTTCAGGTGACCAAAAGGCAGATACTTTGAATTCATCAGTGGAAATAGTTTGCTTCAAAGATAATGTGCCATTGGTGCTGGAAAGCAAAATGATGGAAATCTCAGCAGGTTCAGTGGGAGTAAAACATGAGTCATTATTGGATTGAGAATAGGCCATGTAATTATTTTATAGTTTAAATCAGGAATATTTCTTTATCTTTTCTGCATAAATTCTTGATAACCTCTGTGAGGCATGTTGATTCCTTGAGTTTAAATGGAATTCTTCATTCCAGCTTGTAATCATTGATCCACAACAGACACTGATCCATTCCCTCATCTTGGAATTTGGTCAAATAACTAATAATCTCTCAACATAAGAATTCTTCAGTTAAATCTGAAGAGTCTTATTAACATCTTTAGGGCTGCATGGTGATACATTCAAAGCTTGAAACCATAGAGATGTCAATTCTCCCTTTTACCCCTGTTTGGAGAGTTCAGTAGAAAAGGAAAGATGCAGCTATAATCAAATCTCTTTATTGTAATATTGTTTATGAAGATCTTTTCGATGTCTTTTGTAAACTGGTAACCCTGTATAGGAAGATTCTTCACATTATTTTGAAGAATGAGTGAATGTTACACAGTCTCCATTCCTGGCAGGAATTTGAGCTGGAAATAAGGCCTCGAAGATACATGATGCCACCAATTCAATACACATGATGTGCATTTCCTTGTGCCTGATATACCTTTCAGATTACCAGAACACACCGTGACTGAAATCCCATCTTTTCAAATGGCATTAAGCTTTCACTTTTTAAATTTATGAAACGGCATTTTCTGCTTGATGCTGACTAGTTCTATTTTATGTGAAACTAGGGCAGAATCTTCCCGTCTCATCTTTTTTTCCCCCTCAAACAAACAAGTTTGTAACTATACCAATTAATACAGCGGTATGCACCTTGACTTCTCTAACTTCACGTAACCCTTGCATTCCATCTCTCTCTCTTCCTATCCCTCCCCCACCCAAGTCGCACCAGGTTCCCGTTTTCAGGTAGTAAACAGTTAATTTCCTTTATCGTTTTCCAACCTCAACTCCATCCTCTCCCCCCTGGTGAAATCCCTCCCCACCTACGTCCAAGACACCTCACATGCTCTCCGTCTCCTCGATAACTTCCAGTTTCCAGGCCCCCACCCCCTCATCTTTACTATGGATGTCCAGTCACTCTACACTTCCATCCCCCGCATGGATGGTCTTGAAGCCCTCCGTTTCTTCCTTGACCGTAGAACCAGCCAATCCCCATCTACTAACACTCTCCTCTGCCTAGCAGAGCTGGTTCTTACCCGTAACAACTTCTCCTTTGACTCTTCCCATGTCCTCCAAACCAGAGGTGTAGCTATGGGTACTTGCATGGGCCCTAGCTATGCTTGCCTCTTTGTCAGGTACGTCGAACAATCCCTGTTCCGGACGTACACTAGCCCCATCCCCAAACTCAACCTCTGCTACATAGACGACTGCATTGGTGCTACCTCTTGTACCCATGCAGAACTCACTGACTTCATACACTTCACTACCAATTTCCATCCTGCTCTTAAATATACTTGGACTATCTCCGACATCCCCCTACCATTTCTGGACCTCACCATCTCCATCACAGGAGACAGACTAGTGACTGACATCTACTATAAACCCACTGACTCGCACAGCTATCTGGACTACACTTCTTCCCACCCTGTTCCCTGCAAAAAGTCTATCCCCTACTCCCAATTCCTCCGTCTACACCACATCTGCGCCCGGGATGAGGTGTTTCACACCAGGGCATCAGAGATGTCCTCATTCTTCAGGAAACGGGGCTTCCCCTCTTCCATTATAGATGAGGCTCTCACTAGGGCCTCTTCTATATCCCGCAGCTCCACTCTTGCTTCTCCTTCCCCCCATTCGTAACAAGGACAGAATCCCCCTCGTTCTCACCTTCCACCCCATCAGCCAGCGTATCCAACAAATCATCCTCCAACATTTCCGTCACCTCCAACGGGACCCCACTACTGGCCACATCTTCCCATCCCCTCCCCTTTCTAAGTTCCGCAGAGACCGTTCCCTCCGTAACTCCCTGGTCCACTCGTCCCGTCCTACCCAAACCACCTCGTGCCCGGGCATTTTCCCCTGCATCCGCAGGAGGTGCAACACCTGTCCTTTTACCTCCCCCCTCAACTCCATCCAAGGACCCAAACAGTCTTTCCAGGTGAGACAGAGGTTCACCTGCACCTCCTCCAACCTCATCTATTGTATCCGCTGCTCTAGATGTCAACTTCTTTACATCGGCGAAACCAAACGCAGCCTCGGCGATCGTTTCGCTCAACACCTTCGCTCAGTCCGCCTTAACCAACCTGATCTCCCGGTGGCTGAGCACTTCAACTCCCCCTCCCACTCCCAGTCTGACCTTTCTGTCATGGGCCTCCTCCAGTGCCATAGTGAGGCCCATCGGAAATTGGAGGAACAGCACCTCATATCTCGCTTGGGCAGCTTGCAGCCCAGCGGTATGAACATTGACTTCTCCAACTTTAGATAGTTCCTCTGTCCCTCTCTTCCCCTCCCCCTTCCCAGATCTCCCACTGTCTTCCTGTCTCCACCTATAGCCTTCCTTTGTCCCGCCCCCCTGACATCAGTCTGAAGAAGGGTCTCGACCTGAAAAGTCACCCATTCCTTCTCTCCTGAGATGCTGCCTGACCTGCTGAGTTACTCCAGCATTTTGTGATACCCTCGATTTGTACCAGCATCTGCAATTATTTTCCTACAATACAAAACCAGTGACTATTAGCTTGTGCCCTTCTGAACATTTGCCTACTATATGCTGCGTTGTTGATGTTATGACTTAACCACAACTCAAGAAGCTGAATTGTGCGACAGTTCAATGATTATTCATTTTGGACATCCTCGGCAAGGCAAACATATATTGTCCATGCATTATTTTCCTTGAGAAGAAGGTGGTGAGCCATCTTATTAAATTGCTGCAGATGTTTAGTGGTACTCTCACGTTGGTAGTGAATTACAGGGTTATGTCCCAATGATAAGAAAGGAGCGTAAATCTTCAGTGGTACTGTCACAACATTGTTTGATCCCGTAACTTTTGTTTTATCTAATGCTTTTATCCATTTAAAAGAATCTCATCTGGCTCAAACAAATTGGCTGACTGACGATAAATGTGGAAGATGCCAAAATTGACTTGTCAGCTTAGCTATTCTGCGTAAATGTGTTTGAAATACTTCAATCTTTTCTTCAGCATTTACATCCAGTGCTCAGCTGTCATTCAGGATCGGGTTATTCGTGGAGCCTCTTTTCTTATCACCTGTTTGATTGTGTGCCTACATTAAAACAAGATGAAGCAGGGTTGAAGAATTTTAATCAGTTCATAAATGGTGTCAAGACTTTGCTTGAATGCTTTTTGGGGGGTGGAGATTAGTAAAGGCCAAAGGAAATTTGATTCTCTTAAAATAATATCAATCTGCATGTAACTTTTAATAAATAAAGGTTAAGAGCAGGCCATTCGACCCATTGCACCAGCTGGGTCATTCAGCCATATTAATAGCTGATCTTCATGTGGTAATTCTATATCTTTGATTTAAAACAAAAATTCCAAAATATCTGTCTTGAATTTACTCAACGGTCCAGCCTCCATTTTCCGTTATGGTGGGAAATTCCAATAAATTCTGTGAATCTCAATTGTGAACGGTCGACCCTTTAGTTTGAGACTGAGTGCCCTGGTTTGAGAAATCTCACCAGTCTTGTATGTGCTCCTTCAAGCCCAATAAGAATTTTGAGAACATTGACATCATTTTTAATTCTCTTGAAGTTAAGAGTGAAGGCCCAGTCTACTTAATATTTCTTCATATGATGAACCTCAACCACAAGAAACAACACAGTGAACCTTCATTGTACATACATACATCTTTGTGTATGGAAAACAGAAATACATACCATATTCCAGGTGCTACCGTGCCAAGGTAATTACAGTAAGACGTTATTGCCCTTGTACTCTAATCCTATTTCAGAAAAGAACAACATGCCCTTTGGTATCGTAATTGCATACAATGCCCACATATTAATCTTCAGTAAATAGCCAATATCTTTCAGATTCCTCCTTTTACTACTCTGCTAGTGAGAACATCAAAAACATAATTTGTCAAACATCAATTTCTTTTCATAATTTAAAGTTGACTTTACCCACAAACTATTCGTAGTTTCGAACTTCCCTGCTACCATATTCTGGCAGAATGGTCTGAAGAAGGGTCTCGACCTGAAAGGTCACCCATTCCTTCTCTCCTGCTGAGTTACTCCAGCATTTTGTGTCTACCTTTGATTTAAACCAGCATCTGCAGTTCTTTCCTATACCATATTCTGGCATTTTCCCTCCTATTGATATCAGGCTAACTAGTCTGCATTTCCCTGTTTTTCCTTCCATTATTTCCTAAGTAGTGATACAACATTTACTATTGTCCCTATTTGTGGGAACAATTCTAGAATAAAGTTTTGCGTGTTTTGGGGGATATTTCTTTTTGGGATATTTCCTGTATCTGTGACAATGGACTTAAGATATATTTTTATTATCATTGCTATTTTCGTATGTTCCAATATCGATATGGGGATCTTAACTTAGTTCATCTTTTCCTTTTTTAAATATCTAGAAACTGTTTCATTGCTGCAATGCTCTTGCATTCTACCTCCCCATTTCCTATCAATTTCTTGGTCTTTGCAGTGAGCTGAAAATTTTGCGATCTTTAGACTTGCTGCACTTCTTTTGGCAATATTGTTAGCTTTTTGTTTTAACCTCTTACCCACTTTTCCTGGTGGTTTTTGTCTTAAAGGAATATGAATATGTTGTAAATGAAGTCTATTATTTAAACGATAGCTACAACCAAGTCACGCCTCTTATCTTCGGTGATTTTTTTTTTTTTCCAGATTTAATTCAATGGCTTTCAGTGACAATGGCAGTTTTAAAAGATTTTTAAAAATAGATTTTAGAGATACAGCGCGGAAACAGGCCCTTCGGCCCACCGGGTCCGCGCCGCCCAGCGATCCCCGCACATTAACACTATCCCACACACACTAGGGACAATTTTTACATTTAATTAACCCAGCCAATTAACCTACATACCTGTACGTCTTTGGAGTGTGGGAGGAAACCGAACATCTCGGAGAAAACCCACGGGGGGAACGTACAAACTCCGTACAGACGGCGCCCGTAGTCAGGATCGAACCTGAGTCTCCGGCGCTGCATTCGCTGTAAGTCAGCAACTCTACCGCTGCGCCACTGTGCCGCCATAATATTCCATCATATCACGTTCATCATCCCCTATAGGTCTCTAAACTACCAGTGGTAGTTCCTAAGTAGCTTGTTTATAGACTGATATAGAATGCAAATAGGCCCTTTAGGCCAACCCGTCCATGCCGATCAAAATGCCCTATTTGCCCTGTTTCACCCATTTTTCTCTAAACCTTTCCTATCCATGTATCTCTCCAAATGCTGTTATAGTACCTGTCTCAACCACCTTTTCTGGTACTCGTTCCATATACCCACCACTCAGATAAAATGTTGCCTCTAATGTTTGTATTAAATCTTGCTCTCCCCTCACCTTGCATCTATGTCTGGTTTTTGATTCCCCTACCCTGTGTGAGAGACCGTGCATTCACTCTATCTGCTCCCCTTGGGATTTTATATACCTCTATAAGATCACCCCTCAGCTTCCTGTGCTCCAAGGAATAAAATCCTAACCTGCCCAAACACTCCCTATAATATAGCTCAACTTCTCAGTCTTGGCAACATCATCATAAATCTTCTCTGCGCTCTTTCCAGATTCTTTATGTGGCCTCACCAACGTCTTGTACAACTGTATTATAACTCCCAACTTCTATACTCTGTACCCTGACTCATGAAGGTGAATGTAACAAAAGCCTTCTTTTCTACCTACCTACCTGTGATAGACAATAGGTGCAGGAGTAGGCCATTCAGCCCTTCGAGCCAGCACCGCCATTCAATGCGATCATGGCTGATCACTCTCAATCAGTACCCCGTTCCTGCCTTCTCCCCATACCCCCTCACTCCGCTATCCTTAAGAGCTCTATCCAGCTCTCTCTTGAAAGCATCCAACGAACTGGCCTCCACTGCCTTCTGAGGCAGAGAATTCCACACCTTCACCACTTTCAGCAAACTATATACCTGTACTCCATGATCCCTTTGCTCTACGATGCTTCTCAGATCCCTAACCATTCACTGGTTTGACTTCCCAAAATGCAACACCGCACTTATCTACATTATACTCCATTAGCCAATCGTCAGCCCACTTGCCCAGCTGATCAAGAGCCCACTGTAATTTTTGATGTTCATCTTCACTTTAGTGTGCAGGAAGGAACTGCAGATGCTGGTTTAAACTGAAGATAGACACAAGATGCTGGAGTAACTCACACAGCATATTTGGAGAGAAGGAATGGTGACCTTTTGGATTGAGACCCTTCAGACCCTTAATGTCATCTGCAAACTTGCCAATCATGCGTATACATTCTCATCTAAATTGTTGATATAAACTAGAAACAGCAATAGGCCCAGCACCAATCCTACTCGTCACAGGCCTCCAGTCTGAAAAATACCATTCTACCACCATCCTCTTGCTTCATTCCATGAAACAGATTTGGTTATTTTGGTTCTTCACAATATTGGTTGAGAGAACTGTTCTTACATATTCCATTGCTAATTTGGTTTGCCTCATCTCTAAGTCGATTGAAGTTCCCAATCATTATCGTTTTATTCATGATTTACGGCTTCATATTTTTGTCTACATTGCTAATCTGTAGAAATAGTATATACAGTGTTTTTTGCCTCTTGCTGTTTCTTAGATTCACTCAAACTGATTCTACATTTACAAACCTTATCAACAGGGAAGTGAAACTGAACAGGATGATTTAGTTTTGAAAAATTCCCCATCTGACACAGGAAAGCAAAGTGAGAGATCAACATCATCTAAATCTCCCAAAAGTTGCAAGCATCATTCTTCACGATCCCAGTCTAGGTCAAGGTCGAGATCAAAATCTAGGGAAAAGAAACAAAAGTCTGGTGCGTACTTTCTTATTTATAAGTATCTTTAGTCTTTTATTGGTGATTCATGTATGTGGAAAATTAATCAATCTAGTTTGTGAATTTACAATTTTCTTTTAATTTAAGTGATTTTTCCTTGGTTGGCAGTTCTATTGCATTTATTGAAAGGACAATCAATTCCTTGTCTACAAATAAAGTGCATAATTTGACACCTGAGTTGCGAAAATTAATTAAGTAGCATTGATCAATTTGTCCTTTTCTGCATGCCTGCTTAGAGAAACTTAATTTACGAGGATTATTAAAAAGCTTTCCATCATGTTCTTGTGTGCATTTTTTCGCCTTAAAAACTTTGTATTTAAAAGGTGGGATGAATTGGTTTATTCCTTATAGTCTGCTTTTCATAGTCCTTAGTCTTCACAAATATGGAAAATAATGTATTTCTAAAAATGTTGAAATAGATATTAAATACAGGAAGTCCCCAGGTTACAACAAGATTCTGCTCCTGAGTACTGTTCGTAAGTCGAAAATGAACAAAAACAATGCGTGGGAGAGGATTACAGAAACGTGTGACAGGAGAATGAGCAGGTGCGGAGAAAGCAAGCAGGCGCGGGGAGGGTGAACAGAAGCAGGAAGAACACCCTTACTCACTCTGAGTGAGAATGACTGCGCAGCACTTCGAGCTCTGCTCAGCTTGACACAGTCTCTGATTGTTGTGGCTTGGGGCTGAGGGTGGATGGGGAATGCAAGGCACATGCAAATGCCCATTTTCTACCTCGCAGAATATGTCTGCAGCCCAAAGCAACAGGCAAATCTGTCCCACCAGTCTCCCAAATGCTTGTTAGTATGTATGGGATGTCCATAGTCGTATCCCAGGGAACACCTCTAACTACAGGATATTAAGTTGAACTATGTTTTGGGAACGCATTCCCCCAAGTAACTCGATTTGACTGTTACCTTTTATAGTAATACTCAGATTTTGTTTTACTCCTCTGAGTTGCCAGTTTTTAATTTTTCAGAAAGTGAAAACCGGAAACGCAGACGAAGTCGCAGCAGAAGCAAAGAGGTAATTAACAATTTCTGTAGCATATTGGTAATTTTAAGAACATAATGTAGTTCTGCTGAGAATGATATTAATTTATTACTGACAGTTGGATGGTAAGTACCAAAAGAAATGGAATATATTTGTAAAATTGTTTAACTGCCATGACAGTGCACAGTATTCTACCTAAGCATGTGACTGGTATAAATATTTTTCTTCCCTGTTCTAATTAAAACTATCGTAAATAGGTTAAAATTGACCAGATATTGACATATCTGTTTTAATATTTAGTGGTTTGACAATTTAGGAGGCTATCAATGCAGATTTTTAGCATTTTTGTGTATTTGGAAAGTTTACTTTGTATACTTAGATCAAATGATAACTTTTCTATAATGAATCGTACTCAGCGTGTTTATGCACGAAGAGACACAGCGAGTGGAAGACGCTGCAGAGTCAAATAGCAAAAAATATAAGCCTACCTCCTGAAAAGGTAAATATCAGCCATTTGCACTCGTATTTTGCTTTGTAACTTGAAAGAATCACCCAGAAAATCTGCTTTATTTGTGTTACTCAATTGTCGGTTCAATTTGGTTTTGAGGGGAGGGTTGCTTCCCCACAAACTACATTGAATAAGGAATTATCTACATTTTTCCGTTTAGTATTTTTATTAACTACAAAGAAGTAGCTAGCCAGTAATACATGTTTTCTAGTTTATTTTCTTATTGTTGTTTATGTATTTTGCTGGAGTTTATCAAAGAACTAGCTTTGTTTCATTGTTGCTGAATGAAATTGTTGCAAGCATTCTTACCTTACATGCCAAAATATATTTTCTGGACATCATTGCTGCTAACAGGTTTTATTCAGAGGTTTGTTTATTATAATGTTATTGCAGGTCTTAAGTTACAACAAATGTAGTCAGTAAAGGAATTGCTATCTCAGTAGATAAAATTTTCAGAAGTACATTTGCTCTTCTCCCCTATCCCACAACCGAAGGCTTAGTCGGTAATTGCACGGCAGGATACCACTCAGTCATATATGCAGTCTGGTGATCATCTTATGGTAGGTATGTGTGTGCGTGTAGATTATAATGCCTTTTTTAGTAGAATGGCCAAATGCTTTATTTTATGGGGCTTAAGAAAGGAGAGAGGCAATTAATGCCAGATAGGATCATTTCATAAAAATAAATTAATTGGTAAGGCACCATGGTGTTGCCCACGAATATCTAACAAAATTTAAGGTGTTTATATTTTGCATAGGCATTTGATGGCTATTGTGTAGTGTTGGTATCATAAAACCATGGAGTGGTGGAGCATGACCTGGCCTACGGACTAGATCCTATATTTTTTGTTTTTATTTCACATTTCCAGTACTTCAATAAACTTTTGTAAATGTATAAAGTTAAGTTTATATATTTTTTACGCATGCTGAGGCTTCAGATTCCTTGAATTTCGTAGGGTGAAACGTGATATTAGTGAAGTATTAATCCATTGTACATCTGGGTATTTTGCATTATTGGTGACAACAAAATTCGTAATTCTTTTAACGAGGTCAATGGTTTCATTTTATCATTTGATTATTTAAATCAGCACATAACGGGCTTGATTGAAGTATCTCTTAGATTATTTTTACAGTGCTACTTCAAATCTTTGAATTTTCTTTAATTGATATAGATTAGTGTAGATACAACATTGTTTTCAAGTGAACTTGTGCATTGTTACATTTTTGGTAGTCTTGCCTACCTGTTAGGTGATACTGTTTGTAAGAAGGGTTTCGACCCGAAACGTCGCCCATTCCTTCTCTGCAGAGATGCTGCCTTTCCCGCTGAGTTAATCCAGTATTTTGTGTGCATCTTCGATACTGTTTGGAAGCTTGTTTTGGTTTTTGATCTAAATGTGCATTCATGTATCCTCACAGCTTTAAAAGCTGTTTGATGAGAAATAGTTTGTGCAGTTCCACAGATTTCATAATTTGGAAAAAGTTGGTAACTGGATGTAAAGAAACAGTGAATTCCTAGAGACAAGAATTTTTTAAGGTTAATAAGTTTGAGTCAGATCTTATTGCATAACCAATTTGCAATAGGCTTTTTGCTGTTTGGAAAAAAAGTGATTGTCAGTGTAGCCAATATTTTTGAAAGTGGTGGTGTTGGGTGATGATAAAAGATCTAATGAGTAAGCTAAAACTGAACTATATTTAAAATTAATTGATCAGTTTTTTCCTTGAGTGTGTTGTGCTTAATAAATCTACGAAGTGCTAGTAGTTATAAATTTCATGAATGTGACAGAAAAATATAAAATTGGATTAAGTTTGTTTTATTTCAAATATGGTTGGAGTGTTTTTACAATGATGTACTGTTACTGTTAGAATGCCATGTGTACTGATTTAATGTGCATTATTAATATTGTAAGAATAGGAGCAGGTTATAAGTCCTCAAACATGTATTGGCATAATTAGTTTTCTGGTTTCTGTGTCAGGGTTTAGTGTGTTGTGAAAAGCATTGAATGTTGAGAGCACTTAGCTTCACTCCCTCTAAGACATTCAAAGAATTGTTGCTTTTACAACCCACTATTAAATCTTTGTACTTTAGTATCCATACTAACTCTTTTTGTTGCACTATTTTCCTGAAAGAACCAACTTCTTCTTAAAACAGGAACGAAGACGGGATTTAAAAGAAAAGTCTACAGCCAAAAGGGTAAAGTCATCTGAGCAACAAAATGACAAGGAGCAAAACAAATGGAGAGAGCGATTAAGTTCAACAGAAAATGGAGAAGACCGACCAAAACGAAAAGAAAAGAAAGCTTCAAAGGCTCAAAGTTATTCCCGGTCCAGATCAAGAGAGAGGCAAGTATTGTTAATGTCTTTAGTTTAACTTGTGTTAAGGTTTGTTTGTCTGCTGTTTGGCATCCTGATTGAAACACTTCTGCCAACTTAAACGTAATAATTCTGTATCTGATTGAAAGCCAGGCATTTTTTGTTAATTTCTAAAACGTATTAATTTTAAAGGGGATTTGTTTTTCTTTTGCGTGTTGTAGTTGAACAGTTGATCTGAAGGTTTTCCATTAATACAATCATCAATGTTCTGTGTAAACCAAAGTACGTGAATTTATATTTGTGTCATGATCTAGACGACGTCGCAGCCGTGAAAGGAAGAGATCACGTTCAAGGAAGAGATCACGTTCAAGGAAGAGATCGCGTTCAAGGAGCAAAGAAAAGAGATCTCGGAGCAGAGATAGGCGGTCAAGAAGCAGAAACAAACGCTCAAGGAGCTGGGACAGGCATTCAAGGAGTAAGGACAAACGGTCAAAGAGTCGGGACAGGCGCTTAAGCAAAGATAGGCGATCACGAAGTAGGAACAAACGGTCGAGGAGCAAGGATAAGCGGTCTCGGAGTCGGGACAGGCGCTCAAGGAGCAAGGATAAGAGGTCGAGGAGTCAGGTCAGGCACTCGAGGAGCAAGGATAAGCGGTCAAGGAGCCAGGACAAGCGGTCAAGGAGCAAGGATAGGCGATCCCGAAGCCGGGGCAGGCATTCAAGGAGCAAGGATAGGCGATCCCGGAGCTGGGACAAGCGGTCAAGAAGCAAGGATAAGCGATCCCAGAGTCAGGATAAGCGGTCAAGGAGCCGGGACAGGTCCTCCAGGAGTAAAGATAAGCGATCTCAGAGCAGGGACAAACGGTCAAGAAGTAAGGATAAGCGATCTCGCAGTCGGGATGGGTGTTCAAGGAGCAAGGATAAGAGATCTCGCAGCCGTGACAGGCGCTCAAGGAGCAAGGATAAGAGATCTCGCAGCCGGGACAAGCGTTCAAAGAGTCGAGGCAGGCACTCGAGGAGTCGGGACAGGCGTTCGAGTGGAGACGGGCACTCAAAAACCAAAGAGAAAAAACGACGACCAAAATCCCGTTCGAGATCACGATCGAGGCTCAGGCCACGCAGGAGCAGGAGTAGAAGCAAGTAAGTTCATTGATCTATGATTAAATAAAGCAAGTTGGATGTTATTTTAAATGAAAGAATCCTCTCAAATTGTGCTTTTTACTGATACAATTGATCACTTGTAATCACTTCAGCAATGTTTTTTGTGGGAACATTATTGAGTAAAAGTTAGCACTGAGTCATCCAAGTAAATTCTCAGACAACCAAGGGTTTGGTCAGATTTTAAAAAACTGCATAAAGGGATAAAGTACAGTTAGAGAGATTCAGAAAAGGAATTTCAAAAGTTGGCCCCTTGTCGGGTAAAAAGACACAGCATGAGTGACGAGGAAATTAAAACTGAGGATGCTGAAAAGGCCAGAATTTACAAGAGTGCAGCTAAGTTGGGGTTTTTTTAGAACACGAAAGATGAAGTTGTCGAAGTGGAAAAGAGTAGTAAATTTTGGATGGGGTGGGGGTGGAGTCCTTAAATTTAAAACAATACTTGACAAGTTATAATACTGAATATGGGCAAGAGGGACAGGTAAATACGTGATAGAGTGGGTAGCAGAGTCCAACAGTGTGTTAAATCGCGATCAAACCACCTATTTTACCCTACAAGAAAGTACACACTATAAGTCTTGTAGTTGATCAGAGGAGAGAAGTATGGTTGTTTTTACTGTCTTAAGCCAGATTGATATGATGAATAATTGTTCCAACGTTTGTGCCAGCTGTGATTACCTAACCTCACAAAGTCTAGAAAATGTATTGAAAATATTGTAATGTATCAAAGATTTGGACACCTTTATAGTTTCCTGGTGCTTTTTAAGTTAAATTTGCATTTCCACTTTCACAATGGAAACAGCCATATTGCTCTGTTCTCTGCACACATTGCCAAAAAAGGCAGTGTCTGTGTGGATAAATAGCTGTGATGCAGAAAACAAAACCTAGTACTGAATACCTAATTTTTCAGATTGAAGGAAGATTGCTTTGGTGTTCGCCCAGAGGTTTGCATTGGAAACCATTGTTTCTTTTTTGATATAAGTTAGTGGTTTAGGGATTGGTATGAGGTTTTATTTTAAAGTATATTTGACTTATAATATTTTAGATTTTTATGGTGTATTGAGCAGTTGAAGTGGAAAAAAAATAATTTTCACTTATTTTCTTGAATGATTTTATTCATAAATTGAAATTTGTACTGCAGGGAAAAAAGAAAACGCAAATTTAGCAGAAGTAGAAGTCGTAGCCGCACTCCCCCAGCGTTCAGAGGCCGCAATGCTGCCATGGATGCTCAAGAAGCATTGGCTCGCAGGTGAATTCTGCTTTTGGTGTAATATTTAAGCAGTTAATAGTAGGATTAAGTTCCTATTTTAATTCGATTCAACTCTCTGTCACTTGTATCACTTGCTATTGTTTCACTTGAGTTTCTTTTTGCAGTGGGGCAGATCATCCTTCTATCAATCTCCGTCTCCTTTCTACTTCCCTTAGTTTTTCATCAGATCTTAATCGCGTAGCACTGTTATTCCAAAATCTGTTTTTGGTTACTTTCTGGCCTGAGTGGGGGGGGGGGGGGGGGTGAGTAGCTGATCACCTGAATTACACATCTTAACAAAGGTTGATTTTTAGGTTGTTGGCTTTCAGTATGTATTTTAGATTTTGATCCCAATCATTAAAATTTATTGACGGACTAATTTTGTCTTCAGTGTGTGTTGCCTGCAAACTGAACATTTGACTGAGATGGTCTTATACGTTTAAAAAAAAACCTGCATTAAAATCCTGTAGGCAACTGACCGGATGAAAGACTGCCAGCCCAGTAACAACTCGTGTTTTTATTTAGTGTCTGCATATAATTACAAAATTTAAAAATTGTATATATTACCATTTGAGGTGACGGTAAGATTGGCAGAGTTGTTGACAGAATGGAGGGTTGTCATAGGCGATAAGGCGATTTTGATGTGTTGGCACAATGGGCTGAAAAATGGTAGGTGGCATTTAGCCCAGGTGCATTTGGTGAGTACTAATGAGGCATGGATACATCATGAATGGTCGGGTTCAGATGGGGTATGGAGGAACAGAAGGGATCTTGGTTTACAAGTCGACAGATCCTTAGTGATAACTGGTAGATAACATGGTTAGCAATGCAAATGGGATACTGGCCTCTATTGGTCAGGACAAGAATAGAGAAGTAAGTTATGCTATAATTTTATGAAAACTTGCCCAGACTTCTGCTGGGGTACTGTATGCTTTTCTGATCTGTAAAGGATTAGAAGGATGGGATTGTGCTTGGAGAAGATATAGAGGAGATTTTCCAGGATGTTACCCAGGATGAAACCGTTCAGATATGACTGACCAATGTTACCCGGAGATTGATAAGTACCTGGAATGCACTGCCTGAGAAAGCGATTGAAGCTGGGTTCTTTTTAATTCGTGTCATCACACAACTGTTTGCCAATAGCGAGCAAATTTTAGTGCCACGGCGTTAGCCTCTGCAAGATCCTTTACAGTGCATGTCATGCAGCGTGTCACAGCTCAGGAGATGTTCCATAATCTGGAGGCCCCATCCACACTCGCAGTCTGCCGCATCTTCAGTATATTCCCACTTCAGCTGGGTCATAGACAGCATTTAAAAAGTGCACTTGATTTAGGCATAGGGAGCTGTGGATCAAACGCTGAGTGATGGGATTAATACGGAAGGGTGATGATTCTAAATACTGATTACCATTGCATATTCCTAGTCTCAATTATCTACAGTCCATATATATTACTATCAATTGATCTGTATTTAATTAAAAGTGAAACTAGGGGAACTAAGAATATACAACAAATTTCATTAGATTATACGTAACAGTCCAGTTTCATGATAAAATGTCTAAGTTGAGTGGTAAATGGAAAAACACGTTGAATTTCCATGATTTAACAATTTCTGATATCATTTCAGCATTGTTTAACTTGCCCAAACTTCCAAACGTGAACAAAAGCATGTTAATTAAATAGTTGCTCAATAATAGGTTTCTGATCTGTTGCTTCAAAGGTTTTCCTGATAGTATTTTATATTTGTGGAAAATGTGCACTCGAAGTTGGCCAATCTTCAACTGGCCTTGCATGGCATATTAATATTTAACTGAAAGTTAAAGTCCCAAAATAACTTGAATAAGTAAGTGTTTGAAACTATACAGTCCTAATATATTGCTTTGAATCACAGGCTTGAAAGAGCAAAGAAGCTTCAGGAACAAAAAGAAAAAGAGCTGCTGGAAAAACAAAAAGTGGAACAAACCGATGTTGCAGGTATTTTGTAATATGTGTATGACACAACTTCAAGATTCAAGATAGCTTTATTTGTCATCCAATATTGGACGAAATTCAGTCACCCACTGTCCAACAATAAAAGCATTAAATAGGCATTAAAATTACACAACCCCAAAAACACACAAAAAAAGAAACATCCATCAAAGAAACATCCATCACAGTGAGTCTCCTCCAGTCCTCTCCTCACTGTGATGGAAGGCCACAATGTCTTTCTCTTCTCCTGCCGTCTTCTCCCGCGGTCAGGTTGTTGTGGTTGCAGGCCGCGCCGGACGGTCCGCAGCGGGCCGGCCCAAGGCGAGTCGCAGCCGCTCCCGCAGCCTCCGAAGACGGCCGACTCCGCCGATGATAAGTCCGGTCCGGGCGGGCGAACACGCTGCTGCTGTTGCTGCACGTCGGGGCGGTCGTGGCTCCCGACATTGAAGCCCCTGCCCAGCAGAGAAAAATCCCGCGGCATATTTTAGGCCGCGCCGGACGGTGAATTGTCCGCGACCCAAGCCCCGCGATCCGGCGCAGGCGAACACGCTACCGCTGCCGGAGCTCCCGATGTCGGCATCCACGCGGCCCGAGCCTAAGGCGAGTCGCAGCCACTCCCGCAGCCTCCGAGGACGGCCGGCTCCGGTGATGGTAAGTCCGATCCGCGGGCTCTGCGAACCAGAGCCCTGGAGGCCGCCAGCTCCAGGAGTTGGGCCGATGGTAGGCCGCAGCAGGAACGGAGACAACACCCAGAAAACTTGCAAAGCCATTGCAAGCAGAGAGTATTGGTGAATGCTGGTGGCAAAGGTTGAGCCAGTTAACCACATAATCTAGATTTAAGCTCTGCTTGTACATACTGTGTCGCATAAACCACTTGATCTCAAAGAAGTTTGTGATGGAGGAATCAGCTGTTATAATGTTGTCATGGCAAAGCTACTGGTATGGGGGAAATTGTTGCACTCCTTTGTTGGAGATATCATTGCCTAGCATTAATGGTTCAAGTGTTTTTGTCCATTTTCAGTTTAAGTGCTTCTGACCACATGATAAATGAAAAGTCATCAGTGAAGTGTTTGGTGACTGTTGAATCTTTAGTACTGCCCTGCAGGACTACTGTGTCATTTTTTTGGAATGAGATGATTGGCTTCCAGCAGCCATTGGTGACACAAGGAACTGCAGATGCTGGTTTACAAATATTGTATTAGACTTGTTTTCACTTGGGTTCCTTGATGGCACATGTGATCGAATACTCTGTGCTTGGAAGCCAAAGGAATCGCCCCGAGCCTTGCCTCTGGAATTCATCTCGTGTGTCCATCTGGGCAAGTCTGTGATTCTCAGCCAGAGTCTGGAGCCAGTGTTTATATCATAAATCATAGAGAAGATCAGTGATCAGATTATTTAGTGCTGCTTTATAGCACTGTTAATATCTTCAATTACTTAGTTAATGATTGAATGGTCCACATAGTAATTAGCTAAATTAGATGTCTTTTTTTACCAATGGGCAGGATGTTTCTGGGTGCATATGTTGGCACAGTATTGAAACAGCTTGATTAGAATTTAAGTTTATTGTGGAGCCTGTCTTCAACACTATGGCTGGAATGTTTTCAAAGCCTTTGCCGAATGCCTTGTAGCTATGTGGAGTAAATAAATCAAGTTGACTGAAGGCTGCCTTCAATAATGATCGGGACATTGAGAAGCTAAGATTAATCATGTGCTTTACACTTCTCGAAGGCCACGGATCATACCAAAGATCTGGAGTCCTAGACATTTAGTTGCGCAAGAATTCCTCAGAGGTATTTCTATGACCAACCGTATTCAGTTAGCACAATGATCTTTCACCATAAGGTCAGAAGTGGAGATGTTCATTGACTGCAAAATGTTCAATTTCATTTGCTGCTTCTCATTAAAGGAACACAGCGTGGCCTCAACATTTGGGCACAGGCTGAAAAGTGGCACAAAAGTCCGACCACCTCCCATAACATTCGATTACATTATTGTTGTCCATTCGAACCATCACCAGCCTGAGAGTCACTATTTGCCAGAAATTGAACTTGTACTTGAACTTGAACTATAATGACAAGTCAGAAGCAGTGCATCCTGCAGCACAAACCCTCCCCAGTCCCACTCTCCGTCCCACCCCCACTCTCTCCTCCTCCCACCCGCCCCAGTCCCACTCCCCTTCCTCCCCCCACTCTTACTCTCCCGGAGCGGCGGACTACTGGAGACGGGCAGCGCGGCGGCGGCTGTGGCCTAGCCGAGCTGGGATTACTCGTGGCGGTTGTGGGGGAGAGGGGAGAGAAAAGCGAGGGGAGCCCCTGACGGTGGGCGGGTCCGCTAACGGCGTCCATCTTGTTTGTGCGAGTGAAGAGAGAGTCCGTGCGTGCCGTATGGTGACATCATACGCACAGCAGCCCTTGGAAAAAGGTGTTTAGAAATGAGATTTTTGAACTTTAAAATGCCTGTTACTTAAAAGATATAAGACCGATTTAAATAAAACCTGTTATAAAGAGTCGCCGCGAGAGTGGTGATTAAGGTGGCGCAAAAATTGTAGCGCTATGGTTTGCCGTTTTGGCAAAAGCACAGAAATACATATATTTACATACAAAAATATATGTATATACAAGATCTGAGTTTTAGTAGTATGTATATATGTATATATATATATATATATATATATATCTATATATATAGTATCAGAGAGAGACAGAGACACACAGACAGAGAGAGAGAGATAGAGACACAGAGAGACACTCAGGACGTCAAAATAATGTCTGCTTTTCTGGGAAAAATTTGACAAGATCAATGGTTTTCCAATCTGAAGTGATTTTCAAATCACGTTTGTGGATTGTTTCCACCTAGTTCTTCCAGTCAATTTATTAATAACATTTAGTCCCTTTTTTTAAAAAATGGATCGGTTTTTATGCAGGTTGCTGATTAATTCCCAACCATTGGCCATTCTAAAACTAGTAGGTGGGTGTAAAAATAAAATCAGATTTTGTGGTAATTTATATTTTACTAGTTTTTCTCAAGTAATATTATGTCAGCAATAATTTGGAGTTGATTATGCGGCAGTACTTTAGAATTTGCATGCAGAATTCCTATTTGCTTTATTTTAAAAAAACATCATCCTTTTTTCCTCAATTGTAAAACGAAGGAATTTACTAAGGAGGTAAAAACAATATCATTTTTAATGTCTGATTTTTCAGTTTCCTGTTCACACACACTTGCTGATTTAACCCTCAATGTATATGTTGACATGGGTTTTGAGCTGTATCTGTCCTGAAAGTACAAAGGTTATTTCTACTGAAATTGTGAAGTTTCTATTTTACATGTACAGCTTGCTCATGGATGATATATGTTTGAAATTTTGGTTTCCATGTATTACTCTGGATGCCCCAGTATATAATCCATTCTTCCCTTTTAATTTATGTTTCTCATATTTTGACAACTGGAAAAGATCCAGTATTAGGTCACCCAGTTTAAAAGAAACAGAAGTGAAGTGAAATTATGCGCTTGTTACTGGATGTTATATCCAGTTATATTGGAAATCCTTTTACCGTATTAGAAAACGTATGTCCTTGCCCTGTCAAAACATCTATATCCTAGTTTATTTTTCCATAACTAGAGTTTTCTGGAGTTGTAGAATTTAAGGATTGAGAACACTGTCACGAAGCTAGAGGCATCACCGTTTTTGTGACTGAGAGGAATCCCAAGTCTTGGAGCAATGGCCGTTTAATATTCGCCCATGAGAATATCATCCTAGTGTGACCTCTGATAATTGTTGCACAAATGCAGAAGTCAGGAACTTTAATGTGCACGGAAAATAGAAACTGACAAAATGTTTAAAATTTGATTTGCAATACTGAAAAATAAGCGTTATTTGTTTTCAACAGATACAACTAATGGATCACTTGGAATTGTCAACCAGCCAACAAGTATGAAAACTTAATATCTATTTTTAGCAAGCTAAGTTCCTTCACAATAACATTTGTTATTTCATTTCAAAGCACTCCAGATGTCAGCACTTTATTTTTAATTAGTCTTCATGTAATGGAGTGCTTGATTGAATGTAGGACTTTAAATTAGTTGCAATTTATATTTTTGTAAAAGACTCCACTCGAAATAGTTTTTAACCTGTTGGATAAAACTGCTTGTTACTGTTCATCTATTCACTGGTGTCTGTGGTTGATGAATTTCCATATATAACATGTGGCACAGTTTATGCCCAAACCAAAGCAACAGTTTATTCAGTGGTTAGAGGCAAAACAGTTTGTAAGGACTGCACCATGAAGGGAGAATGTGACAAATAATATTTTCAAAGAGAAGAGTATTGAGTGGTTTGTTAGGAAAAGGTTCTAAATTCTGGAGTAGTTCCTGAGGATTGGAGGGTAGCTAATGTAACCCCACTTTTCAAAAAGGGAGGGAGAGAGAAAACGGGGAATTACAGACTAGTTAGTCTAACATTGGTAGTGGGGAAAATGCTAGTCAGTTATTAAAGATGGGATAGCAGCACATTTGGAAAGTGGTGAAATCATTGGACAAAGTCAGCATGGATTTATGAAAGGTAAATCATGTCTGACGAATCTTATAGAATTTTTCGAGGATGTAACTAGTAGAGTGGATAAGGGAGAACCAGTGGATGTGTTATATCTGGACTTCCAGAAGGCTTTCGACAAGGTCCCACATAAGAGATTAGTATGCAAACAAAGCACACGGTATTGTGGGTTCAGTATTGATGTGGATAGAGAACTGGCTGGCAGACAGGAAGCAAAGAGTAGGAATAAACGGGTCCTTTTCAGAATGGCAGGCAGTGACTAGTGGGGTACCGCAAGGCTCAGTGCTGGGACCCCAGCTATTTACAATATATATTAATGATTTGGACGAGGGAATTGAATGCAACATCTCCAAGTTTGCGGATGACACGAAGCTGGGGGGCAGTGTTAGCTGTGAGAAGGATGCTAGGAGGCTGCAAGGTGACTTGGTTAGGTGAGTGGGCAAATGCATGGCAGATGCAGTATAATGTGGATAAATGTGAGGTTATCCACTTTGATGGCAAGAACAGGAAAGCAGACTATTATCTGAATGGTGGCTGATTAGGAAAAGGGGAGCTGCAACGAGACCTGGGTGTCGTGGTACACCAGTCATTGAAAGTAAGCATGCAGGTGCAGCAGGCAGTGAAGAAAGTGAATGGTATGTTGGCATTCATAGCGAGGGGATTGGAGAATAGGTGCAGGGAGGTTCTGCTGCAGTTGTACAGGGCATTGGTGAGACCACACCTAGAGTATTGCGTACAGTTTTGGTCTCCTAATCTGAGGAAAGACATTCTTGCCATAGAGGGAGTTCAGAGAAGGTTCACCAGATTGATTCCTGGGATGGCAGGACTTTCATATGAAGAAAGACTGGATAGACTCGGCTTGTACTCGCTGGAATTTAGAAGATTGAGGGGGGATCTTATAGAAACGTACAAAATTCTTAAAGGGTTGGACAGGCTAGATGTAGGAAGATTGTTCCTGATGTTGGGGAAGTCCAGAACAAGGGTCACAGTTTAAGGATAAGGGGGAAGTCTTTTAGGACCGAGATGAGAATTTTTTTTTTCACACAGAGAGTGGTGAATCTGTGGAATTCTCTGCCACAGAAGGTAGTTGAGGCTAGTTCATTGGCTATATTTAAGAGGGAGTTAGATGTGGCTCTTGTGGCTAAAGGGATCAGGGGGTATGGAGAGAAGACAGGTACAGGATACTGAGTTGGATGATCAGCCATGATCATATTGAATGGCGGTGCAGGCTCGAAGGGCCGAATGGCCTACTCCTGCACCTATTTTCTATGTTTCTATGATTAAGTAAGCCTGTTTCATTATTCCGTTATATCTGTACCTTCATTTTATTTACCCACGCCAACATCTCATTCCTCGGTGGTGTAACCTACCAAAATTTTAATTCTCTTGTTCTTCAATTTCATTTGACTCCGAGACACTCAGTTTGAGAAATTAGTTCCAGGTATCTACTCCAGTTTTTGTAGGTAAAGATGTACTGTCTAATTTCATGATTGAATGGACTAGCATTAATTTAGCGATTATCCAAATTTCTACATTGGAGAAAATAATTCCTTTATGTAACTTAATAAATCTTTGCATCATTTTAATAACACTGATTAGATCGCTCTTTAAATTTCAAAACTCAAGCAGAGATAAATCCAATCAAGACAGCCTAACTCATAATGTAACCTTCGAACCGCAGTGTAATGCTATTTATCTACATCATGTTCCGTCCAAGATTGCTTTCCTGCAGTTTGGTACAACTTCTTCCTTGGTTTTGCATTCCAGTTCTCTAGTTAAAAGTCACCATTCTGTCCAAATTTTTAATCAACATCAAAATATCTTCAGTTTCTCCATATCAATTGGGTCATCCACCATTAAGAAAGTACAAATGTCTCTGTTTAGAGATGGTTGCATCGTAGAAGTCATTTGATTGTTTGCTTGAACACTTGTGGAAATAAATGCAGGAAGAGAATTGAGTGGATTGTAATTGTGAACATATTTTGAATTTGTTTTTAAGGGGTCAATATCATGAGCAAGATCAGATTTATCTTCTCATGTCATAGTACCCATCTGACAAGGATGTGACTTCACTCCAATGAACAAATTGTTGTATGACTTGAAGTGTTCCACATCCTCGCCCTGCTTATCCTGCTAAGTGATTTGAAGCAATGTTTTCATGGTGCCTCGGATGATACTGTGGCCTATTGGAGTGCATTCTGCAGATAATGCCCACTGAATCCAAAATTGAGGTCAAGTTCTAAACTTGTTAATGAGGTAGCAAGCAAGCTATTTTATTACATCCTTCATGGAGCCAAGCATCCAACCTGCTGTGCAATAGTATGTGGCTATTATCAATTAAGAGTTGAACGTTTATTAAAAGATTTGGATGATTTAAATTTCTCGTGTTTCCAACAGTTAGTAGTGGATCCGTTCTCAATGTTGCTGCACTCTTGGCATCTGGCACTCAAGTTACCCCTCAGATTGCGATGGCTGCACAGATGGCAGCCCTCCAAGCCAAGGCATTGGCTGAAACAGGCATAGCCGTACCTAGTTACTACAACCCAACTGCTGTCAATCCAATGAAGTTTGCAGAACAGGAGAAGAAACGCAAACTGCTCTGGCAGAACAAGAAAGAAGGGGTGAGTCCTATTGAGTACAAATCAGTGCTGTATATTTGGCTTTGCCTGTGTTTGGGTGGACTTTGACACTAACATTAACGCTGTTTTTCTATTATTTTCATTCACTGTACACCAACTAAGACAGGTGGTAGTTGTGAGTGGCAGAAAGAGGTACTGGAGACTGGAGGTATCAGAAGATCATGGGCAGGGAAAATTAGTCAAAAAAGTGGATTCTGAGTGAGGTCTGGCCATGTGACATACATTTGGGGGATGAGGCAAACTAAGCCATAAGATGGGGGGTGCTGAATGGGTGGCAGTTTCTAAGGGTGAAAATTTAAACAAGGGTACTAAACAAATGGATTCCTCAGACCCATTGGCAGTGGCTTTGGCAAAGACTTTCCCTAAAGCTAGTTATTTTTTGCTGTCCATTTGAGGCCTCATTCAGCGTTTCGTTCTGCGTTGTTAGATGACTTTGCATGCATGGTTGCATGTTGTGTAATAATATTAAATGTTTTTATGCCAATGAACGTGTCCAATGTGGAAGGCTTGAAGTCACCTAGTTTACATTCCAAATTTAAAATAACCACCCAAATCTAAGAATAAATTATGAATTAAGTAGTTGACTTTCTTTGCTTTGCAAGAAAAGTGTCAAAACTAAGGGCAGTGCTCAAGGTAAGAAGAGCTGGAGGGCGAGTTGATAATTGGCCGATCAGACATGGGTGGAGCATGTTATAGAATATGGATTGAAGAAGAGTGATGGTCAGCTAGATACTTTAGATTGAGGGCACTTCGAGCAACTTTTGCCAATTGAGGAGGATTCCACATGCAGAGTGTGACTGCAGTATTGAGTTCTAGTTCCAGATCTTTCCTGTGAGATTTGTATTATTTGTTAGAAAAAGCAAGGGGCTTGTTCAATTGAAAAAAATCTTATTTGTCTAATATGGTTATTTTTGGCTGGCGGGCATCAAGTTGCCAAACAAATGGTATAATTTATTACTGTCAATGATGCATACAGTGCCCTCCATAATGTTTGGGACAAAGACCCATCATTTATTTATTTACCTCTGAACTCCACAATTTGAGATTTGTAATAGAAAGAAATCACATGTGGTTAAAGTGCACATTGTCTGATTTTATTAAAGGTCATTTTTATACATTTTGGTTTCACCATGTAGAAATTACAGCTGTGTTCATACATAGTCCCCCCATTTCAGGGCACCATAATGTTTGGGACACATGGCTTGACAAGTTTTTGTAATTGCTCAGCTGTGTTTAATTGCCTCGTTAATGCAGGTATAAGAGAGCTCTCAGCACCCGGTCTTTCCATCACGTTTGGAAACTTTTATTGCTGTTTATCAACATGAGGACCCAAGTTGTACCATTGAAAGTCAAAGAAGCCATTATGAGACTCTGAGAAACAAGAATAAAACTGTTAGAGACATTGTTAGAAACTTTAGACTTACCAAAGTCAACTGGTTGGAACATCATTAAGAAGAAAGAGAGCACTGGTGAGTTTACTAATCGCAAAAGGACTGGCAGGCCAAGAAAGACCTCCACAGCTGGTGAGAGAAGAATTCCCTGTAATAAAGAAAAATCCCCAAACACATGTCTGACAGATCAGAAACACTCTTCAGCAGTCAGGTGTTGATTTGTCAATGACCACTGTCTGCAGACGACTTCATGAACAGAAATACAGAGGCTACACTGCAAGGTGCAAACCACTGGTTAGCTGCAAAAATTGGATGGCCAGGTTACAGTTTGCCAAGAAGTACATAAAAGAGCAACCACAGTACTGGAAAAAGGTCATGTGGACAGATGAGATGAAGATTAACTTATATCAGAGTGATGGAAAGAGCAAAGTATGGAGGAGAGAAGTAACTGCCCAAGATCCAAAGCATACCACCTCATCTGTGAAACACGGTGGTGGGGGTGTTATGGCCTGGGCAAGTATGGCTGCTGAAGGAAGGTACTGGCTCACTTACCTTCATTGATGATGCAACTGCTGATGGTAGTAGCATAATGAATTCTGAAATGTATAGACACATCCTATCTGCTGAAGTTTAAACAAATGCCTCAAAGCTCATTGGCCGGCAGTTATTCTACAGCAAGGCAATGATCCCAAACATACTGCTAACACAACAAAGGAGCTTTTCAAAACTAAAAAATGGCCAATTCTTGACAATAGGTGCAGGAGGAGGCCATTCGGCCCTATGAGCCAGCTCCGCCATTCAATGTGATCATGGCTGATCATTCCCAATCAGTACCCCGTTCCTGCCTTCTCCATACCCCCTGACTCCGCTATCCTTACAAGCTCTAGTGGCCAAGTCAATCACCCGATCTGAACCCAATTGAGCATGACTTTTAAATGCTGAAGAGAAAACTGAAGGGGACTAGCCCCTAAAACAAGCATAA
Source organism: Rhinoraja longicauda (assembly GCF_053455715.1). Lineage (NCBI taxonomy): Eukaryota > Metazoa > Chordata > Chondrichthyes > Rajiformes > Arhynchobatidae > Rhinoraja > Rhinoraja longicauda. The sequence goes on along the minus strand of NC_135977.1, from coordinate 22,893,171 downwards.
GCTAAAGATGGCTACAATGCAGGCCTGGCAGAGCATCACCAGAGAAGACACCCAGCAACTGGTGATGTCCATGAATTGCAGACTTCAAGCAGTCATTGCATGCAAAGGATATGGAACAAAATACTAAACATGACTACTTTCATTTACATGACACTGCTGTAATTTCTACATGGTGAAACCAAAATGTATAAAAATGGCCTTTATTAAAATCTGACAATGTGCAACATGTGATTTTTTTTTAAAATTACAAATCTCGAGGCAAATAAATAAATGATGGGTCTTTGTCCCAAACATTATGGAGGGCACTGTATAGTCCAATTGTCTAAATGTTAGATGAAGCACATCAGGTTTAGTATAGATCAATAAAGGCAATTGCCAGGGTCAAAACAAAAACAATCAGGCACCTTTTTAATCATGTATAGTAATATATTTATTAAGTCCTTGTACGGTTGCTGTTTTGGATGCCAAATATCAAGAAATTAATTAAACCCCCAGATGTTATAGGTTGATGCCAGTAATGATAAACTATTTATGACGAATGTCTTGAAATACTTAAAACAATTTTTACTGAAGCAAATGCCAGAAGTTTTAATACTGACTCTTTAGATTGTATAGAATTTTAACAGAGTGGACTTTAGAGATACAGTGCGGAAACAGGCCCTTTGGCCCACCAAGTCCACACCGACCAGTGATCACCCCGGAAACTTGCACTATCCTACACACTAGGAACAGAGTATAATTTTACCAAAGCCAATTAATTGACAAACCTGTACGTCTTTGGGAGCACCCAGAGAAAACCTACGCAGTTACAGGGCAAACATACAAACTTCATACAGACAGCACCCGTAGTCAGGATTGAACCTGGGTCACTGATGCTGTGAGGCAGCAACTCCACCGTTTTGTTTTTGTTTTTGTTTGGAAGTTAAAAATTCATTCATGCAGTGGACAAAAACAAAAGGAGGCTTTCGACTTTGGTGCAGGTTGAATCTATCTAATTGGTCTTGATAGCCATCCCTTTTTATCATAGCCTTAAAAATATGTAACCACTTTCCTATTTGACCTAAGGTAGTAGGTATTAAGTTTTTTTAAACGAAAATCTCATTATTCTTCTGGAAATACTTAATAGGTTAGGTCGACATATTGACTCTTGTTTTGTTTTCTACAGTTGATGCCTGTCTTGTCGAGTGTTTCGACCATTTTCTTTTATTTTAGATTTTGGGCACTCGTGTTTTATGATTCTTCTGGTTCTTAATCATTCACTGCAAATTGGTGTTCACTGTTACTGCTCAATTTAAAAAAAAATGTAATTGTACTGTGCGATGTGGACATTTATCGCAGCGCAGTGTTCAATGTCCATCCTAATTGCTTCTTACTCGGCAGTTTCAAAGAACAGATAAGAATCATCGATATTGCAGTGTAGTGAATTTATGTATTGGACTGGGCTACATCCACATTTTTGCAATTCTTTAATGTCTGCATTATCTCACAGTAAACTTAATGAACTATTATTTGCAAACATAAATACTATTTATCTACTTATCTTTCCCAAACTTTTTTTTTCTATTGTATGATATAGTGGCTTTTCATGTCTTTTTCATTCTGTTCAAGGACAAATCACAGACTGCAGAATTATGGGAGAAGCTAAGTTTTGGTAATAAAGACCAAAATGTAAAATTTCGAAAGTTAATGGGCATCAAGGTGAGTGCAGGAAATGTAATGCTTTTTCTGTAAATGTTTAAGAAATGTTTACTACCAGTGTTATAATATTTTACATTTCTGGTGGGCGTGCAGAGTAGGTTTACTAGGTTAATTCCCGGAATGGCGGGACTTTCATATGTTGAAAGACTGGAGCGACTAGGCTTGTATACACTGGAATTTAGAAGGATGAGAGGAGATCTTATCGAAACGTATAAGATTATTAAGGGGTTGGACACGTTAGAGGCAGGAAACATGTTCCCAATGTTGGGGGAGTCCAGAACAAGGGGCCACAGTTTAAGAATAAGGGGTAGGCCATTTAGAACGGAGATGAGGAAGAACTTTTTCAGTCAGAGAGTGGTGAAGGTGTGGAATTCTCTGCCTCAGAAGGCAGTGGAGGCCAGTTCGTTGGATGCTTTCAAGAGAGAGCTGGATAGAGCTCTTAAGGATAGTGGAGTCAGGGGGTATGGGGAGAAGGCAGGAACGGGGTACTGATTGAGAATGATCAGCCATGATCACATTGAATGGCGGTGCTGGCTCGATGGGCCGAATGGCCTCCTCCTGCACCTATTCTCTATTGGTGCTTGGAAAGACCGATAACCAAGATATGTTTGCTACTGGAAGCTGATACTTGTACTGTAGCTGGCCGCTACATCTATTGTAGGAAGTGTAGGACAAAATAGTAAGCATACATGAATTCTGATGTAACAAAATGATCGTGGATGTTTTTTAGACTAAAGGTCATTTGAACGCTTCTACCCTCTTTTGATAGATGTCATTAGTCACTGTGTGGAACTTTGTAACACATTGGTGTGAGGAAAATGGCCAGATTTAACTTACAAATTTGTATGCTGAAACAGAGCAGTTGATTAGAGTCACTCAGCACTTATCCAAAGTTTTTTTTTTTTTAATTGTCAATGGGGAATGAAGTCAGCTCAAACCCATTTTCTGCAAAAAAGTGTACCGAGGATTTGGAATGCATGTTTTGCATCTAACTGTCTTCAATTGGATGTCAACTCAGTATCAATACAATTTTAAATCCCCTTGAATACTCCACTTTAATCTGTTTAATCCAAACCCTCTGTGAAAATCTTAACCGTGAATTTTATAGCGCTATCTCATGTGATTTTTATTCAACTAGTCAACCTAATGATATTGGAGGGCAAACAGTAAGCAACAATGGACTATGGTATGGTCTGTATTGTTGAAGGAGAGATAGATTTGATTGTGCCTTTATGAATGAAGAGATGACTTAATCATCCTAAAACATATCAGATATCTTCGCTCATCCTTCTAAACTCCAGTGAATACAAGCCTAGTCTTTTCAATCATTCCTCATATGACAGTCCCCAGGGATCAATCTCGTGAACCTACGCTGCACTGCCTCAATTATAAGGATGTCCTTCCTCAAATTAGGATACCAAAACTGTACACAATACTCCAGATGTGGTCTTACCAGGGCCCTATACAACTGCAGAGGAACCTCTTTACTCCTATACTGAAATCCTCTTGATATGAAGGCCAACATGCCATTAGCTTTCTTCACTGCCTGCTGTACCTGCACGCCAACTTTCAGTGACTGGTGTACAAGGACACCCAGGTCTCGCTGCATTTTCCCCTTACCTAACCTAACACCATTGAGATAATAATCTGCCTCCTTGTTTTTGCCGCCAAAGTGGATAACCTCACATTTATCTATATTATACTGCATCTGCCCACTCACTCAACCTGTCCAGGTCACCCTGCAACCTCCTAACATCCTCCACAGTTTACACTGCCACCCAGCTTTGTGTCATCCGCAAACTTGCTTCTAATTCCCTCGTCCAAATCATTAATATATATGGTAAACAGTTGCGGCCCCAACACCGAGCATTGCGGCACTCCACCCGCTACTGCCTGCCATTCTGAAAAGGACCCGTTTACTCCTACTCTTTGCTTCCTGTCTGCCAACCAATTTTCTATCCATGTCAACACCCTACCCCCAATACCATGTACTCTAATTTTAGTCACCAATCTCCCGTGCGGGACCTTATCAAAGGCTACATCCACTGGCTCCCCTTCATCCATTTTACTCGTCACATCTTCAAAAAATTCCAGAAGATTAGTCAAGCATGATTTCCCTTCATAAATCCATGCTGACTTGGACTTATCCTTTTATTGCTATCTAAATGCGCCATTATTACTTCTTTAATAATTGACTCCAGCATCTTTCCCACCACCGAAGTCAGGCTAACTGGTCTGTAATTCCCCGTTTTCTCTCTCGCTCCTTTCTTGAAAAGTGGAATAACATTAGCTATCCTCCAATCCACAGGAACTGATCCTGAATCTATTGAACATTGGAAAATGAACATTGGAAAATGATCACCAATGCGTCCACTATTTCTAGAGCCACCTCCCCGAGGACCCTGGGATGCAGACCATCAGGCCCAGGGGATTTACCATCCTTCAGTCCCATTAGTCTACCCAATACTATTTCTCACCTAATGAAGATTTCTTTCAGTTCCTCTACCCACCTAGATCCTCTGTCCTCTAGTACATCTGGGAGATTGTTTGTGTCTTCCTTAGTGAAGACAGATCCGAAGTACCTATTCAACTCTTCTGCGATTTCCTTGTTACCCATAATAATTTCACCCGTGTCTGCCTTCAAGGGACCCACATTTGACTTTAACATATCTAAAGAAGCTTTTGCTGTCCTTCTTTATATTCTTGGCCAGCTTTCCCTCGTACTTCATCTTTTCAGCCCGTATTGCCCGTTTTGTTAACCTTCTGCTGTCTTATGAAAGTTTCCCAACCCACTCTACTGTGTTATACATCTTTTCTTATAGTTTTATTCCATCCCTAACTTCCCTTGTCAGCCACGGTTGCCTCCTACTCCCCTTAGAATCTTTCTTCCTTTTTGGAATGAAATGATCCTGCGTCTTCCGGATTATGCCCAGAAATGTCTGCCATTGCTGTTCCACCGTCATTCCCGCTAGGATCCCTTTCCAGCCTACCTTGTCCAGCTCCTCTTTCATGCCTTCATAGTCCCCTTTGTTCAACTGCAACACTGACACTTCCGATTTAACCTTCTCCTTCTCAAATTGCAGATTAAAACTAATCATATTAATGATCACTACCTCCAAGTGGTTCATTTACCTCGAGTTCTCATCAAATCTGGTTCATTGGACAACACTAAATCCAGAATTGCCTTTTCTCTGGTTGGCTCCATTACAAGCTGCTCTAAGAATCCATCTCGGAGGCACTCTACAAACAGTCTTTCTTGGGGTCCAGAACCAACCTGATTTTCCCAGTCTACCTGAATATTGAAATCCTCCATCACCACAGTGGCATTTTTCTTACATGCCAGTTTTAACTCCTGCTGCAACTTACACCCTACATCCGGGCTACTATTTGGGGGTCTGTAGATAACACCAATTTGTATTTTCTTGCTTTTACAATTACTCAACTCAATCCACAGTGACTCTACCTCGTCAGTCCCTATGTCGCCCCTCTCTTTCCCTTTAACTCCATCCTTGACTGTCCCATTTGACACCCCCCCCCATTTAGTTTAAAACCAACCGTGTAGCAGTGGCATACCTGCCTGCCAGAATGCTGGTCCCCCACCTGTTCAGGTGCAATCCGTCCCTTTTGTACAATTCCCCCTTAGCCCAAAACAGATCCCAGTGATCTAAGAAGCTAAATCGCTGCCCCTGCACCAGTTCCTCAGCCACACATTCAGGTCCTGTATCTCCCTGTTCCTGCTTTCACCAGCACGAGGAACTGGAAGCAAACTGGAGACCCTGGAGGTCCTGCTTTTCAGCATTTTTCCGAGCTCTCTAGTCACGCTGCAGAATATTCATCCCCTTCTTACCGACGTCGTTTGTGCCGACATGCACTGCCACTTCGGGCTGTTCACCTTCGCCCTTGCGGATTTTCTGCACTCTGTCCGTGACATCCTTGATCCTGGCACCAGAGAGGCAGCACACCATCCTGTTGTCGCAGAAACCCCTGTCCGTACCTCTAACAATGGAGTCTCCTACTACCACGGCATTGCCTGACGTCGGCCTCTTTGGTTTTGGCTCAACAGCACTTTTTGCTTCATTCTAAATATATAAAACATATTATTAGAAAACATATAAAATTATAAAAGGACTGGACAAGCTAGATGCAGGAAAAATGTTCCCAATGTTGGGCGAATCCAGAACCAGGGGCCACAGTCTTCGAATAAAGGGGAGGCCATTTAAAACTGAGGTGAGAAGAAACTTTTTCACCCAGAGAGTTGTTAATTTGTGGAATTCTCTGCCTCAGAGGGCAGTGGAAGCCAAATCACTGGATGGATTTAAGAGAGTTAGATGGAGCTCTAGGGGCTAGTGGAATCAAGGGATATAGGGAGAAGGCAGGCACGGGTTATTGATTGTGGATGATCAGCCATGAATGGCGGTGCTGACTCGAAGGGCCAAATGGCCTCCTCCTGCACCTATTTTCGATGTTAATTCAACAAGTTCAAGGTAAATGTTTCCACAAAGAAAAGGTGGGACAGTCACCTCTAAAGACCCTGGATCACAGGACAAAGAGTGAAAAGTAGGGTAGTCAAGTCAAGTTTATTTGTCACATACACATACGCGATGTGCAGTGAAATGAAAGTGGCAATGCCTGCGGATTGTGCACAAAAAAGAATTACAGTTACATATAAATAAAGTTACTATAGTGTAGACAAAATTTAGTCTGGTGTTATAAAAGTTGACAGTCCTGATGGCCTGTGGGAAGAAACTCCGTCTCATCCTCTCCGTTTTCACAGCGTGACAGCGGAGGCGCTTGCCTGACCGTAGCATCTGGAAAAGTCCGTTACTGGGGTGGCAGGGGTCCCTCATAATCTTACTTGCTCTGGATCTGCACCTCCTGATGTATAGGTCCTGCAGGGGGACGAGTGTAGTTCCCATGGTGCGTTCTGCCGAGCGCACTACACTCTGCAGGGCCATCCTGTCCTGGGCCGAGCTGTTCCCAAACCAGACTGTAATGTTGCCGGACAGGATGCTCTCTACAAAGAATAAGGGCATAACTAAACAAATAGTAGAATCTATCAAAGATCATTAAAAAATCCTGTATTTGGAGGTGAGGATTTGGATTGAGTTCTTAATAGTTGGCAGCTATTCTTGACAATAGTTGAGTTTATATGTAAGGAGGAAGTGTATGAAATACTGGATTAGGTGAGTGTAGTAGAAGAGGAATTATTAAGGGAATTAGCATTTTTTTAAAATGGGTGAATTACCAGGCCTGGATGAAATTTGTCCCAGGCCGTTAAAAGAAACAAGAGAAAGAATTTGTAGAGGCTTTTTGCCTTCATTTTTCAATCACCCCTACTAAAAGAGTGGGACTACTGGATTGGGATATCCATTAATGTTTTGTTGCTTAAAACTAAAGGAAGGGAAAACTAAATCATTGCTGGCCAGTTTAACTTCGTTGGGCAATTATGAGGCACATTACCAAACTCAATTTGCATAGGATTAAATCATAGGTAATTGGAAAAAAAGAACTTGCCTGAATGGATGTACAGGCAAAAATAACTTCCCTTATGTGATACACAATGGGCCAAATGTCAACCGCCTATGTCATTTGATGTTTTCAATGTAAAATTACAAAAGAGCTTACAAATGCTGCAGCTGATTTTTCCTGGCCAAGAGGTCTAAAATTGGCGATGAGCCATTTCAGACTCTAAGATTCTTGAATGTTCAGTCTTTGATTATATTTTAAATTGAATTAGACTTTAGGGAGCCAAAAGCTGTAGAATGTGGAATTGAGGTTCAAGTTCAGCAGGATCTTGTAGCATGATGGAGCCAGAATTGAGGAGGCATTTGTTTCTTATGCAACAAACTGCTTTTGTTTCTTCTATTTTGAACTGAAGAAACAGTTGATAACCAAGGAATAGTCCACTATTCAGCTGGAAAAAATAGTTGAAGTGTATACATGGAAATGAAAGAATGTAAAGAGATGCTGACTGCAAAGTAAACTTTGGTAATGGTTTTGTTTTGAAGGATGAAGAAGAAGTGGGAACTCCAATCCCACATCATGATGAAACTTTCAAATCTTTAAAGAAACAGGAAGAAGTGTTCAGAAACTTGGATGCTCAATATGAAATGGCACGATCACAAACTCACACGCAGAGAGGCATGGGCCTGGGTTTCTCCTCTTCAATGAGAGGAATGGACACAATTTAAGAACAAGCATTGTACTTGTGCTTAAGTACATGATTTTTTATATTGTCTTTGTCCATGTTGGAGATTTCAAGCTTCATTTTGACTTTCACTTTCCCGTTTACTGAAAAAGCTAGCAATCTAGCTTGCATGGTTGTTGCAGTGCAAAATAATTTATTAAAAAGGGTTTTGATTGTAAAGATAACTGGGTGTCTCAACAGTCATACTGTGATAGTTTTCTTCCTAAACATTGGGACTTAATTGAAGAAACAGTTGAAGGCATTGTTTTGCAACCGGAGAAAGGGAAGTTCTATCAATATTTTTCTTTTTATGTATTTGGAGTAACTTATGCAGACTGGATTCAAACAGCTTAATCTCATTCATATTTTGTTGCTGTATTATGTGATTGCTTTTGTACTAAAACTTGTACAGTTATTTTCATCTTTTGAAATGCAAATTATTGTGTAGTTGTAAATTTGGATTTAGTTTGTTTGTAAGTACTTATTCCAGTGCTAAAAAGCGCTTTATAGTGCACTGTTCATTATCAAGCTTTCTGGACAATAAATGGATGATTTTCAATACAACCACTATGTATCTTAGAAATTTAAAACCCTGGAATGGAACAATTAGCCCATCATGTTGAGGTTAACAGATTGTTCTTGCTTCACAACCTTCAAGTGCATGCCCAAGTAGTTGGAAATGCATGGAGCATTTTTTCCTTCAACACCACTGCAGCCATAAATTCAGAACCCCACCAAATGGTTTAGCACAAGCATTCTGACCACTTTCCCTTTAGAATCTAGTCCCTTACAAATGTATCCATCTTACTTAAATATATCTTCCTATTTTGTTGCAAATTTAAAAAATCTTTCGTCAAACATAAAGTTATCTACTTCTGGCTGCATCCTTGTCAGTCTCCTTTGTACTCGATCCAGTGCAATAATGTCCTTTCTGAAAAATGCAGGCTATTTGTGGGTTAACCAATGTTAATGCCATTTGATCATAATTTCCCTACACTTTTATGTTGTGGCAAATTATGAAGTATATCCTTTCCAGAATAAACAAAAACAAAAGGCAATTTTAGAAACGAGAAACTGCAGATGCTGGTTTACAAAAACGGTTAAAATGCCGGAGTAGCTCAGTGGGTCAGGCAGCAGCTCTGGAGAACATGGATGGGTGTTTTAGATCCCAATGCAAAACATCACCTGTTCTCAGAGGTGCTGCCTGACCCACTGAGTTACCCCAGTACTGTTCCCTTGTTCTAGATAATGTTGAGCTACTTTAATGTTACTGGAGCTGCATTGATCCATGCATGTGAAGAGAATTCCATTATATTCCCTACTTGTACCTTGTAGATGCTGAAAGAGGCTTGCTGCATGATTCCCAGTTTCTGTCTCACTCTTTTAGCCACAGTATTTATGTGGGTGGCCGAAGTGAGTTTATGGTCACTGGTGATCTGCACCACAGGATGTTGAAGATCAGGGACTCGATAATAGTAGCACTATTGAATGTTGGGGGTAGGTGGTTAGACTCTTGCTGTAGATGCTCCTCCCACTTCAGGAATCTTAGGACATTCATTTCACGGTCCTTCTGTTTCCTACATTTGATATCCTGCCATTAACGGAGAATGCCCTCAATTCTCTCGACTTTCTCAAACTTTAACATTTTGACCAAGCTTTTAGTCATAACTCGTGCTATCAGTACTTTTGCTTTTTATTCCATCGCAGAAAACCCAAAATGCTCTTTCGATGTCAGCTGTAGGACACGGGGCTATCAAAAAATAAGCGAGTTATTATGTAGTTTTATGCACGTGTTTATGCCTCTGCCAGCTTTCAAGCATTAAAAAAGAATGAGAAAGTAGAATTGCTCCTACAGTAAACTTTTCATAATCTGCCATCCAATTGTTTGACGTCTGGCTCACCGGTGTTCCATTCCCACATTCTTATTAAACTCACCAGTTTACTTCTGTTTCCAGTGCTACCTTTTAAATTTACTGGATTTTGTTTCTTGCATTCTCTTTAAACCAGCATGGTTCACTGACGGGTGTATTTATAGTGCCCTCCATAATGTTTGGGACAAAGACCCATCCTTTATTTATTTGCCTCTGTACTCAAAAATTTGAGATTTGTAATAGAAAAAAATTACATGTGGTTAAAGTGCACATTGTCAGATTTTAATAAAGGCCATTTTTATATATTTTGGTTTCAACATGTAGAAATTACAGCAGTGTTTATACATAGACCCCCCCCCCCCCCCCCCCCTCATTTCAGGGCACCATAATGTTTGGGACACAGCAATGTCATGTAAATGAAAGTAGTCATGTTTAGTATTTTGTTGCATATCCTTTGCATGCAATGACTGCTTGAAGTCTGCGATTCATGGACATCACCAGTTGCTGGGTGTCTTCGCTGGTAGTGCTCTGCCAGGCCTGCATTGTAGCCATCTTTAGCTTATGCTTGTTTTGGGGGTTAGTTCCCTTCAGTTTTCTCTTCAGCATATAAAAGACGTGCTCAATTGGGTTCAGATTGGGTGATTGACTTAAGCACTCAAGAATTGACCATTTTTTAGCTTTGAAAAACTCCTTTGTTGCTTTAGCAGTATTTTTGGGATCATTGTCTTGCTGTAGAATGAACCACCGGCCAATGAATTTTGAGGCATTTGTTTGAACTTCAGCAGATAGGATGTGTCTATACACTTCAGAATTCATTATGCTACTACCATCAGCAGTTGTATCATCAATGAAGATAAGTGAGCCAGTACCTTCAGCAGCCATACATACCCAGGCCTCTGTATTTCTGTTCGTGAAGTCTTCTGTGGACAGTGGTCGTTGACAAATCAACACCCGACTCCTGAAAAGTGTTTCTGATCTGTAGGACAGGTGTTTGGGGATTTTTCTTTATAATAGAGAGAATTCTTCTGTAATCTGCTGTGGAGGTCTTCCTTGGCCTTCCAGTCCCTTTGTGATTAGTAAGCTCACCAATGCTCTCTTCTTAATGATATTCCAAACAGTTGATTTTGGTAAGCCTAAGGTTTGGCTGATGTCCCTAACAGTTTTATTCTTGTTTCTCAGTCTCATAATGGCTTCTTTGACTTGTATTGCCACAACTTTGGTCCTCATGTTGATAAACAGCAATAAAAGTGTCCAAAATGATAGAAAGACTGGAGGAAAGACTAGGTGCTGAGAGCTCTCTTAGACCTACATTAAGGAGGCAATTAAACACACTTGAGCAATTACAAATGCCTGTGAAGCCATGTGTCCCAAACATTATGGTGCCCTGAAATTGGGGGACTATGTATAAACACTGCTGTAATTTCTACATGATGAAACCAAAATGTCTAAAAATTACCTTTAATAAAATCAGACAATGTGCACTTTAACCACATGTGATTTTTTTTTTTCTATTACAAATCTCAATTTGTGGGGTACAGAGGCAAAGAAATAAATGATGGATCTTTGTCACAAACATTATAGAAACATAAAAAAATAGGTGCAGGAGTAGGCCATTCGGTCCTTCGAGCCTGCACCGCCATTCAATATGATCATGGCTGATCATCCAGCTCAGTAACCTGTACCTGCCTTCTCTCCATACCCCCTGATCCCTTTAGCCACAAGGGCCACATCTAACTCCCTCTTAAATATAGCCAATGAACTGTCCTCAACTACCTTGTGTGGCAGAGAATTCCACAGACTCACCACTCTCTGTGTGAAGATATGTTTTCTCATCTCGGTCCTAAAAGACTTCCCCCTTATCCTTAAGCTGTGACCCCTGGTTCTGGACTTCCCCAACATCGGGAACAATCTTCCTGCATCTAGCCTCTCCAACCCCTTAAGAATTTATATGTTTCAATAAGATCCCCCCAAAGTCTTCTAAATTCCAGCGAGTATAAGCCTAGTCTATCCAGTCTTTCTTCATATGAAAGTCCTGCCATCCCAGGGATCAATTTGGTGAACCTTCTCTGTACTCCCTCTAAGGCTAGAATGTCTTTCCTCAGATTAGGAGACCAAAACTGTACACAATACTCCAGGTGCGGTCTCACCAAGGCCCTGTACAACTGCAGCAGAACCTCCCTGCTCCTATACTCAAATCCTCTTGCTATGAATGCTAACATACCATTCGCTTTCTTCACTGCCTGCTGCACCTGCACGCTTGCTTTCAATGACTGGTGCACCATGACACCCAGGTCACGTTGCATCTCCCTTTTTCCTAATTGGCCACCATTCAGGTAATACTCTGCTTTCCTGTTCTTGCTGCCAAAGTGGATAACCTCACATTTATCCACATTATATTGCATCTGCCATGCATTTGCCCACTCTCCTAATCTATCCAAGTCACTCTGCAGCCTCCTAGCATCCTCCTTGCAGCTAACACTGCCACCCAGCTTCGTGTCAACCGCAAACTTAGAGATATTGCATTCAATTCCCTCGTCCAAATCATTAATATATATTGTAAATAACTGGGGTCCCAGAACTGAGCATTGCGGTACCCCACTAGTCACTGCCTGCCATTCCGAAAAGGACCCGTTTATTCCTACTCTTTGCTTCCTGTCCGCCAACCAATTCTCTATCCACCTCAACACTGAACTCCCAATACCGTGTGCTTTACGTTTGTACCCCAATCTCCTATGTGGGACCTTGTCGAAGGCCTTCTGAAAGTCCAGATATAACACATCGACTGGTTCTCCCTTATCCACTCTACAAGTTACATCCTCGAAAAATTCTATAAGATTCGTCAGGCATGATTTGCCTTTCATAAATCCATGCTGACTGTCCGATGATTTCACCACTCTCCAAATGTGATGCTATCACATCTTTAATAACTGACTCTAGCATTTTCCCCACTACCGATATTAGGTTAACTGGTCTATAATTCCCCGTTTTCTCTCTTCCCTCCCTTTTTAAAAAGTGGGGTTACATTAGCTACCTTCCAATCCTCAGGAACTACTCCAGAATCTAAAGAGTTTTGAAAAATTATCACTAATGCATCCACTATTTCTGAGGCTACTTCCTTAAGCACTCTGGGATGCAGCTTATCTGGCCCTGGGGATTTATCAGCCTTTAATCCATTTAATTTACCAAACACCACTTCCCGACTAACCTGGATTACCCTCAGTTCCTCCATCTCGTTAGACCCCCGGTCCCCTGCTATTTCCGGCAGATTGTTTATGTCTTCCCTAGTGAAGACAGAACCAAAGTAGTTATGGAGGGCACTGTGTAAGATCTAAACACCAAAGTGAATTAAAAGTAGGATGGGGTATTAAAGAGTAAATTCCAATAGCCACTATTGGAATAGTGCCAGTCTTGCACCACCAAAGTCCTGTCTGAAGAAGGGTCTCAACCCAAAATGTCACCCATTCCTTCTCTCCAGAGATGCTGCCTGTCCTGCTGTGTTACTCCAGCTTTTTGTGTCTATCCTCGGTTTAAACCAGCATCTGCAGTTCCTTCCTACACAAAGTCCTGATGGTGATGGATTAGCACGGTTTTACTGGATAGCTCTTTTAACAACTTACATTTAAAACACTTTACCTCCAAAGAAGTACGGGATTGTTCTCACACTTGTGATGCCATTGAGCTTTGAAATTGTATAATGTAATTGTTTTGCATCACCATTGAGATTCGATGGAACCTTATCACATCCAAAATGCCACCAGCAGTTCCAACACTTGTTCAGAAGGAAATGGGGTTGACAATGTTTCGATAAAGCTTTTTCAGCCTCAGATTCTGAACTACACGCTGAAATGGGGTTGACAATGTTTCGATAAAGCTTTTTCAGCCTCAGATTCTGAACTACACGCTTTGTGATTTTAAAATTGGATTAAGAGCTCAATTGGAAAAGCAGAAAGAAAAAGAAAATAAGATGCACAGTGGTGAAGGCAATACCAACATCAATGCATTTATATATCGTCTGTTGACATTCTTTATTATCCTTATGTAGTGTTGACATTTGAGGCTTGAATCAGAATGGCGAGTGTGGTGTTGGTGGTCTATTAAAAAGTGCAGTCATTCATAGAAATGTGATCTGTGCACCTGTGATCTGGGCTGTACATTTGGTGGAACAAGATAAATTGAACCACATTAAATTATTGAGAATTATTTAAATGTCGGGACACCTATTTCGTTGTGTGGGTTGAAGGGCTGTAGATCACCTCCATAATGTTTTAAAACCGAAGTTCTCAACAGAATTTGAAAGCACTGCTCCAAATGAACATTCTTGCTTGGGGGTGCTGTTCCTCAAATTTGCGCTGGGCCTCACTCTGACAATGGAGGAGGCCCAGGACAGAAAGGTCAGAATGGGAGGGGGAGTTAAAGTGCTGAGCAACCAAGAGATCAGGTAGGTTAAGGCGGACTGAGCGCCCGGTTGCTCAGCACTTTAACTCCCCCTCCCATTCCCAATCTGACCTTTCAGGTAGAGGGATGGATAAGATGGGAAAGGGCCTTTTAAACACTCCAGCAACTTCAACAGCAGTTGCGCATGTTTCACAAAAAAAATTGCAATCATGTTCTCTTCTAACCTGTCAGCAGCCTGATTGAGCATGGCTAATTAAATAAATTGCAGGCCGTCTGGAGAGCAGACATGTTTATGGTAAGAAATAAATAGTTGAGATTGTTACACCGCACATGGATCGACAACTGCATACTTCACCATGAGCATTGAGCAGACAAGGTGGATGAAATGTGTTTCAAATTGTCTTGCAAAACATATTAAATGCTTGAAAAGCACAATCCAATTAAATATTAGAAAAAAATAATAACCAACTTTAACATGAAAATCTTACCTGTTGAATTCAAAGTTCAGAACGGCCAAGGAAATGGATGCAAAAATACCTTTAAGGTGGATAGCGTCCTTTCTGCCTCAACCTATATTCTTATGCAACAACTAACATAATCAAAATCTTTCAATGCACAAACTCCACAAATTATGGTTTAAACTTTCAAATTATTTTACTTCTAAAGGCATTGACATTGAACCAGTAAATCCAGTTTAAATAGCCCAAAACCTTAAATTTATTTACAGATTAAGCTAGAATATAAAACATGAGCAACACCAGTAATTAGATTATGGTTGGCAAATTCTAATATAAGAAGCACTATTGGGTATTCACTTTGTCGTTTCCACAAGGCAGAATTGTCTTCAAGGCCCATCCAGCTTAACAGCAAAACCTTCATGGCTTCAGGAAATAGTTTATCCACCAGCTCCTCAGCAGGTGGCAAGTCTGTGATTCGGTTGATGTGGACTGTTTTAAACTCCTCTACTTGCTTGCTGATCGAGCCATTTGCAACATAAAACTGACGTCCTAACCACTTACTTACAGAGAAGAGCATGTGACTGGAATAAATAGAATTAATCCCCGTTTCAGTGATTTCAGCCTTGATAATGAAGTCTTGAACATGAGTTAAAAGTTGCAGTATCATATCAGCCAACTTCTGTGCTGATATTGTTTCACTTATTATGAGTTCCACAACATCAAATAACAGTATAATTGCTTTCTCGTGTTCCTTGTGTCTTTCTGATGGTAACATTTTAAAAGTCTGATATATTGATCTAAACTTGATGGACAAAGGATCATCACTCAAAGTTTCTATACACAGTGAGTTACCTATACAAGATTCTTCGGTTTCTTGTAAATTTCTTTCTTGTACACAGTAGTTATGATCTCCCTGATTTGCAATACTGTTGTTAGTATAATCTAAAAATGAAGTTCTGCTACAGAAATGATCAGAAATCTTATTAGTTCTTCGAATGCTTGGGTGCAATGCAGAGAAACTTTTCTGGCTGCATTTATCAGGAAGGCAATTTTCATGCAGTTCTCCACCAAGGAAGTTTTGCAGAACTTTAACATCATATTTTTCATTCAGAACAGGGTCACTTATTCTTGCTTTCCACAATTCCTAACACAAAGGGAAAAAGTCATAAAATAACCAATATATCTGTCATTCCATTTGATTCAAAAACAACATTTCATGGATATGGCATTAATACGTTCTACAGGTAAAGTCGTAATGGCGGGACTGTCGTATGTTGAAAGGCTGGAGCAATTAGGCTTGTATACACTGGAATTTAGAAGGATGAGGGGGGATCTTATTGAAACATATAAGATAATTAGGGGATTGGACACATTAGAGGCAGGAAACATGTTCCCAATGTTGGGGGAGTCCAGAACAAGGGGCCACAGTTTAAGAATAAGGGGTAGGCCATTTAGAACGGAGATGAGGAAGAACTTTTTCAGTCAGAGAGTGGTGAAGGTGTGGAATTCTCTGCCTCAGAAGGCAGTGGAGGCCAGTTCGTTGGATGCTTTCAAGAGAGAGCTGGATAGAGCTCTTAAGGATAGCGGAGTGAGGGGGTATGGGGAGAAGGCAGGAACGGGGTACTGATTGAGAGTGATCAGCCATGGTCGCATTGAATGGCGGTGCTGGCTCGCAGGGCTGAATGGCCTACTGCACCTATTGTCTATTGTCTATAAAGTCAGGGATTCTGCGATTTTGCAAAGTTTGTGTCATTGGTTTCAACCTACAATCTTTTCTCTGGTTCTCCACATCTTATTATACATATCCCAGCAACTTAACACACTTACAACTATCAAGTCAAAAATAAACATTGCAAACAGGTTATAGATCAGTTAAAAAAAAGTTCATGAAGCATTATGCTGAAGGCTGGTTCTAAATAATGTACCACTGAAGTCAATTATAAATGATATTTTTCATTTAACTGTACCTGTAGGACAACAAGAACATCTAGCTGTTGTTCCTTATTGTACATCTCAAAAGCAATTCGAAAAAGCCCCTGAATGCTGTAAAACCACAAACTGTTCACCATGGTTGGTATTTTCAATCCTTCAAATCGAAATTCTGAAATATATACAGAAATCATAAATACAAGTGAAATGGAGAAAGAAAATTGAGAAGATAGTTAATTTTTTTATGATCAACTTGTGGATGTCAAGGAAGTGGACAACTAGGACAAGTTTGTGTGCTGTACAAAGTAGGAGGAATCTGGACGCTTGTCTGAGCCTTGTTTGTATTACTGCTTTGAAAAGCATGGAAGGAAAAATCATTGTTTTTTAAATATACTGACTTTAACTGTTGAAAAATTACACAAGTAAAATTATGCAATGGTTCTATGAGATTATATCAGAGGCTGTTATTAGGCATGAGGCAGTCACAGTGAAAGAGAAAGGAGAAATGATAGTGAAGAAAAGAGATATACATGATTGGGGAATAGGAAGTTACCTATCAGATAATCAGATTGTAAATTTTGTCATTTTAAGTGAGTCATCAAATGTAAATATGTTTTCCCTCTACAGATTTATGTACAGTTTTACAGATTTTGTACTTTCAAACAAGAGCCAATGTATTACCTGAACTAAAAGTGAGCTTGGTTGCCAAACCTCTCTTTGCAAATTTTGCATGAATTCTTGGATGATTTTCAGTGCGAATGCTCGTTTTTGCAATCACATCAGCACCAAGAAAGAGGGGAATCAAATTATCCTAAAGGTGTAAAAGAAAAGATAAACATTGTAAGAAATGTATCAGCCAATATAAGATGCATTAACCTTAATTTTAATTGTATTTCCACCACATATTTTAATGAGTTGAATTCTCTTGACATTTAATACTTGAGCAAAATAGATTCTAATCATATTCTAATCAGTAGGACAGTTTGACTCCAAGATGAGGGTTGGTAAGGTAGATTCATCCATTGGAAGCAATGAATATATTTGAAAGGTGTTAAACCACTACCCTTTTCCTGCTCTCAGCATGTCCTGGTCAATCAAACAAGTTAATTTGTCATTTGTCACTCACCACATTCAAAACATCACTGAAGTCTCACCTGTTCAGCACTGCCTTCAACCACTGAAGGTCACCTCACCTTCTGTCTCCTTTTTCTGTACGTTTACTTATTTATCTATTTATTCTATTCTCTATGTTCTAGAAATCCCTGTAAAGCGTCTTTGAGTGTTTGAAAAGCACTATATAAATGTAATGCATTATTATTATTATTATTATTTAACTCAAAACGCTTAGACTTTACTATGTACAGATTGGATGCTGTATGCTTCCATGAAATAGTTATGAAAACAGTTCAAAATTAATTAATTGTGAAGAAATCTGGGACAACCCAAAGATATGAAAATAAGTTTATTCTATTGTGATAAATTAGATCTTCACCATCATTCAAAATAGTCTTGCAAGTCTTGCAGTTCTATTAAACTAAAATAATTGATCCACAAAATAAAGAAAATATTCACTCGGCATCAATCGCAGCACAGAATTTGAATCTGATAAATACACATTCTGTCCATAAATATTGGAGAATCATCCTGACATGTCTGCACATTAGTACCAAGATTAAAAGTTACAAAAGGTGGGTGGCTGAGATGGCACTGCCAGAGATGCTGATGGAGGCAAATATGATAATGGCATTTAAAGGGCTTTTATAAAGGCACAAGGATTGAAGGGATATGGGTCAGTTCAGGCAGATGAGATTAGTTTAACTAATTCGTTTTAGATCGTTGCAATTCAACGTCTAAAATTTTAATCTTGGTTTTAATTTATTTATATAAAACATTCCTAGTGATAGATTAAAGAACTCCTATTTGTCACCTGCTTTGGAAATCATATTTTACACAAATTATAAAATTGCATTTTAGCGGGCAGGTGTGACCAGTGTATCTGGAACATTTTTGGCCGGTGTGGGTAAGTTGGGCCGAAGGGCCTGTTCCACTGTATCACTATGACATCCAAAGGTTCTACTTTATATCAAAGTAATAATGTAAGTTAAAACACCGACCTTCATCTGAAAATCTTGGCACAACGTGACTGAATTGGACGAGCTCAGGAAAACAAAGCGGAATCTCCTGATGCCCACGCTCCATTCGGGTAAACAGACAGGCAATCGTTCAACAGAAGCCATAGCTTGTCGGACCTTCCGGCCAAAGAGAATTACTCGGATCGTGATTCAATAAGAAAGTAAATCTCCAAAAGAGCAAACAACTTAATCAGCATTTAACGCCTCCCATGGTTGATGAGTCTTCATTAGCACAACAGGATCTCCATTCATTTTTGGCGTTGAATTAAATGACTGCGGGTATTTGCTCCCCTGAATACAATGTAGAGTAGCTTCTACCCCGTTTTATTCCGGGTGGCAACAAAACACGTAATGGATGGAGATACAGGGAACTGCAGACGCTGGACTCTTGAGCAAAACACAAACTGCTGGAGGAACTTGGACAGGTATGCGGATAAGAAAAGTTTAGAGGGACATAGGCCGAACGCGGACAGATGGGACCAGCTGAGATGGTTGGACGCGTTGGGCCCGATGCCGTGCCGTGCGACGATCACAGTAAAGCAGCGCGTCGGGCAGCTTTTGTAGAGGGGATTGACAGCCGGCGTTTTGGGTCGGCACCCTTCTTCAGATTGATTATGTTCGTCTTAGAGTTGATGAACACGGCTTTACGGCCATTGAAGCTCTTCGAGACGATGATAAGGCGACATTAAGACGAGCAGCTCAGCGCCGGCCGTGCGGGCACAATCGTGCCCTCTCACCTTCCCCCCCCCGACACGGCGACGTCACGCTGCCTGGTGACAAGATGGCCGCCGAGAGGATGGAGCTGGATTTCGGGGACCGCAGATTGTTCGAGGAGTTCGAGGATTCAAGGCAGTCTCACGTCCGCTTCAACAGTCAGGAGGACGGCGGCGACGAGGCAGAGTGCGCGCCGAAGAAGCTGCGGGCATGCGAGGAGAGCGTGGCCTACCTGAGGGCGGAGAATATCCTACCGATGAAAGCTAATGTCTGTTGGTCAAATCAAACGGGGCGCCTGAGGAGCGATTGGCTCGCGTTGGGGGAGCCGCGCACCGCGGGCCGCACTAGCGGTGCACGGCGGCCGTGTACCAGCCTCCCCCGCCCGCAACAGACCCAAACCCAGACCCAGCCGCTCCTTCTCCCGCCGCCCACACACTGCTGCCACCGGCCTGCTCCATGGCTCTGCCAGGAGTATCATTTTTAATTCTAGTTTCGTTTCTTAGTTTGGTCTCGCCGGATAGGCCCAGTACGGAGGCCCGAGGTCCAGCTTTGCAGTTTTGTGGAATATAGTTTCTTTTTTTGTTATTACTCCCAACGGAGTGGTAGTTTTGGTTTAGTTAGTCTGAAGCAAACAATCTCATCTAGTCTTAGTCCCATCTATTGTAAGTACATTTGTGGCAATCCATGCCTTCGTTGTAAATTCAATGACACATTCTTTTTGAAGCACTGAAATTTATTTTTTTCAGGCTGCATATTAAAGATGCAGTTTATACACTTCCTCTTAGAAATAGCTTTTGCTTTGCCCGTTTATAGCTAATCCATAAAATAACAAAGGAGAAACGGAGAACTGCAAATGCCCGTAGAAAAATAACATGTATGCTGCAAAATCCTGACTGTACGGAGATATTTTGAGCCTTTTCACAGATATTGTGAAGATAATTTATTGTACGGTTGTTGCAATATTCTGTGATATTTGGAATTACATTGCAAATGTGGTGTCACTGCAAAGGATTAATTTATAATTAATTTAAATGCGTGTAAATTCCTCAATAAGCCCAGGGTACTTCTCAGAAAAGTTATCAAAGAAAATTTGGGATGCAGATGACCTAAGTTTGTTCAAAGAGATAGAGTTAAAGTATTGTCTAAGGGGGAAACAGAGTGGAAGAATTATCGTGGGAATTCCAAAGCATGAAATCTTACCTTAAATGTGGTAATCATAACTAGAATTGAAGGAACACCAATTTCGCAAAGGGTAGAGATGACTGGTGTGAAGGGGCAAGTCTGTAAAGGATTTGAAAATAAATGACAATTTTTAAATTGAAGTGATGCCAACTATGAACAGTGGATGAAAATAATTTGAGGTGAATTAAGAAACATAGTAGAATTGAAATGACCTTGCATCTGCACGTGCTAGGAAAGGGTCTAGACACAACAGAGGCAGCTGAACCAAATCAGATGTGGAGCTGCTTGACATTAAGGAGAAGTAGGTTAGCAGTCTACAGTGGAATGAATGTGTTTTGGAGATTATTCTTGGTCAGATATAGCTTCAGAGTTGTGCATATTTTGGGTAGTTGCCAGATAGAAGGAAGACGTAGGGAATCGAGACACAAGAAACTACAGAACCTGGAATCTTGAGCAAAGCACAAGTACTGGAGTAACTCAGCAGGTCTGGTAGTATCTGGAGGGAATGGACAGGTAACATTTCAGATCGGGATTCTTTATCAGGAGCATTAGAGGGTCAAAGGCGATGTTATTTGCTAAATAACATGTGGGAATAAATATAGAATCTTCATCCAATGATGTACGATGATTCAGCAGTCAGACAATTTGGAGGGATTAGAAGAGTGTGGCAAAGTAGAATTATTTACAGGTGTTCTACATATTCTACATGAAGACGCAATGCTGGAATCTGGAGAAAAAAATCAAACTGCTGGAGGAACTCAGTGGGACAGGCAGCATCTGTGAGATAAATTAATAGACGATGTTTTGTGTTAGAACCCTTCTGGACTAAAAGAGTGGAGGGGAGAGAGTCAGTATAAAGTGGTGAGGTGTGGGAGGAGGCCAAGAATAGACAGTTTGGTCTGGGAATGGGGAGGCGAATTGAAATGGCTTGCAACCTTACACCTGCCTGATATGTGGAACAAATGCCCCAGAGTTATAATGTTTTCCCCAGTCAGGAAAAAGTAATTATGAGCCAACCATACTCATGGCTCCAGAGTCGCATACAGGCCAAATGGGCAGCAATTTTTTTGAAGAGTGTGAGTGAACTAGATAAGGTTTTATGACAACTCAGTTCTTGATTATTTTATATTTTAATTCCATCTTATGAATTGTCGATTAACTGTTATGCCAGTGGAGTTCAAAGGAGCAATGGCAACAAATTATTTGCCAGCTATTATTTATTAAGTGTAACATTACAGCAATTTGCTTTTGTGATGTGTATATATTTTAATGTATTGACCAGATATTCTGTAATATCGAAGTTTAGACAAAATGTTATCTGGCATGCGCATTGGCAATGTACACAGTCTTTTTCCTTAAGTTAATTAACATCAGGAACTTAGGAGGAAGCTGAATTTGCTGACCCACCCAAGGTAAAGTGTATATTGAGTGAACCTAACATTTTGCCTGTAATACTAAACAATATGTGTATAATGTTTTCTATAATTATGTTGTAATCATATTATGCTTGAAGACATTTTTTCAGTTGTGTATATTACTCTCTCAATACATCAAATAATTTAATGTAAATATTTGGCCACCTCTGTTTCTAAATTTATCCTCCCCATTCAAAGGTATAGGTATTTTTTTAAATATGAATATATCTTAAACCTTTTGCTTGCCATTTTTGTGCAACATAATGTTACATAGAATAAATTAATAAGTTTAGTGATTTGTTTTTGACTATCATAAGTGTTAACAGAAAAGATTCAAGTTTCTCCAAGCTTTGAAAATTTCCATTTAATTTATAACCTTTTTCATTTGTGGCAGTAAAATAGTTGTGAGCGACTCCAAAACAGATGGCCCAATGGTACAGATCTTGTTTATGAATAACAATATTTCAAAGTAAGTTTGAACTTAACTATCAACACTAAGTTTCACTTCCTGCTTCCTAGTGCAGCATTTCCATTTTGAAACCTATTTAATTTCAGGCAGTTTCATCAAGAAATTGAAGACTACGTCGCAGGTTTAGTCGAAAAGTATGAAAAGGAATTGCAAAGTGACTCTGAAAAAACTGTTTTTAATATAAAACCCCAGGTAATTAAATAGACTGAAATAATTTGATAGAGTATAGGTTTTCTTTTATTGGTTTGAAATGTGTGCATAAGAATACATAATTTCTTTGCAGCCATCAAGTGTGCTGTTAGAAGAGCAACCAAATGTGAAAAGTTTAAATACAGGAAAGAAAATAAAAGAGGCGTTTCATGTAAGTGACTAATCCAATT
Source organism: Rhinoraja longicauda (assembly GCF_053455715.1). Taxonomy (NCBI): domain Eukaryota; kingdom Metazoa; phylum Chordata; class Chondrichthyes; order Rajiformes; family Arhynchobatidae; genus Rhinoraja; species Rhinoraja longicauda. The sequence goes on along the minus strand of NC_135977.1, from coordinate 22,870,341 downwards.
ATTACTGGCATCATTAAAAAAAATGCTTTATTCAGAACTGAAGTTATTCTCTCTGAATCATTTACATTGGGAAATTCAAGTTTGATCCATGGTCTGCCTGAGTTAGCTGGTTTTGTCTGAAGTAGTTGTATCAGTAATATAATTGATAGCAGTACCTCTAAATTATTTTGGGACAAATCGATTTAGGCTTCATTGCCTACTGCTTATTAGTAGCAAATACAAATAGATATTAAATGAATATAAGGTGAAGTTTGATCAGATGAATGTAATTGCCAACCATCTCTTGGAGAAGGTGTCAGTGATAAATATTCATAACATGATAAAGCCAGTGGAAATTATTTGGCATTTTTCACACTATAAAACGTAGTCAAACAGAATTCTGGATTATCTACACCTGCAACCTACTTTATTTTATATGTGGTGCTTTCTGTGGTCCTTTCAGTTTAGAAACTGTTCCTACTCTTTGTTGGTTAATTTTCCTTCTGCTTTGTTCTGTGTTCAGGCTCGCATCTCTATTTCTTGTTGTTTGAAATATGCTCTATTTGCATTTCTACAATGGATGTTCACAATGAAGTTTCAGACATGACTTATATTTCTTTGATCTTTAAGTAAACGAATTGTATATATTTTTTTACCAAAACTGATATTCATATTGTAACTACCAGTTATTATTGTGGGTTAAAATAATGTGTCTTAATAATCAGAACATTTGCGATATAAAAGGATGCTCTTTAGTCAACATGTCTATGCCTATTATTATACAAAAAAAATCACATCCATTTGAAATATGCTTGACTATTCATTTACAGATGTTACAGATGTTAGATTACAAGCAAATATTAATTATAATATTTGTGCAACAGGGCAACTTATGTTCAATACATAATAGACAAGCACAGCAAATTCCGTGACCAATAATGTAATACTTCCTGCAAGAGAAGATTTGTATTCTGATCACTGATTTGTATTCTATCAATTAATAAGTATCAGGCAACTTCTATAAATCATTTTGTTTTCATGCAGGTTGTGGGAAGTGTTCAGTACTTCACCAGCTTTTGTCTTGACAAACTTGGACAGCCATTGTTAAATGAGAATCCACAACTGACAAATGGGTGGGAAATACCCAAGTATCCTAAACATTGAATGGAAAACATTTGCTTCGTTTGACTTGTTCATTGCCTATTGAACAATATTTTCTGAACTTGATTTTAAACTAAACCAAGAAATATATATGGATTTTTACTGGACATATGCTAACTCTAAACTATCTAAACTATTGTACTTTGGAGTAAATTGATTCTCAAACTCAGAAGTCAGTTTTGCTATGCAACTAATGCTATAATTTCAAGATGTAAATTTCAGAACTTTAACGATGTTCCTGAACTGAATAGGAGCACAAACCAATTTAAATCAATTGCATGTAATCAAAACTTTTTTCAAAATGTAAAACTATATCTAGTTGAGATTACTTGTTTATTGAACAGATCATTTAACTGGTTCTTGTATGTTCTGAAACATAATATTCTGTGTTAAGACTATTAGAGCAAAATTAAGAACTTGTGAAATGAAATTGTGAGCAGGCAATTGGAGTAACTATCAATCCAGATGCATGGAATTGTTTTTCATAGAAACTGAACATCTTGAAGCCAGGAGTTGTGCAGTTGTTTTGGTCTTTCCATGCTTTTTATATAACGGTAATTGACTTCCTGTTCGGGATAAAAACATCCTGTAACAAGTTACGAAAGACCATTAAACTTATTTAAAGTGTGATTTTTGTGGAAAATTAGTAATTCCTGAATGCACTGCAAAGATACCAGCAAGTCTTCGCTCAAGTTGTATCCTTAAATGGACAAGAAGTGGAACTGAAAGCTAAGAGGTATGTACTGGTGTGAGGAATTTGTTTGAGGTGCACTAGATATAAAAACACAAGATTAACATGGCAAAAACTTTTTATGTATCAAATAGGCCAAAACCTTGTTGTTTCAACTGTGGTTCAACAGAACATCAGTTAAAAGATTGTCCAAGGGTAAGATTCTTGAGACTTTTTGTAATTAGATCTTGTTTAATGTGGGTGCCAATTACCAGGGTCACATCGATGTCAAAATTGTATCGTGATTCCTCCAAGGATTTTAAATTTATTTCAAGATACAATGTTTCTGGGTTCATGATCAACCTTTTTTTCTGGCTCAATAGTTGAGCTCAATTCCAGCTTGCTTTGAAACTATCATCTGGACTATGTGGTATTAATTCAGGCTGTGCTGGAAACTTGAGGCTTCAAGCCAGTTTCCAGAACTTGAATGCATAATGTGGGTTGACAAATTGGTAAAGAGAAGATGCTTTGTTACAGATATGAGGTTTTGGATAAGATGTTAAACTGTAGTCGATCTACCAGCTCGTGTTAACCTCAAGGGTCTTGACAGTGTTTGGGACAGAGCAGGGAATTTTTCCTAATGTTCTAAATTTCACTCGTCCCTCAACCAACATCAACCATTCTATTTAAGGTGCTTTGGGTAAATTGGATTAGGAATGATTTGAGACATTCTGACAAGAAAGATGCTTTATTTTCCATGTTCATGTTTGAATGTTATCACTTTAAAAGTAACGGAAACTTGATTATTCTCTCGTCTTCAATAGTTTTCTTGATAAATGTACTGTGTGGCAAGAAACAGCAGATTATGGATTTTATCACTGGTTTTAGTAAAGACAATATTAGCTGGACCACATGTGGGCATTATATTCTGCCCCAGGTTGATAATTGATCAATTTTTAAAAACATACAATTGTGAAGGGGTGGATTAGAAAAGTTTTGTTTCAAAATTGTTTGGTTATTTTCATTGATCATACTTGCATGCGAGCAGGTAATTACAGTGTGTAACCAGCGACGTATTGGCATGTCCCAACATTTGTCAGGGGATGGTCATTGAAATAGTTGGGGAAGGATTCTAGTCGGAGGTGCTCATTTTAAAATTGATCCTTTGAGAAGGGAAAGTGAAACTAAGCTTGTTATGAATTTTGAGTTGCGATAAGCAAACATATTAAATTGTTTCCATGCTGAACAGGCTAGTAGCACAGATTTTCAAACTTTCAAATTTTGTGCATGGTTTTTAACTGCATAAATTAACGTCTTTTTATTAACTTCACAGCCACGTGATCTTGCTCGTATTAGTGAGAAACGAAAAGAGTTTATGACTATGTCTAGTGATTCACCTCATTCAGGTTCTCAACAGCGGTATCATGCAGAGAGATTTGAAAAGTTTAAACCAGGTGTAATCAGGTAAAAACACATGTAGATTAGATTATAATAGAATCATAGTGGTGGATATTGCGTGATGAATTATATCTCAAATTGGTTTCATTCCCTTTCTCCACAAAAATAAATAACTTGTTTTGTGAAATATGCTGCCTATATCTATAATTTTTTTTAATGTTTTTGACTTGCAAACCTTTGCATTCTATTGCAATTATAGAATTCATGAAAAAATAGCAGCTCAACAATGATCCTTTGACTGCGGATTTACTTTTTGTTATGTTACAGCTACTCAACATTGAATAATGTTGCTTAACTTAATTTCTGCAGTGCAGAACTTAAAGAAGCTCTTGGGATGACAGATGAAGCTCTTCCACCATTTATTTATCGGATGCGCCAATTAGGTTATCCTCCAGGATGGCTGCTAGAGACCCTGCAAGAGAATTCTGGACTTGCTTTATATGATGGAAGAGGTAAAGCATTCCAAGTCTGAGCTTTGTAAATATGCAGATATTGAAACTGTGGTGATTTTGGAGCACATCCTAATAAATAAATCTTTTTTCCATTTCCTTTGCAAGTTCCTTTTTTCATTTGCGTATGGTAATTTTACACTTTAAGCAAACAGTTATTGAATGCTTCAAAATACTATAATACTCTGCACATTCATCGTTCAAGGCCATTCAATGGAATTTGCTGAATGGTATTACCAAAGCTTAATTCTTTGTTATGCAGTTAAATATTTATTTGATACCACAACCGTAATCTAGTATGCATTGTTTCATGAACAAAATTTGGAACACGCATGAAGTGTGCCAGCTGGACAATTACTTTGACTTTGTATTCCTGTTCCCATTGTCAAACATGAAGCTCTTAGTCTTTCGCCTCTTTGAATTAATGAATAATTTACCCTTGCATTTGCACGGAGTTTGGAAACAGCTTGCCCATGAAAAGAATTACTGTACACGTGATAATAAAGAAATGTATTAGACAGTAGCATTGTTAAATATATCATGTTAAGTCTCCTTGATGAGCTGGTAAATGTTTGTAGGTCTGACAAATGTTTGTTGTATTTTAAAGTGACCATCTGCTTACTGCCGACCCATTGGAATGAGTTAATAACAGAACAAGTTAATCTTTTTTTTTTTATCTTGAATTTTTTTTATAGCAGATGACTGATCAGGTTATTTTGAAATTTCTGTTACAGCTTTCCTCCACTAGAGACCCTTAACTGCTTTATTTTGGAGCAGCTCCATAGCCAGCTGTGTTCCAGTACTTAAAGCAAAAGGATGTTATTCATCTGTGAACTGTTCATATTGTTGTCACTGACATTGATCTGTTGATATCCAGTACACTCAACATGTGTAAATATTGTTGAAATCAAAATTAATCAGGAGTAAAAATCTGACTTCTGTGGTTTATTTTCCTTTTCAAACCAAACCACAGTTTTTGTTGTCGGCATAGTGGAGACTGGGATTGGATTTGGGATCTGTATGGTTGCTTGACTCGGAGCTGTCGAGTTTACTTCACAACTTCTAGGGTAGTGAGGCAGAGGGATTATTTGAGGTTTTGAGGGAATAGTAAGCTTTGTACTTGCTGATTATTTCGGTTGTCTTTGAAGATGGTTATGTCTTCTCTATGAAGGCAAATTTTTCGAAAATTTAAAGGAAAGGGGAAAATCAAGTTGTGAATTAATGCAATGTGAAAATGCAGTGAGCATTTCTGGCTAGTGAACAAAAATTTAGCAGATGGAGCATAATGTGGAATAATGGAAAAGCAGAATATGGTTTTAATGAGAAACTCTAGAATACTGTTGTACAGAGGGTTCTGGGTATCCCACTAATTTGACATTCAGATTAGTCAGGAATGTAAAAAAATATATATTGCCCTTTTTTTTGCAAATGGAATAGTTTGAAAGTGGTGAAGTCTTGCTGAAAAAAACTGGTGCACTGTATATACCTCTGACTTAAAGAAGATTCACTCTGTTGATTTCTGAATGTTGAATTTGGGGGAAAGCTTATTGGAGTGCATAAGATTAAGAGAAGATCTTAATGAAACAACAACATTCTGAGGATTTGGTCAAGATAGTTGTCTAGAGGTTCCTCCCCTCCTGTAGGAATTTAGAACTACAGAACTTTTTGGTTCAAAAGTAATGAGCCACCATTTAAAATTGAGATGCAAAGTTTTTATGTCTGAGGACTGGGAATATTTGAAATTCTCCAGCCAAGAGAGCTGTGGAAGTGAAGTCAAGGACAACTTTTTGGTCTGCATGAGACTTCAGAATAATGGGGTACAGACAGGAAATGGAGCTGTTGCAAAAATGGGTTCAACCTTGAATGAATGCTGGACCAGGCATTCGGGCTTGTACCTGACTGCTACTTCTGTTTCTTGTATCTTTTTTGTCTGAGGTAGTCTTGTGTTGAATTACACCATGATGTCAGTTAAAGGATTTCGCTGTCTGCACAACAACAATGAAAACACTTTTTTTGTCCAAGTCAGGGTGAAATGAGGCTTAAAAGTATACCATGTGACATGGAAAGCCAACTTCATCATATCATATCATATCATCATATATATACAGCCGGAAACAGGCCTTTTCGGCCCTCCAAGTCCGTGCCGCCCAGTGATCCCCGCACATTAACACTATCCTACACCCACTAGGGACAATTTTTACATTTACCCAGCCAATTAACCTACATACCTGTACGTCTTTGGAGTGTGGGAGGAAACCGAAGATCTCGGAGAAAACCCACGCAGGTCACGGGGAGAACGTACAAACTCCTTACAGTGCAGCACCCGTAGTCAGGATCGAACCTGAGTCTCCGGCGCTGCATTCGCTGTAAAGCAGCAACTCTACCGCTGCGCCACCGTGCCGCCCACTTATTTTTTTAAAGTTGAAAATGGTAGAATCAGTATTTTTTCTAAAGCTAAGGATGGTGGATTGTCTGGGCATTTTTAACTCCTGTTTAATGGCATCTTATTTTTCAATGTAGATTCAAGCGATGGTGACATGGAGCAAGACAAGCAACATCCAAAAGCTCGCTTTCCATCCTATGACACTAGTAAATTAATAGATTATGCAGGATTCAATGCTGTCATTCCAAAAGGGATTCAGGATGTAAGTATTGCACTTGAAATAGTCCAATCTGTGTTCCTCCTTGTACATATTTGTAGCATGTTATTTCTTAACCCATATGTGCTGAGAAGCTAGTTAACCTAGACTTAGATTTTTCTAGAAATTAACCAACCATTGGTTAACTTTACCTAGATGATGAGTCCTGACAGGCATCTTGACTGTAAGAGTCACAGTTTAATTGTTGCCTCGTTTTTCCAATGGGAGTCATGGGGATTTACTGAAAACAATATGTCTGCAATATGTTTTATTTGTTAGCTTCTTGTTGAGATTAGCTAACCCAACTTCGACTACGAACCTTTTGGTCACTATAGCAAAAAACAAACTTGTATGATCAACCATCGGCTGTTATTGCAACCCCCTTCAATCAAGAATCCACTGGGTAACATCCTTCTACACCTCTCCCACCAACAGCGTGGAATTGGATACCTTTTTTAGTTTTTAATTCTTTTTAATCTCTTTGATTCTCCTTTTCCTGCTTATTGCTTTTAATTATTGTAAACTTTTAAGCCCAGAACAATACCCAGGTGATTGTTTCTGTGAATCTGACGTCTTTGACACTTTCAGGACAGATCCCCATGCGAACAATTTGCAGTGTAGATTTCTCGGTACTTTCAACTGTGGCATATAGTCAAATCTTTGACCACAAAAAAAATCAGAAATAAATGCTTTGGTGGTTGACTACATGAATGAGGGTATTAGCTGTGAAAGTTCTAAACATTTTTTAACTCGAAGGGCAAAATGTTTAGAACAGTTCATAGAAGAAAGGTGGTTGATTCAACAGTTTTTGTCCTTTGGTTGTTCTCCTCCTTGGATTGTGAAACTATAATCCTTGTTTGTACCTGCAATAAGAATTTTATCTGTTCCAATTCATGATTTTATGAATGCCAAAATGTATTTTCTGATTTGCTTATTTACATTATTACATCTTTGTTAACAGGAATGGAGACTATATGGTTCAATTCCAATGCAATCTCATCATCTAAAGGAGCATTTTGTACATCAATTGAATGCTAATGATCTCACAGTAAGCTTTATAATTTTACATTCTATTTCACTAGCTTTTTACTTTGAATCAAATTTTCATTGCAATTTGTGAGGTGCCAGATCGTGTAGTTCACATCTTTGTTGAAAGACATGGATTAGACAGCAGCCACCTCTCCGGCCAGTAGCAGCTTGTTGCACACTTGCTAATGGTGTGTGCAAGATTCTATGGCCAGGGGGGGGCGGGGGATGGAGTGGGAGAGGGATGAGGGGGGAATGGAGTGGGGAGGGGGGATGGAATGGGTGAGTGGGGGGAGGGGGGATGGTGTGGGTGAAGGAGGGAGGGTGGAGGGAGTGGGTGAGAGGAGATGGGGGGGGGGGGTGCCGGAGTGCCCCTAAGACTTGAGGGGGGGTGGTGGGTGAGGGGGGAAGAGGGGGTGAAAAGTGGGGATGGAGTGGGGAGGGGGGGAAGTCAGGAAGGTGAAAAGTGTGAGCTCGGATCAGAATACCCTATAATCAAACACCCTCTAAAACTACCCAAGCATGCCCCTGAGAAATAGTAATCTTCCACATGGTTAACAGGGTAGCGAAACCCTGTGGAAAAAGTACCTCAGGATGAGACATGCACAAGGAAAATACGTGGTAGCGCAATGCAATCTTAATACTAGTGTTACTTTAAAGAATTAATATAAAGTTGAAGCACTCATTTTGTACATGAACTAACTTGCAATTTTTATTTCTCAGACTAAACACAGTTCAAACAAAAGGGGTTCAGATGCTGACTCAAACCTTGATGGTGTAAAGAAACACAAGTCTGAAAAAGTTGAGACAAATGCCTATGCTTATGACATGGATATAGATTCAGGTACAGCATTTATAGTTCATATTTATACTGTACTGCATACCAAAAAGATGATGACAAAATACCTGTTCCTTTTTAAAAAAAAAATAGAGATACAAATTCACCATGTGAAGATATTATGGTATTTTTGTTGGAGGTGGGGTGGGAATTAGGAAGGAGGTAAAAGATACAGAATACATATTCTTTTTAGTGGGGAAAGAAGCACGTCTTTTTCCTATTGCGCACTTCCCAGCTGTAAGCTACAAATTAGAAAGCAGTATTCATGTCCACAAATCAAGGATATTTAGTTTGTGCAGCAGGTCATGATCCTATAAAACTAAACATTTGAAGCAACTCGCCTACTTCTCTAAGTTCATGTTATCTCAAGCAAATTTGTTACTTTGGGTGAAAGCAAATCGGGAAATAATATTGAGATACAAGAAACTGCAAATGCTGGTCTACAAAAAAAGGCAAGCTTTGGTCCACTTTGTAAACCAGGTGGGCCCAACCAGCTCCAGAGATGCTGTCTGACCCACTGAGTTACTCCATCACTTTGTCTTTTTTTCTGGAAATAATATATATTGAGTTGGAAGATGTTATATCTAGAACAGTTTCTACATTAAGACTGCTGCATATGATATACTGGCAAATTCTGTTGTCAAATCCATGTTGCAGGTTCATGAGCCAAAGGGAGTTAATTACCTAACAAAGTATTATCGTCCCACTAAGCATTATTAAGTAAGCTGGGAAATGCTCACTAGTTTGGGCATTACTTGTGGAAGGAGAAACAGCTATAAAATTTCAGGCCAGTTGTCTTTCGTCAGAATTGATCTAAACTTGAAAGGTTAACTTGCTCTTTCCACTGATACTGTCTGATCTACTGAGCTTTTCCAGCATCTGTTCTTATTTCAGATTTCGAGCATCTTCAGTTTTTTGCTTTTCAGTTAGAAAGACCTTATCGTACCTATTTATATCCTGGTTTTGGTTACCAGATAATCTTAAGTGGCCTTTAGCAGTACAGTTGCAGCAATTTTGGTCCTTGTTCATATGTTTCCAGTGTCAATTCAAGTTACTCTGAAATATTGTGATTGGAATTGAGAATTCAGTTTTTCTATTAATCACATGTACTTCTCCTGCAGATTCTGAGTCTCTAAAGCCATTCCATGCTATTCCACCCATGCCTCCTGGTTGCCCAATAACTTCGTCTCCCCCTCCTTTACCCAGAGGAACGCCCCCTTCTACACCGCCTACATTTGTTCCACCTGCACCACCAACCCCAACACGTCCACCGCTTCCAAAAGACACCCCTCCCTCGACTCCTTCAACCTGTTCTCCAGCAAGACTTTCTCTGCAAGATGGAAATACTCAGTCAGTGACTCCCCTTATTGTGGACAAAACTCTGGATGAAGATGTACTGTCATTGGAAGAGTTGGAAGAACAACAGCGATTGATCTGGGCTGCACTGGCACAGACTGAAGGCACTGTTAGTGAGACAGAATGTCCTTGTGATTCTCCTGTAACCAAGAGTTCTACCAATTCCTCACCTGCAATAACTCCAGTAGACAACTGTATGGAAATAGAGTCTAATGATAAAATGGGAATAGTTGAATGTAAAATTGAGAGTCCAATTGCTGAAGCATCTTCCAGTGATTCTGGAGAAAAACAAATCAATTCATTGAAAGGTAGTTGGCACAGGGAAGAGAACACTCAGCCTGAGAACTCCGGAATGGAGACAGAAAGCAGTAAAGCCATTCAAGATTCTACCCCTACTTCTGCAGAATCTACTGGAGGTAACGGGGAATGTTTAGAGGAAACAGATGAGGCCAACACCAGTGCTGTTCCAGAAACACTGCAGGCAAATAGAGTTTCTGCAGTGCCCGACATGAGTAAATTTGCTACTGGAATCACACCTTTTGAATATGACAATCTTTCCGAGGCAACCGGAACATACCTCAAACTCAGGGACTTGTTGAAGAACTCTCCGAGAAACAAAATGAAAAAGAAATAAATATTTAAAAAAGAGTACTGAAATTTTTAGATCCAAGGCTTCCTTGTCACAATGTCACCATTTACCATGAACTTTTTTCACTGAGACCTGACTTCTAATTTTGCAACAGAGCAGATGTTTTAAAGAACATGTCAAAAATGTGGACGTCAGTGCTCTTTTAATATTTAAGTTTGGTAAAGATTGAAAATATGTCTGGTATTAAAGAAAGAAACATATCTGTAATATTCATTTTAAAGAAGCACTGTTGAAATTAGTTATTTCGTCATGGTCTCTGAATTTCTCTAATGTGGAATTAAGTGTACAGTGGATTTTTGGTAATTTCTTGTACATCATTTTTGTTTATATAACGATACATGTTTTTGATATTACCAATGTAATTTTATATATTATTGCCAAGGATTTTGGTGTACAGTTTTAAATCCTAATAATTGAATATTGAAATTGTCAGGGATAACCAGGGCTGTTTTCAGGTATTTTATGAATATCCACATATGCTTTAGTTTTTTAAAGCTGCTTCTACCTTTGTAATGCCATTCTTCGCAAGGAGTACACAGCCTTGGATTACGGGAATATGTTGAACAATTCCACGATGACATGTTTTAGTATTTTGTGACTGCATTAAATGGCATTGAAATTTGCAGGAAATGTTGTAATCTTGGTCACTATCATTTATCATATATAAAAAAGGTAGCCTTTTTTGTGAAAACCATCATTGAGCTACCCAACTGGAAAATTGTGAAACATTGACCACAACCTTTGAGGCCTCTTATGCATCCTTGGGATTTTTGTTCAGTCAAATAGCAAACCTCCACCTAATCAGCATTAATTGGCATTTCCTTACAAGGTTTTGACTGCACAAGAAAAGCAAATTAAGTGATTTATAGTTAAACATGATGAGGCTTGTTTAAGAAACAAGGAAGACGGCATCCCAGCAAGTGGCAATATTAGCACCACAATCAAATTATCAAACTCAAAGTCTTTATTGTCCTTGTGCACCTTAATTACAAGTCACCCCTCGGTTACAACAATTTCTGTGAACTGTTTGCAAGTCGGAAAGGTGCCCAAGAACTGAGTTCAGATGTGGCAGACAATGTCCGAAGCCTGCAGCACCCAGCAAATATATCCCACACAGGACTCCCAAATGCTTGTTTATATGTAAACAAGGCTGTCTTCAGTTGGGTATTCATAACCTGGGGAGGACCTAATATTGACAGCCTATTTTAGTGTGCTGGAAGAACTCACCAAATCGTGCAGCATCTGTAGACAGAAAGGAATGGTTGACGTTTTGGATCGAAACTCTACATCGGGTTCTGCAGGATTTTGACCTGCAATGTTAACCATTCCTTTCCGCCCACAGATGCTGCTTGACCCACTGAGTTTCTCCAGCAGATTATGTCGTTCCAGATTCCATCTTCTCTTTCTTGCATTTTATTCTGTGGTGGACACGATTTAACAATGAGGACAACATGACCATGTGGCTGTAGTTCACTGACTAGCTCAGTGTTCAAAACTCATCCCCTCTAAACATTGTCAAACTCAGAGATCTGTATTTCTGCTCATCATTATGCAATTGAATCCTTAACCTCAGCGGCAGACATCTATCAATTTGAATTGGCAACACTTCCTCATTGCTGATGCTCGGCGCAGGGGCACCTCAAGGCTCAGTGCTTAGTCCCCTGCTCGATTCAATTCTCTGTTCCCATGACTAGCCAGATGCAAATCCGTCATTAAATTTGCTGACCTTGCCACCATTGTTGGATGAATAATGGGGAAGAGTCAGAGTACAGGAGGGAGAATGATAATCTGATTGAATGGTGCTAGAACAATCTTGCTCTTAATGTTGGCAAGATAAAGAAGCTGATGGATAACTTCAAGAAAAGAAAGTCGAGCATCCATGAACCTGTCTTCATCAGCAGGAGAACGGTGGAGAGAGTTAATCGCCTCAAGTTTCTGGGTGTTCACATCTCTTAAGATCTTCCCTGGGCCCAGCACTTTGATGCAACAGCAAAGAAAAGTTATCAACGCCTTCCTCAAAAGTTTGAAAAGGTTCAGCATGTCGCTGAATAATCTATCGAACTTCTACAGGGGTACGGTAGAGAGCGTGTTGATTGGTTGCATCCAGGCCTGATTTGGTAACTCGAACAGAGGAAGTTGTGGATTTTGTTCAGTCCATTGACGAGATCTACAAAAGTGCTGCCTCAAGAAGGCACCTAATAGCATCAAACACCCACCTCGCCCTAGCCACATTCTCATCACGCTACCATTGAGAAAAAGGTACAGTAGCCTAAGAACTATTACGTCCAAGTTCAAGAACTACTTCTCGTCAACTAACGGGATCTTGAACCACACTGCACAAACCTAACCACATTGCCACCTCAAACTACTATGGCCTGTACAGGTTGCACGATACACATCACCTTGGAATATTATGGCCTGCTTAGCTAGTATTACTAATAATTGTATATTTATTTGTTGTGTTGCCTTAATGTGCCTTTTAAAGCTGCAACAAGGAAAAATGTAATTGATGCGTTTCCAGTGGATAGGACAATTTAACTTTTGAAATGCCGGTAATCTCATACTCTTGTCTCCTCTGTACCCCACAGCTCCGCCCTTGTTTCCCCTCCATGAGTCGCAACAGAGACAGAGTCCCCCTAGTCCTTAGCTTTCACCCCATCAGCCGTCGAATACAACACACAATCCTCTGATTTTCGTCACCTCCAATGGAATCCCACCACTAGTCACATCTTCTTACCTCCAATGGGATCCCACCACTAATCACATCTTCCTACCTCCACCCCTTTCTGCCTTCCGCAGAGATCATTCCCTCTGCAACTCCCAGGTTAACTCATCCCTTCCCACCCAAACCACCCTCTCCCCAGGTACCTTCCCCTGCAACCGCAGGGGATGCAACACCTGTCCCTATACCTCCTCCCTCGACTCAGTCCAGGGACCCCGACAGTCCTTTCAGGTTAGGCAGAAGTTCACTTTCACCTCCTCCAACCTCATCTACTGTATCCGTTGTTCAAGATGTGGACTCGTACATCGGCGAGATCAAGCATAGACTGAGCGATCGATTCGCTGAACATTTTCGCTCAGTCTGCCTGACCTACCTGATTTCCAGGTTGCCAAACACTTTAATTCTCCTGCCCATTCCCACACTGACCTTTCTGTCCTAGGCCTCCTCCATTGTCAGAGTAAGGCTAAATGCAAATTGGAGGAACAGCATCTCATATTTGGTTTCGACAGCTTACAGCCCAGTGGTATGAATATTGATTTCTCTAACTTCAAGTAACCCTGGCATTCCCTCTCTCCATCCCTCCCCCATCCAAGTCACACCAGCTTCACCCAACATACTGCTAACAATGGCCTGTTTCCTTTACCATTGTTACTTTTTTGCAATTCTTTCATTCATTGTTCTCATTGTTCTTTATTGCTCCATAATCTCTCGTTTCCCTTTCTCCTGACTAGTCTGACGAAGGGTCTCGACCTGAAAAGTCACCCATTCCTTCTCTCCTGAGATGCTGCCTGTCCCGCTGAGTTACTCTATAGATACAGCTACCTGTTCAACTTTTTGTGTCTATCTTTGGTTTAAACCAACATCTGCAGTCCCTTCCTACACTAATCTCATTGAGATTTTTCAGTAAAATATTTTACAAATTATTCAAAAGAACACCCCTGAATTAAGGGTTTTTAATTCTCTGAATATTCATTATCTTTAGTTATTAACTGAATCTTGCACCTAACATTTGTTATCAGCTTCATTTCCCTATAATTTAAATAGATTGACCAGTATACCAATAACTTTGCACATTTTCAGTCTGAATACTTCATATTGTCAGAATATGAAGACTATTATCAATATTAACATTGAATATCACTACGTAAACATTGAGAAGAGGAGACTTCTAATTTAAACTTATAGATTCCCTATCTATGGCAATAGAATTATATTGTAAAAGTGTAGGTGTTTGAGTTTCATCTTTGTCCGAAATAGAGGTATTGGACCATCAACCATGCATTGTCTCTGGTCAAATGGTTTCATTGAAGTTATTGCTCCAATAGCTATTTGTCATAAAGACTTGCCTGTTCTCTATCATATTTACCTTGGAATAGTGAAGGCAGTGTAAAGAAAGTTTGCCTTGAGGGGTCACTCCAGCAACATTTGGTAGCTATTGATACTTGAGACATTGTGCATCAGTGATTTGCAGAAAGGATGAAGAAAATCAAACTGGTCCAACTCTGAGGAGATGGGTGGGGACTACTGTGGGTGAATGGAAGTACAAACTGGGCACTGATTTTTTCAGGGGCCACTTACAATTGAGCACGAGGAATCGGTGGAGGTACGAGGGTGGGAGATTGGTAGTAAGTTGAGTCAAAAGTTATGTGGGATCAATAATTAGGTTATGGTAAGAGTGAGCAGAAGACACGAGGCGATCAATCAGGGTAGGAGATCACTGGGAATGGCGGTTCAGCAGCAAAGTGGTACTCACTGCAGTGGTGTGCAGCAGATGGTGGTGATTTGGGAATCAGGTAAACTATGAATTGGTGGAAGAGGTAGGGAGACAAAGTATTAAAAAATAAAAATAATGAAGTTGCTTAAATATTTAACTTAATGTTCATCTGCTCAGACCCACAATGTCATCTGTCCATTTCCTTCCACTACTGCCACCTGACACACTGAGTTCTTCTGGCGCTTTGATTTTGTTTTTAACTTAAACTAGACTTTTCGAACATGGGTTTGCAATGCCAGTCCTCATGAGTCGGGAACTGTTGAGGCACATCTCCTGAGTGCTCTGAAAGCCTGCCTCTGTTTGAGAGTACCATTCAAAATTAACAAAATAGCACCAAAATGCATTTTATTAGATCATGTATCGCTGGGGTACATGTTAGACATGGAGAATCTGGAAAGAACATTGTGGATCGGCAGTGTAGTAAGTGGAAGGTTTCACGTGATTTTACTTTATAAATCATACAGCAGATTTTAAAAGATGGCACAATGAAATCCCAATTGGTATTTATTATTGTCACGTAACTTTTGTCCCCACTCGATCTTTGGCTTCCTACATTTCTATTGAAGTTCAATTTAAGCTCAAGGATCAGCGTGACCAAAATTTTGTGTTTTTATTTGAGGTTCTGCAGTATTTTTATTTTCAGTATTAATTTTGATTTTTTTTAAAGTCAAATCCCTGGCATCAATAAAAGTGAGGATAGAAATTGATCAATTTGCTTGTCATTTTGGAAAGTAAAACCTATATCCTTTATCCTTTATGAATGATTCTTAACTCTCGCCTCTCTTCACATGTACCAAACAGCCTATTAGGGACAACCAAGGAAGGACAAGGTTCACTTTCATTTATTGTCACGTGTACAGTTGGCTTTTGTTGCGTGCTAACCAGTCAGCAGAAAGACAGTACATAATTACAATTGATCCATTTACAGAGTACAGATACATGAAAAGGGAATAACTTTTAGTGCAAGGTAAAGCCAGCAAAGTCCGATAAAGGATAGTCCAAGGGTCATCAAAGAGGTAGATAGTAGTTCAGCACTGCTCTCTAGTTGTGGTAGGATGATTCAGTTGCCCGTAACAGCTGGGAAGAAACTCCCTGAATGTGGTGGTGTGTATTTTTACACTTCTGTACCTTTTGCCTGATGGGAGAGGGGAGAAGAGGGAGTGGCCAGGCTGTGACTTGTCCTTGATATTGCTGCTGGCCTTGCTAAGGCAGGGTGAGGTATAAATGGAGTCAATAGAAGGAAGGTTGGTTTGTGTGATGGTCTGGGCTGCGTCCACAATTCAATGCAATTTCTTGCGGTCTTGGATGGAGCTGTTCCCAAAACAAGCTGTGATGCATCCAGATAAAATGCTTTCTATGGAGCATCTGTAGAAGTTGGTGAGAGTTGTAGGGGAATGCCAAACTTCCTAAGCCTTCTAAGGAGGTAGAGGCGTTGGTGTGCTTTCTTGGTCGTTGCTTCAAAATGGGGGATCTAGTCGAGGTTGTTGGTGATATTGACTCCTAGGAATTTGAAGTTTTCAACCATCTCTACTTCGGCACCGTCAATGCAAACTGGGGTATGTGTACCGCTTCGCTTTCTGACGTCGATCACTATCTCCTTTGCCTTGCTGACGTTGAGAGAAAGGTTGTTGTCTTGACACCAGGACACAAGGTACTCAATCTCCTTACTGTACTCTGTAACAAACGCTGCCCAAAAAGTCCTATAGATTGAGACAGAAAATCTAGTTCAACAAAGATTTCTATGACAGCATCACAATCTGTCACAACTTTAACAATGCGATTGATTTTTTTTTGTGCAAGAACAGATCTACACTCCTGTTTTAAAACTTATTTTGGCTAAGATTAAACTAAGGTGATTTAACGACTTCAGAGCAGTAATGATATAAGCGTTTTTCATTTAATGTAAAAGAATCATTGAAAGATTGCAATGTAAAAGAGGACATGATTTATTCAGGACTAGTGAAAGGAATTAATGGTTAGTTACAATTTACTACAGTTCCATTAACTCTAGGAAATGGTCATCTGAGATATAATATATTGGGCTCTTTCTGTAGCAAGAGAATGCTTTACATATTGTAATCTCACTCACCAAAAACATGCCCAGTCATTCCACCTACAGCAATTTTATTTATTTTAATACATCCTGTTTTTCAGGCCTGAATCAATACTGGTTTGTAAACAATCTAAGTATTGTATCCAGTTTTGAAAAGGCGCCTTTAATCATCCATGATGTTGCGTTATCATTGTATCCACAAATAAACTCTTGAAATGGATGTTGAAGCTGCTTAGTCAATTATTGATCTGACTGGTGTGGAAAATTATCCTGGTTTGGATACAGAAATTAATTTTTTAAAAGCTGGGTTGATATTAAGGGTAGTATAACTCAGTGCCCTATAAAGACAGTTTCAATGTTTATGCATCTTTTAGAAATATCTAAAGGGTCTTTAATTTAAAATCCAAGGTAAATATCAACGTTAAGCAATGTAAATTAATAGTTTAATAGAATAAAATCAGAAAGTGCATGTTTTAATCCAAAGGAGTGTCTTCAGTAGTACATTTCGATCACTGTCTATGGAGGAACATGGAAATTTAGTTTTTTGAGAATACGACTGCTAGAAAAATTTGGGGAGAGTCCTAAAAAGGTGCTGTAATTGGATTTTGGGAAGGGATTCGATGAGTTTGTGCATGAGGTTGATCAGCAAGGTTTGGGCATGTGGAATTGGGGCGAATTGTGGATTACCACTGGTCATCGCACAGAAAACAAGGAGTTGGGTTAAATGGAACTGAAGTTTGCAAACTGATCAGTGGGGACCATAGGGACTAGTGTGTGGGCCCCAGCTTTTACAGTCCGTGGTAAATGAGTGAGAGAGAAAATGACATGGAAAACAAGGCAGAAACGTGGGAAGTTAACCACTGGTGCACATAACAGAAAACAGAATTATGTATTAAATTGTGAGAAAATGGGTGTTATTCATTTTCATCTGATGGAACTGATCCTCAAGATCTGATTGCACTTCAGCCCCACACGCCTGATCTTTAGCCAACCAGGAGGGGTGAGTCTGTTATATAAGAAGATAACTGCAGATGCTGGTACAAATCGAAGGTTTTTATTCACAAAATGCTGGAGTAACTCAGCAGGTCAGGCAGCATCTCGGGAGAGAAGGAATGGGTGACGTTTCGGGTCGAGACCCTTTTTCAGACTGATGTCAGGGGGGCGGGACAAAGGAAGGATATAGGTAGAGACAGGAAGATAGAGGGAGATCTGGGAAGGAGGAGGGGACGGGAGGGACAGAGGAACTATCTAAAGTTGGAGAAGTCGATGTTCATACCACTGGGCAGCAAACTGCCCAGGCGAAATATGAGGTGCTGTTCCTCCAATTTCCGGTGGGCCTCACTATAGCACTGGAGGAGGCCCATGACAGAAAGGTCAGACTGGGAATGGGAGGGGGAGTTGAAGTGCTCGGCCATCGGGAGATCAGTTTGGTTAATGCGGACCGAGCGCAGCTGTTCAGCGAAGCGATCGTCGAGCCTGCGCTTGGTTTCGCCAATGTAAATAAGTTGACATCTCGAGCGGCGGATGCAATAGATGAGGTTGGAGGAGGTGCAGGTGAATCTTTGTCTCACCTGGAAAGACTGTTTGGGTTCTTGGATGGAGTTGAGGGGGGAGGTAAAGGGACAGGTGTTGCATCTCGTGCGGTTGCAGGGGAAAGTGCCCGGGGTTGGGGTGGTTTGGGTAGGAAGGAACGAGTGGACCAGGGAGTTAGAGGGAACGGTCTCTGTGGAATGCAGAGAGGGGAAGGGATGGGAAGATATGACCAGTGGTGGGGTCCCGTTGTAGGTGACGGAAATGTTGGTGGATGATTCGTTGGATCCGCTGGCTGGTGGGGTGGAAGGTGAGAACGAGGGGGATTCTGTCCTTGTTGCGAGTGGGGGGAGGGGGAGCAAGAGTGGAGCTGCGGGATGTAGAAGAGACCCTAGTGAGAGCCTCATCTATAATGGTGGAGGGGAAGCCCCGTTTCCTGAAGAACGAGGACATCTCTGAAGCCCTAGTGTGAAACACCTCATCCCGGGCGCAGATGCGGCGTAGATGGAGGAATTGGGAGTATGGGATAGACTTTTTGCAGGGGACCGGGTGGGAAGAAGTGTAGTCCAGATAGCTGTGCGAGTCGGTGGGTTTATAGTAAATGTCCGTCACTAGTCTATTGCTGAGTCTAGTCAAAGTAGCCATTCACAGATTGCCACACAGTCCCAGGGCTTGGACACAGTTTGGATATATCAAACTGAGTTGGATTTTGTGTGAAAATTGCAACAAAAGGTTAAAAGTAAAACAAACAGGTAAAGCTCCCCTGAGTCACACATTTCTGGGGCCAACGTCTCAGGGACCAAATGTGGAAATTGTTACACAGAGCAATACCACATAACAGGTTTTTAAGTTCACAAATTCTCAGGCAGCTTGCGAGGATATGTCACCCATTCACACTCGTTCTATGTTATCATACTTTCTCATCCACTTCTTACATACTAGGACAATTTACAGAGGCCAATTGACTTACAAGTCTTTCCGATGTGGGAGAAACCGGAGCACCCACACAAAAACCACGTGGTCAAGGAAAACATGCCAGCATCGAATTCGGGATTTTTGGTGTTGTGAGGCAATAGCTTTACCAGTTGCGCCACTGTGCTGTCCAGGCTGGTCAGTAAATGGAATAACTGCCAGAGCCCAGAGGAGGTAGTTGAGGCAGGTACTATAAGAGTATTTAGTTTATGATTGCCACGTGTACCGAGTTACAATGAAAAGCTTCTTTAGTGTACTATCCAGTCAAAGAAAATACTATACATGATTATAATCAAGCCGTCCGAAGTACAGATAAAGGATACAACATTTAGTGCAAGTTGAAGTCCGATCTACATAGTTCAAAGGTCTCCAGTGTGGTAGATGAGAGGTCAGGACCGCGTTCTAGCTGGTGAGAGGACGGTTCACTTGATAACAGTTAGAAGACACTTGTACAGGTACATGGAGAGGAAAGGTTTGGAGGGACAGAGACCAAACGCGGGTAAACGGGACTAGCTTGGATGGGGCATGAATGATGTGTGTGGGTAAGAACTGCAGATGCTAGTTTACACCGAAGATAGACACAACATGCTGGAATAACTCAGCTGGTCAGGCAGCATCTCTGGATTGGAATGAATGACGTTTCGGGTCGAGTCTGAAGAAGGGTCTCGACTCGAAACGTCACCCATTCTTTCTATCTAGAGATGCTGCCAGACCCGCTGAGTTACTCCAATATTTTGGGGGCACGAACGAGTTGGGCCGAAGGGCGTGTTTCCCTGCTGTGTGATTCTATAAAATACGCATTAAGAACCGCCTCCAGCCCTCTACTTCTCAGCTGGCGCTCACATCCAGTATTTATCCTCTTTGCCTTGCACTGAAAGCACAGCCTGCGGCCGGAGCTGCTACTCCGTGAGGCGGGGGGCTGAGAGCGGCCGGCGCCGTTACCCCGTGAGGCGCCGTTGCCCCGTGAGGCGCGGGTTGAGAGCGGCCTCTCCCTCGCGCTGCCGCCTGGCGCCGGGCCGGCTCTGACGTCAGGCCGCCCTCCCTCCCTGCTGCGCGGGGGCTGTGTTCTGCCGGGTTCGCGAGCGCGGCGGCGGCCCGTAGAAGTCGCCGTGAGTCTGAGGTAAGTTGGACCCTGTCCATGAGCTCGGTGCGCCGAGCGTCGCCGGTCCCGGGCTGGCGAGCCGGCGTCTGGTCGGGAATAGGGCCGCGGGGGGGAAGGGGAACGAACGGTGATGGGCCTCTGTTCGTTGTTGAGGCCTTTCAAGAGGGATAGTAACTGGGAAAGTAAGTGTCGCTGACACCTGATGCTGGGTGCGGACTAACACAGTTATTGTCTTAATATTTGAGCAAAAAGCCAGGGCAAAATGTTCGTGGAAGAGTCTCTCTGACTGTCTCTCGCTCTTCCTTCCACACCCTGACCCAGGCGTCCAGTACCAAACGTTACCGTGCTCGCCCACAGTCACTTGAACTTCCTGTAGTTACTTACGAGATATGTTACTCCTTCGAGAGAGTTTATTTTTTTCAAAGTTTACAATGTTTTAATATCTGAACTGAGATGTCTGTCAGATGACCCCGGCTGTGCCACTTCACACACCCACACTCTGACCAGTTTCTGGCAGCTTCTGCTCCCGCACTTTCCCTGTGGAGCTTTTGAAGTTCAGAGCATAGTTATTTCAATTCGAATCCACTGCAGACTGTGTCAGAAACATATCCACAGAGAAAAAAACAATCCGAGCATTCTTGAAACAACGATCCCCTTCTGTTCTTTAATTTTTCATGTGGCCGTGAAACCGTTGAATTCTTTTGACATTTTAGATCAGTATTATTACAGTTGAGATTACACAATATGGAAAATAATGAGGATTAAGAGTATCACGCATGTGGTTCATGTGATCTGCTGGGCTTTTAACCAACTGGTCTATTTGTATCTAGTTTTGGATTTTCTTCAGTTAGTTATTTAAATATATAAATTGTAGAAGTCTTTTTTTTGCAAAACTTTTAAACTTTTTTTGTAAAATTACATATACGGAGTTAATAGGATTCAATACATTTAGAATTATTGTCTGAAGCAACATAACCTTTTAAAACATTTTTTTTCTGCCGATCTTAAACTGTAAAAATGGGACAAAAGAAAATATCTTCGAATAAGAATAGCAAATTGGATTCTTATGGAATTCCTGAATTGGTGGGTGTATGCAAAGAAGCTGCCAAACTGGAAATTCGAGCTCCTTTTGAGAGAGACCAGTAAAATAGGTCATTAATTTGAACTGCCTTCCTACATGATGAAAATAAAATGAATAAAATACCACCTGTTCTTCTCAGAAGGTTAAAAGTGGAGGAAAGCATTGAAATGAGTAATACATGTAAAGAAAATAGAAATGATGGAAATAGATTGTGCTTATTTAGAGAAAATAGTAATTGTTTCATAGCTATGGCCTATTATCTGAAGAGGAAGTATACTGTATGAATTTATTTTCTCTGGTTTGAGTGTTAATATGTCCATTAAGTTTGAGTGTTAATATGTCTGCATTAAGGGAGCATGTGGATGAAACTTGAGGACCAATACTGATGATCTACAGTAATAGAGTATTTGAAAGTAATTATCACTGATAGATAAAAAATATCTTTATAAATAGCCTAAATTTGGGTGTAGAGGAGTAGCATTGTAAAGTTTTCACTTTATGACGATGGTTGGGAACATTGTTGTTCTGATGTAAATAATTAAGATTTCAGGATGAGGTGGACTGAATAGTGGACAAGTGCACTTTGGGAGGTTCAATGAAGAATGAAAGAATACCAAATTGCATAGTAAAAATTGCAGATGAACATAGAAACTTCAATTCCCGTTTATACAAATCCTTAAAAGGTTGCAGTAAGGTTGATGAAAAAAGCATATGAGCTACCCATGTTTTATAAATAGCAGTAAAGAGATCATATTGAACTTTGTGAAGTTTCAAGTTTGACTTCAGATGCATTATTATCCCTTCTGGATACCACTCTTCAGGAAAGATATAAAAATCTCAGAAGGGGGAACAGAGAAAGTTAATATAATGGAATTTGAACTGCAAAATGTGGTGAACACTGCCCTGTCCATCACGGGTTCTGACCTCCCCGCCATCAAAGTGATACGCTGAACATTTCTTTTCTTGTTTATTATATTGTTTACAGAGTACTTTGTTTACACATTCTGTTGTGCTGCTGCAAGTAAAAATGTTATTGTATCTGGGACATACGACAAAAAAATACTCTTGAAGAAAGTTGGACTTTTTTTTCTTGAAGCATAGTTGAACCTGGAGGTTTTCAAAGTGAAGATATTTTCCTTCAATAGATAGAGAAAATGTATTAATCTGGCGAGTAATTGGTAACTAGAGGTCATGCACATGGATGAAAAATCTACCAGGAGATAAAGAAATGGAAGGATTATTGGCCTTTCAAAAGCTGTATCTGAAAAACTGTGTTAATTCCAAAGTCTAGAAAGAGAGTTGAACAAATATCTGAAGGGCTTGATGGTTATGGACCAATTCATGTGACACAGTGGTGTAGCAGTAGAATCACTGCTTTGCAGTGCCAGAGACCTGGGTTCGATTCTGATTAAGGGGGCTTGGCTGACGGAGTTAATATGTGACCTGCATGGGTTTTCTCCGAGATCTTCATACTCCAAAGACGTAGGTTAATTGGCTTGGTATAAATCTATAATTGTCTCTAGTGTGTAGGGTTAATGTGCGGGGATTGCTGGTCGTTGTGGATTTGGTGGGCCTAAGGACCTGTTTCCGTGCTTTATCTCTAAACTAAACATTAGCAGAGATGTCGAATGAAGCACAAGTTCTTTATCAGTGAACTATCATGTTTACTGTGGGCTAAATGGTTGTTCTGATTCTAATGGAGGGTAAAGAAAGTTGGATGGGTAGAAAACTGAGATGAAGAATGAATGATATTACCATGCATTTTTAATTTGAAATAAAATTGGAAAAAGAAGTAACTGTTGGGTGACTCACAGTGAGATAGAACACCTATATAGGTGGTGAAGAGGCTTTCAGGAGCCATGCATCAGTATTAGGAGCCACGTATCTCCTAATTTTTTATTGGTGTGTCAGCATGGAATGTGTAAACAGCTTCAAATTCCCAGGTTTTAACATCTTGGATGACATTTCTTGGGCCCAGCATAATAGAAGTAATCACAAAGAAGGTGAGGCTGACTCGATGGGGCTGAATGGCCTACTTCTGCTCCTATGTTTTATGATCTTATGAGCCAGCACTTTACTTAGAACTGGAAGAGATTTGGCATGTCACCAAATACTTTAAGCAGTCTCTCATCACCAGGTTCATGGACAGCTACTTTCCTGCAAGCAATGTAAGTTCTTGACAGACATGCACAACCCTAATCCTACCTCAGAAACAGACCATTATGGACCACTTCTTGCACTGCGAAAGACTTGTTTTCTAATTATGTTTTGCACTAACATCATCTCTTTGCACAATCATATATTTTTAACCGTCTTGTATAATTAATGTTAAGTATGTTGTCTGAGTCTATGTGCTTGTGATGCTGCTGCAGCAGGAATTCCATGGTACCTATGCCTCCCTATACTTGTGCATGTGCAATAAACTTGACTTGCACATCTTTTTTTAAATATATTAATTCCAATATAAATAAAAGAAAATTATTAACTCCATTGAAGCATAATCTAGGTTGAGCTACTACAAATAGAATAATATGGGTCCTGGACTGAAATCATTTCAAGTCCTATGACAGTATTTGGCATGCAATTTCTATTGAGTTCACTGATGTATTGTTGGAAATATTGCTTTTTGGATGAAATGTTAATCCGGACCACTTGAACTTGTTTGGTGGATGTAAAAGGTCTTCATTCATAATTCTAAGATCACATGAATTAGGCGCACGTCGACCACTCAGCCTATCAAACCTATTCTGCCACTCAATAAAATCACGGATGATCTGATTATCTGAAGGGTGGGGGACAGATTGCCTCATCTCTTAATTTGGTGACCCCTTAATCTTTAAAGAGTGGCCCCTACTAAATTCAACCAAAGGAGAAACATTCTCTCCACATCCACCATGTCATGAGCCTTCAGATTGTAAATGCTTCAATTGAGTGCCTTCTTACTCTAAACTGTAGTGTAAACAAATCCAACATTTCCTCATAAGACAATCCATCCTTGTTTTTGCAATTGTTGATTTCTCTTTATTTCCATAATCTGCTTTTATGGTTATATTTACATTTACAAATAATAGCTTCTATACCTTTGCCACATCTGATTACCAGCAGAAAGTTACATCAATTTGCCTTTTTTAATTTATGATCCAAATACAATGGGACTTAACGTATCTTGCCAATCGTCAACTTCGTATTGTTTATTGACTGATACTTTTACACTCCCACTGAAGAAAAATTAATTTATTGTGAATAGAATATTTATTAACTAAACCACATGAAGACTTGTTCAATGGGAAAAGTTATAGAACCCCTTTTAGCAAATGTGTGTTTTGTGTGCATGTATTTTACTCTAATACTTTATGTTATTGGTATTAATGTATTATTTAGGTGTGGTTCTGCATTACCTCATCCAAAAGGCTGTCGCTGAGGTGGTTAAATTGTAAATTAACTGAAAGTTATACCAAAGGACATTTCATGCGCAAATAACATAAAATTGATTTCCAAAAGGAAGTCACATCAAAATTTGGTGCAGTGCAAAATTAAAATCTGTTTTAATTGATTTTATAAATGATAGTTAATAAACAAAAACACTTTTTGTTTAACCCAGTAATTTATATTAATGTGAGTATCGCATTCAACACCAGTTTATACTCCAAAAGCTGAAGGGATTGTAATATTAAATGCAGTCAATTTTAAGCATTGTCTAAATTTTGTCAGTAAATTGGAATTTTAAAGGAGACTAGACCAAGTGGACCCGCTGGGCTCAAACCTGCATTGGTGCAGCCCCTCCCCCCCCCCCCCCCCCTCCCATTTGACTGTAGTTCAGGAACAAACAAACAAACGAGAGTTTTAGTATATAGATGTTTTATTTGTCCTCTGAACTGAAGATATGTCAATTCTACCAAATATCACTGCATACTTAATTAGAATGCTTTCATCAAGATTTTATGAACATATCATCGTACCCAAAAGGGCATTCAACTACAGCTATGCCCTATCTGTGTCCCTCACTTGCCTTCTGAATCATTAATCTGAAAGCTGGATGTTTTGCATGGTATTGTGCTTTCGTGAAAACAACACCGATATAATTTATAGCTCTCGCATTACCAGCACATTGACGACAATGTATTATAAGTAATCCATCACAACATAAAAGTAAGTATCCATCAGCTTAACGTTTTACAAAGGTATTAAAATGAATGTGTTCGCTGTTGAATGTTTTATAACTAGATAAACCAAGATTCTATCTGGCAAGTTCTAATCACTTGCTATATGATAGAATAAAAACTCTTTATTTTAAAGAACTTACCAGTTGTCATGAAACATGAAGCTATCCAACTGCCCAGTCACATTTATTGTATCATAACTGAAATGCTGCACAATCCAATTTCAATTTTGTATTAGAAAATTCTTTAAGTGAAGTGGAGGAGGAAGGGAGAACAAAACCTGCAGGTTTTGAAAGGGTATCCATCCTATATCACATTAATTGTCTATAAAGCTAATGGACAGGTATGGCAAATGGTTCAAAATCATTATTTTAATTTTATTTTGTATGCGATGCAACTGGTGAAAGGATGGATAAATATTAATATATCTTTAGATTTATTTAGACACCAATCCTTGGTAATTAATATGTTGCATTTAAAAATAAAACAAATTTTACCCTGTGATGTTTTGTCAATTAACTCTAACAAAATATATAGAAGCAAATACAGATAGTGATTGTATTAACCTTTAAAATATCCAACATGTGAGGATCTCAGGGGTTAAAATCTCTTTGCAAACCCAGTACTCCCAAACACTATCAAAGTTGTGTTGTAGTTTAACAGCAAACATACTTAGCTGCTTGTAAAAATAAGTATTCTATTTTAATTTGGGATGGTGATCAACCAGAAATTAGGAAAGTCTTTGTCAGAATATGTAAATTTTCGCACGTAATTTCCAATGGTTATTTTCCTTTTTGATTATATGCAGGGCATTGCAATATCTGCGTACTCAAAAAAGCTTATGACAATGGGCCAGTGTCTGAAATGAAAGAGATTATCTCATATTGGTTCAAAGTAGTGTTATTGTAGTTTGATGACGTCCAAAAGTATAGCATGATAATATGATCACATGATAAGTTTTATATTACAATATAGGGTTATAAAAGCTAAATCTGCTATTCTTATTATTGGAACATGTAAAATATACATTAATCTACATTTCTTACCTCAGAATATGTAAATTTTAGAAGAAGGGTTATGAAGTAGGAGTGATGTGCTTTCTCAATGGTTGAAGATCATTCTGAAGAAGACTATATTCTAATTCTTTGTAATTTTTCTCAGATGTTGCATTAGAAATATATAGATATATTGCTTTGCAACATGATAAAGAATTGAGTGATTTTAAACAATAAATAAGCTTTTTTATTAAACATGCTGTTTGGCCTGGTAAAAAGAATTGGAAGTGGCCTTTTGCCGCTTTTTTATTGACTTTTATAATTTTTCCAACAAATGCATGAATTTTTACATTTAAATTTTGCCTTCAGTTAAAAATTAACATCAGCCTGTTTTGATGTTAGTGGGCTGCCAAGTTTTAAACTTTTTTAGTTGGGATATTTAGGATGTGAAAAGGCTATTATTACTCAGTTTTAGTTGGCGTAATATGATGAAGATGAGCCATCTTGAATTGTTAAAGTGAACATTCAGGCCGGATTGGGTGATGAATGATGAACAAAAGTTGGCATTTATCAAAATGTCATGTGTATGATTTGAAAGTAAATGTGCTGGCAATGGAAGCACATGCATCAGGTGAATTATTCTGATTGATGTGGACCTATCTCAGTATTACAGTTGTGTTCACTGCTGGTTATATTGGCTCACATTTTTGTACAAGCAATATAGGTGGTGAAGAGGCTTTCAGGAGCCATGCATCAGTATTAGGAGCCACGTATCTCCTAAAGCTAAATCACTTGTACCCAGTATGTTTTTTCTGGACACATTGTTTGGTTAGTGTGATTGTGATTATGTGACATTAATTGGATGCATGTATTTTTCTGTAATTGGAACTGTTCATTGCATGGGTGTTTATGTTACCGTTATTGTGCCATTTCTAATCTAAATCCTGAATGTTGTCTAGATCCTTCTGCAGTCATTGCGAGCAAACAAGTATTTGAGTTGAGGTCATTGGAATGCAGCTGGAAATAGTTTGACTGAATGTGCTATCATGAGGAATTTTTCTGATATGCTGAGATTATGAAGATTGCCACTGACAATCAAGCTACCTAATGGTCTGCCAAATATGACCTCACCCACTCAAGTTTATTTTCGTTTTTGACTTGCATGATCCACTAGCTATTTTTGTCAGGACTATTTGTTGTCATAGTCAGATACTGCTTGATGTAGATGTTATTACTTCTCAAGCATTTAGCATTCATGTTAATGCCTTGTGTTCTGTCAAAATACTTCATCAGTTAGGTGATTCAAGACGAAAGTTGTTTCCAATAAAGATTTGGAAAACATTTTTAGTTTTAAGACTTTTCTCCTGAGCCGAAGGTATCATTGAGAAGAGAAACACAAAAATGCTGGAATAACAGCGGGACATGCAGCATCTCTGGAGAGAAGAAATGGGTGACGTTTTGGGTTGAGAGGGTCTATCTTCGGTTTAAACCAGCATATGCTGTTCCTTTCTACACAGTATCATTGAGAAATTGTGTATGCCATGTACCACTGTTTCTACCTATGAGATATGTGTTGCAACTGATACTGAATAAAAAATAAATTCTATAATTAATTAGAAGCCAAGAGTGTTTGCACCGAAACAAAATAAATGAAATTCTTACCTACAGCAGCATAACGGATCTGTAAACACTACTTGTATTTAACATAATAAATATATAAAAAGTACAATAAATTTAAAAAAAACAATTGGTGCCAAACAAATGCCTGAAGTTTCTAGTCCAACCAAGATAGTTTGTAGTATTCCTAAGCCTGATGGTTGTTGGGAAGAAGCTGTTCCTGACCCTGGTAGTCAGACTCCTATACCATTTTCCTGATGGCAGGTGTGAAATAAAGAGTGTGGCCAGAGTGGTGTTTGTCCTTGATGATGCTGACTGATCTTTTTAATACAGTGCCTTCTATAGATCCCTTCAATGGTGGGGAGCTCAGTACCCGTGATGGACCAAGCAGTGTCCACTATTTTTTGTGATCTCCTTTGTTCCTGGCTGTTCAAGTTGCCAAATTAGGCCATGATGCAAACAGTCAAAATGCTCTCCATCATACATCTGTGGAAGTTCAGGAGAGTATTCGGCGACATACAGAATCTTCTCAATCCTCTAAGGAAGTGGAGGCGTGAATGTGTTTTCTATATGATTGCATCAATGTGCTTGATCCAGAATAGACCTTCAGAGAATTGCACGCCCAGGAACTTGAAGTGTTGACTCACGCCACCACCGACCCATTGATGAGGACAGGTTCATGGATCCTCGGCCTTTCTCTTCTAAAGTTAACAATCAGTTCCTTGGTCTTTCTGACGTTGAGGCCAAGGTGATTGTTCTGGTACCATGTTGCATGGGTGTATTAAAATGTATATTTAGAATATTTACACAGTATATAGCTTGCATTATTTCTTGAGTTTGGGGAAAAAGCTATGTTCAGTTTCAGAAAATGGATTTATTACCAACAATTATGATTGCCATGTTCTTAACAATGCAGTTTAAAATGGATAAATTTAACTAATCTTATGAATGTACAGGAAATGACCTATTCGTCTGTCTACCCCATTCCATGTAGTTGACAGATAATACTGGATTAAACTCAAGACTAGTGAGGAGCAAACAATTATTGGAAAATCTTGTTTGTAATTTTAGTGGATTAAAACTAATCCAGGAGATTCCATTCATTCAGATTTTTATTGTTTTATGAAACCAGAAATTGATTTGGTTTCTTTCAAGGACTACAGCAAATTAATGCTCACTATGCAATATAGTAGACCTCCTAATTAACTGACTATCTTGCCATCCATTCCATGAATTTTAATTATCATGGTCGTTTTTGTAAACAAAATACAATTGAATGCCTTTTCTGAGTCCATGAAATCTGCACTTATTGACATTCTGTTGTCTACTATTTGGATTACTTCAAGTAAAAAAATCAATAACTTTCCCTTCAAAAATCCACATTGACTTCTTCTAATGGGCTTGGATTTCTTTAACTGTTGAATCACTTAGACCTCATCATGATTTCTGATAACTTGCCACCACCAGAGATTATAATTCCATTAATTTTTAAAGGTTGGACTGTTCCACAAATTAAAGTCCTAAATTGGGTGAGAACATTTTGAAGACATTTAGAGTTTTTTTTTCATATCTCTGACTGCCAGGGGGATTTCTGGCAAGTGGGAGATTTAAAAAAAATGAAGTGGAGAGAGTTCAAGGACAGTATATTTCTGTTAGAATGAAAGGCAAGGCTGGCAGGATTTGAGGATCATGGTTGACGAGGGACATTGAGGCACTGGTTTGGAGAAAGCATGTGGCCTATGTCAAGTATAATTAACTGGGATCAAGAAAATCCCTTGAAGAGCATGAGAGATGTTGGTGTTACCTTAAGAGGGACATCAAAGTCAAAAAGCGGACAAGATAATTTAGGCAGATAAGATGTATGAGAATCCCAAGAGATTGTACAAGTATATTAAGAACAAACTAGGGAGCGAAGAGCTTTTTTTTTAAGGATCGATGTGGATGCCCATGCGTAGAGCCACTGGAAATGGGCAAGGTGTTATCAGGCAAGGCCTCATCTGTATTTACATGGATAATGTAATGGAAGCTAAGGAATTAAGAGTGATGTATTGAAACATTTCCCCATAGTCATAAAGCATATTAAGGTGGATAAATCACCAGGTCCTGATCAAATGTATGCTTGGACATTGTGGGAATCTAGGGAAGAAATTGTGGGGATATTTGTACCTTTGTTAGTCATCGGTGAGGTGCCAAGAGTGACTAATTTTGTGCTTCTATTTAAGAAGAGCTGAAAGCTCAAGCCAGTGAACTACAGGCTGGTGAGTCTAGCATCAGTGGTGGGAAAGTTACTGGTGGGGATTCAGGGAGACAGAATCAATCGTTATTTGGAATGGCAAGGATTGATTAGGGATTGTTAGTACGGCTTTCTTCATGGGAAATCATTTTGCACCAATGGGGTAACTAAATCTTTTTGAAAAGTTGCCAAAGAGTCTGAATAAGGGTCTCGACCAGAAACGTCACCCATTCCTTTTCTCTCGAGATGCTGCCTGACGCGCTGAGTTACTCCAGCTTTTTGTGTCTATCTTCGAAGAGGATTGATGATGGCAGGACAGTGGATGCTATTTACATATACCTTAGGAAGGCATTTGGAAAAGGTCCCACATCAACGATGAATCAGGAAGGTTGTATCACATATCAACCAGGGTAATCTACCCAATTGGATACTAAATTGGCTTGTTAAAAGAAGTAGGAGAGTGTAGTGAAGGGTTGTTTATCAGATTGAAGACCTGTTGCTGGTGGTGTGCTGTAGGGGTTGGTGTTGGAGTTTCTCATCTAAATCTACAATACAGATGACTGTTGTTAACATGGGAGGTATGTTTGGATGACCCTAAAATTGGTGGTGCTGTGGACAGTGATGAGGGATTTGGATAAATTGAGAAATTGGGCTGAGGAATGGCAGATGGAATTTAACTCTGACGAGTGCAAGGTGTTACATTTTGGTAAGATAAATAACTGCCGGTCTTGCACAGTAAATGGTAGGAACGTGGAGAATGTTGTAAAACAGACCAAGAAATACAGGTATATGATTCCCTGAAGCAGGTGAAGCAGGATGGGGTATAAGGTATTTGGCATGCTTGCCTTCATCTGTTCCTAGAGCATAGAAGATTGAGAAATGACCTTTTAGAGATGTATAAAACCATTAGGGGCATAGACGAAGTTGATGTCTCGGGTAGGGGAACATAAAACTAGAGGGGATAGATTTAAGGTGAGAGAGAAAAGATTTAAAAGGGACCAAAGGGGGATCTTTTTTTCTCAGAGATAGAATATGCTGCAAGAGGAAACTTTAAGGTGGAACAATTGCATTGTTTAAAAGACATTTGGACAGGTAAATGGTTAGAATGGGTTTGAGGGATATGGGCCAAATGCACATATGGGACTAGCTCAGAAAGACTTCTTGGTCGGCACGGACCAGTTGGACTAAAGGGCCTGTTAAGTGCTGTATAACTCTCTCACACATCGGACTAACAGGTCTTGAATTTACTCTCTCACCAATCACAAAATAATAGTACCCTTCTCTGACCTTGAATAAAGATGCCCATAATAATTTAGTGACATTGATAACTTCATCCTTTTCAGCTCCTATAAAACATCTCTTCAACAGGATCTCTGACATCTAGCGACTAAACTGTCACCAAGTTGGTAGAGCAAACAATTGCGCTAAACATTTTCCTTGCAGCAAGCCATAAAGAGAAAAACAAAATTTGTTTATGTTTTTAAAACTTAAATATTGAAAAAAATTAAGGCTTAAATACAATATATACAGGATATTTAACTGTGAGACTATTCTCTAATTACTTCATATCAATTCAAGTGAATTTTCCATAATCTCTTTGGTGACAACTTTACAGGAGGGCAGAATAATTGTCAGCAATTTTAAGGTTGCTGTGTTAAATTATGCTTTTGTGGGAATTCAAATGTTACTATTAATCTTATGTTGTAATGATAGAGGGCAGCAAAAATTTTTACATCACTATCATTGCAAAATTTGGGCCACAATTTCTGTTGTAAAATTATGAATATATAACTTTTTAACAGCATATTTTCAAATAAGGGTAGAGCTTAAAGAATTTTTAATACTAATAATTTGTTTGATCAACCCAAGCAACTAGACTCCCAGAATAGTACAAGTTTTAAGCAGTTGCTCTTCAGATATGTTTGTATCAGATGACAACTTCCTGGGCAACCTGATCTATTGGTGTTGGCCAATTTACATTTTAGAGGTCTTCAAGATTCAAAAGTGTTTATTTCTCATATGACAATGAAATACAACAATGAAATTCGTACTGTAGTTTGTACAGGCATATGAGATGCAATAATAATGAACTAGATAGAGTAATTAATCATTTATTATATCCCTCATCACTGTCCACAGCACCACCAATTTTAGGGTCATCCAAACATACCTCCCATGTA
Organism: Rhinoraja longicauda; assembly: GCF_053455715.1. Taxonomy (NCBI): domain Eukaryota; kingdom Metazoa; phylum Chordata; class Chondrichthyes; order Rajiformes; family Arhynchobatidae; genus Rhinoraja; species Rhinoraja longicauda. The sequence continues at coordinate 22,837,697 of NC_135977.1, read as the reverse complement.
AATACGACCATGAGATTGCAAAAACCAAAATACGTAAAGCAACTTTAGTAGTGCAAATTTCATAGTGGTTCAGTGCAAAGGTATAATTGTGGTTCGAGTTGAGCAGGGTGATTCAAGAACCTAATGGTTGATGGGAAGATGCTGTTCTAGAACCTGGAGATAACTGTTTTGGGGCTTCTGCATCATCTTCGTGATGGTAGCAGTGAGAAGAGAGCATGACCAGAGTGATGTGGGTTTTTTATATTAGCTGCTTCCTTGAGGCAGAGTTTCCTATAGATCCCTTCAGGGATGGGGAAGACAGTACAGAACGACTCAATTTTCTTTGTGCAAATGTATTATTGTATTTATATGTGTCGGCAATCAAGCATCATCTGCATATTGCATCTTAACATCTTAACTACTGAGATAGGGGTAACCTTGATTTTGGGATTAGGTCCAATAGATTGAACATTTTCCATTTTGTCCTATAAATCAGTTCCACTCTTGCAGGAGCTTTGTTGGGGGTCAGGTACAGTCCAATAGATTGAGAGAAGATTTGGGGCAATGAGGCAGCCATGCTTACCGGTAGTCTTCACTGAGATTGGACTGTTTTGGATAGGATCACGGCACACATGCCAACATGAAGCGAACATAAGTTGGTGATGCATTTCAGTCAGCAGCCAAATTTGAGGAAGGTGCTCCAATGTCCCTCCCAGTAGGAGTTAATAACCTTTTGTGAGATGAAAAAAGCCAGTATTACAGTATTATATCTCTACATCTCTTATGGAATTGTCTCGCAGTAAAAGTCATGTCCATGTATCTGTAGATGGATAGAATCCAGACTGACTCAGAGAGCAGTTCCTTGCCCACTGAGAGGATGTGGTTGAAAAGATGCTGGTAATGGTTTGCCATTGCCTTCAATGCATGTGCACAGCCCCTGGCTAACTGAAATAAAAGCAGTTTGAAGATTATGACCTCAAACTTTTATAAAACCAGTGGTCTGCTCTGCAATGACCACTACCGTCCTTTCTGTTTCTGACACTTGACTACCTACAGCTGGCACCAAAATCCTCCCAATCCACTGGTAGGAAAGCAGATCAGTTTAATTGAACTCTCTCAAGTCAAAATTTCCAGTCCAAACTGAATCGAGTCATCTCTATTGAATAGGCTTTATAATTTGCATGAGACACCAACCTCCTGAAACCAACGCAACATTCCCAGCTTTGTCATGAGAAAAGAATACCATGCAGACAGCGGGAAATGTCACTTGAAAATTTATAACATTTTTGTTCCCACTGTTCAAAGTGGAGATGGAGCATTTGGTTCTGAGACCCTCAAGTTCATGTGTTGGCAGCTGACAGAAGCCTGTGGCAAACAGTGGAAGAAGTGCATTACCCGAAAACCTACACACCCAGCTACTCTATCAGATGACACTTGTCAATCTGTAATGGAGCCTGCAGGTCCCTCGTCATTCACCTTGGAACTCTCAGACTGGAATTGAAAGTAGTCACGTTTATTGGTGTACTAGACCAAGTGGACCCGTTGGGCCCATTCCTCGTAGAGGGGGGACAGGGAAGGGGAGAGGGTGTCACTGACCTTGGCCCATGTATGTACAAGTACAGTGAGGTACAGGTACAATGAAAGATCTTACCGCAGCATCACGGTAACATAGACTCAGACAGAATACAAATTAAATATAAATTAATTTTAAAGTACTCAATTTAAAAAAAGGTTTAAGCAAAATAAGGCATTAATGCAAAACACAATTAGAAAACAAAACCCTGAGCTGTATCTACTATCACGTGCCAGACTTTGTCCAGCCCCCACCTTTCTTCCAGCTTTCTCCCCTCACCGCTATGTCTGCAGTAGGGTCCCGAACCAAAATGTCACCTATCCGTGTTCTCTAGAGATGCTACCTGACCAGCTGAGTTACTACAACACTTTGTCTTTTTAAGTTAACAACATCTTGTTAAAGTGCAATTACCTTTTGTATACTATGCTTTTCTAATCCCTTCTGAACAGTGTTTGCATTAAACATTGGCTACTGTTTAAATAAAGCTTGCACACATTGCACTGAGATTTATTTATTTTATTTACTTGTAATCCTGAACATAAATTATATCACCGCATTATGTAGACCATTGTATGTAGCAGGCAAATTGTGTTTGCCTGAACGTGTTTAGTATAAACATGTAAAATGCCTCTGACTCCCGTATAAGTAAATGAAGGATATAACTTGCAAGCATTTTGTCAATTATTCTAGATTGTTAGTTCTAGGCCAAGATGCAATAAAAAAAAAGAAAGAAATATCATTAATACTGGAAACATAGTTAGTGTATTTGAATTGAATTAAATATGCAATGTATTTTAATAATTTCGATGTTAGTGACTCAGAGTTGATGTACAGCACAGGAGGAAACCTAAAGAGTCAGAGCATGACCTACATTGTAGTAAGGAACTGCAGATGCTGGTTTAAACCGAAGATGGACACAAAATACTGGTGTAACTCAGTGGGACAGGCAGCATCTCTGGATAGGAATGGGCGTCATTTCTGGTCGAGACATTTGAAGTAGGGTCTCAACCCGAAATGTCACCCATTCCTTCTATCCAGAGATGCTGCCTGTCCCACTGAGTTACTCCAGCATTTTGTGTCCATCGCGGGTCCATGCCTATTGTACCTATATAGTAATCCCACTTAACCATGTTAGACATGCGCATTGATGATTCAGATACTTTCTTAGATGCTTCTTAAATGTCATGACAGTATCTGTCTCCACCACTATTTAAGGCAGTGCATTCCACACTCCAGCCACCCTTTATATGGAAAAAAATCTCCCCCTCAAAATCCCTCTAAATCTCCAATCCCTTACCTTAAATCCATGCCCTCTTGTCTGGGACAGATCTGCAAAAGGCAAAATTGATTTTATTTTCTACCCTATCTATCCCCCTCCATAATTTCATATTCCTCCGTAGGGTCACCCCTCAGACTCCTTTGTCCCAAGGCAAATATTCCCAATCAATCCAGTCTCTCTGAGGAACCAAAATGCTCCAATCCTGGCAACATCCTGATGAATCTGCTCTACATTTTCTCCAGTGCAATCGTCCTTCCTGTAGTTGTGACCCAAACTGCACTCAATACTCCAAGCGTGCCTAACCATTGTTTTATAAAGCTGTAATGTGTCATTCCATCTCTTGTATTCTGTCCCACAGCTAATAATGGCAAGCATCCATTATGTCTTATTCACCACATTTTGAACAAACGTCGTCTTAACTAGTCGAATATCCAAAGACGTACAGGTATGTAGGTTAATTGGCTGGGTAAAATGTAAAAATTGTCCCTAGTGGGTGTAGGATAGTGTTAATGTACGGGGATCACTGGGCGGCACAGACTTGGAGGGCCGAAAAGGCCTGTTTCCGGCTGTATATATATGATATGATATGATATGATCCAATACAAAATGCTGCAACTTCCAATTGGTTTGGACTAACAACCTCTTTGGAAAGTAAAGTTATGCACAGGTATTTACTAAAGGCAATTGTGTATCCAAGAACATAACACAATGTTGTCTGAACAAATTTTGTAGTTTATTAGAATCAGTTAATTTCACTATCACTGAACTGTTTCTGAATGATCTATTGCTATTTTTCACTTTTATTGTGCTAAATGATTTACCAGCTGAAGAAAATGCTTTTCATTTTCACTTAATTTATTAATAGGACAGTTATTAAGCAATGAGATCTTTTAAAACAAAAAGTAAATGCTGATATATGGGCTATCAGAGTTGTCATTTAGATCAGGGTGGTAGTAGAAATAGATTTATCGTAGTATTAGTGTTTTTAACCTTTGTATGTGTCTGGATCCAAGCAATAACTCGTTACCACCTCAAGACCCTATCTTATGTTTGACTCTGAAAAGGTTTCCCAATATTGAAGACCTTTTACAGTAATTCAGATTAGTTCGAGAGATGAATGAAAACATGATTATGGCAAGGACCAGGATTTTAAAAAACTGGACCATGACAATAAAAAGTAGAAGAAATATAATTATACTTAATGAAAAGTATATAAAAATGCCTCTGTGACAGTAGACACGCTCTTAAAATATGAAACCAGCTTTCTATTCTCTGCTCAGTCTCTGACAAGGCCAATCTGAGGCCATGGCCTCCTGTTTGATTTATGTCTCTGGGATATTAACAACTTTTTTTTGCCAAGCATGAAAAATGTTCCTGCTGGAGATGGGAAATGTAAAACTCCATGACTGTGTTTGTTTCAAAGCTTCCATTCGTTTGCATTGGCCTCAATGAGTCATAGACTCTGTGATAGTTCCAGCTCAGCTAGACTTCTCAACAATTTGCAGCAACTTAAGTTTGTTGATGACAGCAAGGGGAACTTTTCCCATTAATGGCTTTTGTCATGTATTCAGAAAGGTAATTCCAAACATTTTCTTACAGACCAACCATATGGTTCGTATGTCACTTTTTAGATTCTCTGTGGGACAATTACCAAAGGCAGGAAAATACAGGGAACATGCTGTCTTCCCCCAGTGCCAGTTTATATACTTCAATTTGTTGAATATGACCAGCAAACAAGCAAACTTTGACACCTAGCCAGCTGCAAGAAAGAAGCCCAAATCGTTGGAGGTACCATTCTGCAGTACCCTTCCCCAGACAAGGGAATGCTCATGGGCTGTTGCCATGCATACGTAAACAAATAAGGTACAGGAGTAGGCCACTTAGCATATCAAGTCTAATCCGCCACACAATGCAATGTTGGCAGCTGATCTGTTTGTAACTTTATCTCCATGTTCCCAAATAGATGCTGTAACCTTTCATCCCCTTATCAAGTATCAATCAACCTTGCCTGAAAGATAATAACAAAATTCTGCTTGCACTGGGCCTTGAGGAGGATAGGTGCAAAAGCCCTTGAGACCCTTTAGAGAGAACACACTGAATATATCTCTGCAACCATTTAAACTGTAACTAGACGGGCGTGGACCTGTTGGGTCCAAATTTCTCCTGCGGGCGCGGCAACCCCTGTTGGTTGCAAACCTCTCCTGTGGGCCTGGCAACCGTCCCCCAACTGACGATCTGTGGACCTGTTGCCGGCCAGGGAGTGTCCCCCGGGGCTGTGGGTGGGCGAGGGGGGAGAGGAAAGGGGAGAGGGAGCCACTGACCTCAGCCCCGGGAGGCCATCGCGTCGGCCAGAGCAAACCGTGGACCCGTTGGGTGGAAACCTCTCCTGTAGCGGCATCCTGGGCACCCCCCCGGCCTTGGCCGCCACTCCCGTCACTTGGGCGTGTTCCATTGTGACGTCGAACGCGGCTGGCAGCCAGGAAAAGTGAAAAAAAGGACTTATTGAAGTTTAAAGAGGTGACTTTTAAAGTTTAAAAAGTGAAAAGCTTTAAATATATAACAATCATTTGAACCGCAGGCTCAAATAGGTGAGTAAGGTGGACCTAAAATTGTTGCGCTATTGTGTACCGTTTTGGCTATATTTCGGGAACAAATCTATCCACAAACCTACATATATACAAGATGAGAGTTTTAGAAATATTATATATATATATATATATACTAGACCAAGTGGACCCGTTGGGGCCCATTCCTCGTAGAGGGGGGACAGGGAAGGGGAGAGGGTGTTACTGACGTGGGCCCTGTGGCGGCAGCGCTGCAGCCAGAGCGAGCCGTGGACCCGTAGCCTCCTGTATTGGTCGAGCACCCTCACACCCCACCCCACTCAATCCCCCTTATCCCCCCCTCCTCCCCCCACTGACCCACTCCATCCCCCCCCATTCCCTCTCCCCTATTCCCCCCTGCCCTCCCCTCCCCCCACCCCCACTGCCTCCTCCCCCACCCCTTTCCCCGCCCCTACTCCCCCACCCCACCCCCCCTCCTGCCAGCGGCCATCTTGTTTGGGGAGAGGGGAGGGAAGCGCAATTAAAGTCGTACGTGGCCCATTGTACCGCCACACGCTGAGTACCTTTAAGAAGTTGGTTAGAAAGGTAATTTTTAAACTTGAAAATCTCTAACTTTAAAAATATAAGACCAATTTAAATAAAACTTTTCATTAACAGTTGCCAGGACAATGGTGATTAAGGTGGTGCTAAAATTGTTGCGTTATCGTTTACCGTTTTGGCTGTAGGTCCACATGTCCACAACCAAATCTCAGAAATACACACACACGCGCGCACACACACACACGTTTGTTAGTGATATATAGATATTTGGATGTCAGCCCTTGCTGTGCAAATTGCATTGCTTTTACATTGTTTTTGGACATGAAAAATAACACTTGCCTTGCAGTCCATTTTATCCTTGGCACTAAAAATAGGCACAAAATGCTGGAGAAGTAATGCCTTCTATCCAGAGATGCTGCCTGTCCCGCTGAGTTACTCCAGCATTTTGGTCTATCTTTGGTGTAAACCAGCATCTGCAGTTCTTTCCTACACATTATCCCTGGCACTACCCGTACAGCGATTCCTACACAGTCTGTCCATTCCAAAGCTGGTTGTTCAAGTTCAAACACATTGCGGTGAAAATGTCCTCTCTATTTGGTACTCTTGCTTAAATTCCTCTTGAACCTCGGTATCACATAAATTTCACAAATGCCATTAACTCCAGTATGTCTGTTGATTAATTCAATTGAAGAACCATTTTTTTACACTCTTGTGTTCTCAAGTTATAAGAGTAGAATTAGGCAATTCAATCATGGCTGATCTCTGCCTCCTAATCCCATTTTCCTGCCTTCTCCCCATAACCCTTGGCACCCGTTCTAATCTAGAATTTGTCTATCTCTTGCCTTAAAAATATCCACTGACTTGACCTCCACAGCCCCCTGTGGCAATGAGTTCCACAGATTAACTACCCTCTGTCTAAAGAAGTTCCTCCTCACCTCCTTTCAAAAAGACCACCCTTTAATCTGATAGTACTAGTCTCTCCCACCAGTAGAAACACCCTTTCCACATCCACTATATCTGTGCCTTTCATTATTCTGTAAGTTTCAATGAGGTCCCCCCTCAACCTTCAAAACGCAGTGAGTCGAGACCCAGTGCTGTCAAACAGTTCTCATATGCTAACCCACTCATTCCTGGAATCATTCTTGTAAACCTCCTCTGGACCTCTCCAGAGCCAGCATGTCCTTCCTCAGATATGGGGCCCAAATTTGGTCACAGTACTCCAAATGCGGCCTGACCAGAGCCTTATAGAGCCTCGGCATTACATCTCTGTTTTCGTATTCCAGTCCACTTGATATAAATGCTAGCATTGAATTTGCCTTCCTTACTACCATTTTCGACTTGCAAGTTAACATTTTGGGAATCCTGCACCAGTCCCTTTGCACCTCTGATTTCTGGATTCTCTCTCTATTTAGAAAATAATCTGTGTCTTTATTCTTATTACCAAAATGCATGACTCCGCAATTTGCTACACTGAATTTCATCTGCCACTTCTCTGCCCACTCTCCTAACCTGTCCGTCCTTCTCCAGAGTCCTTGCTTCCTCTACGCTGCTTGCCCCTCCACCTATCTTAGCATCATCTGCAAACTTGACCACAAACCTTCAATCCCTTTATCCAAATCATTAATATACAATGTGAAGAGAAGCGGTCCCAGCACGGACCCTTGCGGAACTCCACTAGTCACTGGCAACCAACCTGAAAAAGCGCCTTTTATTGCAACTCTTTGCTTTCTGCCATCCAGCCAACCTACTATCCATGCTAGTATCTTCCCTTTAACACCATGGGCTCTCATCTTCCTTAACAGCCTGACGTGCAGCACCTTATCGGCCTTCTGAAAATCTAGGTCAACAACATCTACGGCCTCCCCTCTGTCTGTCCAGCTACTAACTTCCTCAAAGAACTCCAGCAAATTTGTCAGGCAAGATCTTCCCTTCACAAAACCATGCTGACTTCGGCCTATTTTATCGTGAGCTTCCAGGTACTGCGTAACCTCATCCTTCATAATTGACTAAAATCTTGCCAACCACCAAAGTCAGCCTGACTGGCCTATAGAATTGCCGCAGCAGCTGTTTTTAGAATGCCGTGAAACATATCCTTTATCCAGCTAAATTATTTGAGATGATGGAATGCAGCTGCTTCATCTGGAAGTGTTTTATAGATGTATTTTACACACCGTACAAGGTTTGTTCTCCTAGTTAGTCTTAAGTCAGCCTTGCACTCAACTAATTTCAAGAAAATCCTAAACCTTCAGAGGTGCCATTCTTCAGTACCATCCCCAGACAAGGAAATGGTCATGAGTTGTTCTCATACATAAGAAGATACAAATCTGGAGCAGAAATAAGCCACTTAGCATCTCAAGTTTAATCTGCCACACAATACAATGATGGCCGCTCTGTAATTTCATTTCCACATTCCCGAATAGTTGCAGTAACCTTTCCCCTTGCTTATTAACTATCAAGGTTTAAGCTTCCTTCTTGAAATTGACTGGGTGTAAGGCACTCCCACCGTACAAGGTTCCTACTCCTCCATTATGTGCACGCTAACCTGGTAGGATTCTTTTAGGCCTGCCCTGTTTCTATTAAATGCATGAAATTGCAATTTAATAAATCACGTCATTTTGACTAAGAAAGAGTTATTTTAATACATGGCTGTCATTAGGATTGCAACCAATGAGTCAAAGTTTCGTTTTAGACACATTTAAATCCTTTTGGACTTTTCGATACTAACACCCATTGTAAATAAAATCGTGAGTTCCTGTTTGAACTTGCTTTTCTGATGTTGAAATAATCTCACTTTTCCTTCATACCATGATACTTCTTGACTAATGTTATGTCAGTGTGTGATCTTAAGCTTTTGTCACCACAAAGCATATTGTAGTTATTCTTTTAAATAACATTACATTGGAAGCCCTAAATTCACAAACTTTTGTGATAGTTATGTATGGTGTAATGTAATTTTGCTTATGAGACCTTGGCTGTGATTTTTTTTTTGCCAACTCCAATTCCAATTACTCATGCTTAGCCTTTGGACTAGTCAGCAGGAGCACAGTTCATTTCTAATTGACTGGAATTTTAATTGCCAATTTCGTAGAAACAAATAAGAGATCACGGAAAATATATTGGTTTACAATCCCAATTATTCAACAATTATAAATCAAACTAATCTAATAGGCAGATTAACCTAATCTAACATTGAGAAAATTAGAGGTATTGTAGATAGCGAAAGAACCACCAAGTTCTAAAAAGCAGAGGTGAGAGTTTTGACAATCAGCATAGAGAGCATGGTGCACCTTGCCTTGCATTGGAAGGTACTGGGAATATGGTGTGGAGGAGCTGCAGCATGCATCAAAAGCTGGGTGTAGGATGTAGCTAAGATGAAGTGGCAACTGCGATTGTGTCAAAGACTAGTAAAACAAAAAATACCCCCACCAGGCTATCGGGTGGAAGGTGCCACTGGGTTTGCTGAATAGTGCGGATGTGACCCATATCTTGCACTTACAGTGCAGAAGCCTCGAGTCATTTTCCAAGTTATCTTCAGGAAGTAGACACAGTTTAAACCCTGGAGAAAATAGATAGATGACGTTCCGGGTCAGGACTCTTCAGACTGAAGAAGGGTCCCAACCCAAAACATCGCCTATCCATTTTCTCCAGAGATGTTGCCTGACTTGCTGAGTTACTCCAGCATTTTGTGTCTATCTTCAGTATAAACCAGCATCTGAATTCTTTTTTATTACAGTTTAAACCCTTTCTGCCATTCTATAGAGATAGGCTGGAACTTTTTTTTAAAGCATTCAGACTGTTCGAAGACTTGAATGTAAAGGGGGAAAGAAATTTAAGTATGAGGAGGGATGTTATTGAAACTTACCAAATATTAAAAGGCCTAGATAGAGTGAATGAGGAGAGGATGTTTTCACTAGTGGGAGAGTCTAGGACCAGAGGGCACACTATCAGAATAAAAGGACATACCTATAGAAAGGACATGAGGAGACATTTCTTTAGCCATTCGGTGGTGAATTTGTGGAATTCATTGTTACAGATTGCTGTGGAGGCCGCCTTTGGGTATTTTTAAAGCGGAGATTGATAGGTTCTTTATTAGGAAGAGCATCAAAGGTTATGGGGAGAAGGCAGGAGAATGGGGTTCAGAGGTAATGATAGATCAGTCATGATTGAATAGCAAAATCGACTGCGTTAAGTGGCCTAATTCCGCTCCTTTGTCTCATGAACATGAAAATGATCATCCTAATGTTACCAAGGAAGTAAGAATGCGCCTTGTTATGTAGTTGAAAATGTTATGAATAAGATAATATTCTAGAAGGCTCTTTACATTAGATCTCCAGTGAACTTCACTATTTTGACAAGTGAATCTGTTGAATTAGTTTTGTGATCTTAAAGCAAGATTATATGTCAGATTGTGATAGCTCATCATATTCAATCACTACTCTCGCTGCTTGTTTAATATTCTAATTTATAGTATATATTTGTTTGTCATCATTGTGGACGAGTAGTGGAAATATTAAGTTCTATTCAATTTTATCTATGCTTCATTGTCACCTTCCCCTAGCTAACAATGATCCATTCTACATTTTCCTTGAATTTTGTGCCCTTTGATCTCTTGTTTTCACACCTTGCCCTTCCATATCTCAGCGTCTCCCTCTCCACTGACTCTCGGACAGAAGAAGGGTCTCGACCCAAAACGCCACCCATTCCTTCTACCCAGAGATGCTGCCTGTCCGCTGAGTTACTCCAGCATATTGTGCCGATCTTCAGTGTAAACCAGCATCTCGTTCCTTCCTACACTGAGGTTAAACGATGGCCTTATTGCAAAAAGGCTGGAGTGTTCATTCATTCCTGCAATAGTGCAGAATAATATTTAATGAGGTACAGGTACAGGTATGTAGGTTAATTGGCTGGGTAAATGTAAAAATTGTCCCTAGTGGGTGTAGGATAGTGTTAATGTACGGGGATCACTGGGCGGCACGGACATGGAGGGCCGAAAAGGCCTGTTTCCGGCTGTATATATATGATATGATATGATATGAGGTAGTAAAGATATTATCTTATTTATTCAGTAACCAACCTGATCTCCCAGTGGCTGAGCACTTCAACTCCCACTCCCAGTCTGACCTTTCTGTCATCGGCCTCCTCCACTGCCATAGTGAGGCCCACCGAAAATTGGAGGAACAGCACCTCATATTTCGCTTGGGCAGCTTACAGCCCAGTAGTATGAACATTGACTTCTCTAACTTTAGATAGTTCCTCTGTCCCTCTCTTCCCCTCCCCTTCCCAGTTCTCCCACTGTCTTCCTGTCTCCACCTATATCCTTTCTTTGTCCCGCCCCCCCCCTGACATCAGACGGAAGAAGGGTCTTGACCTGAAACGTCACCCATTCCTTCTCTCCTAGATGCTGCCTAACCTGCTGAGTTACTCCAGCATTTTGTGTTATCTTATTGTTGAAGTTGATAGAGTATTGGGAGAGAAACAGAGACTTGGCACCCAAGCAAAAGAACAACATTCGCCAATCCAATTGCATATATCAATCAAACTGATTTCTATTTCTTCATGGTGAGAAAGGCTTATGACGACGAGGAAATGATCCCTTTAAAAACTAGCCAAGACCTATCTCCTTGATTCATTGGTAGCTTATGTTCAATTGTCACATGAGCAGAGTAACAGATTGCAAGTCTCAACTTTAGGAAATTCCAGACATCATTTAAATCCAATATATTAATGCACCACAAAATGCTGGAGTAACTCAGCGGGTCAGGCAGCATCTCTGAAGAACATGGATAGATGATGTTTGAGTGCTCTTTGCTCTAAAGAAGGGACCTGACCCAGTGTAAGAGTATTGGAGTAAAGAGGTCCTTCTGCAATTGTACAGGGCCCTGGTGAGACCACATCTGGAGTATTGTGTGCAGTTTTGGCCTCCTAATTTGAGGAAGGACAACGTTGCTATTGAGGCAGTGCAGCATAAGTTCACGAGTTTAATCCCCAGGATGGCGGGGCTGTCATATGAGGAAATATTGGAAAGACTGTGCTTGACTTCACTGGAATTTAGATGGATGAGAAGGGATCTTATAGAAACATATAAAATTATAAAAGGACTGGACGAGCTGGATGCAGGAAAAATGTTCCGAATGTTGGGGAAGTCCAGAACCAGGAGCCACAGTCTAAGAATAAAGGGGAGGCCATTTAAAACTGAGATGAGAAAAAAAAAATTCACCCAGAGAGTTGTGAATTTGTGGAATTCTCTGCCACAGTAGAGGCCAATTCACTGGATTAATTTAAAAGAGAGTTAGATAAAGCTCTAGGGGGCTAGTGGAATCAAGGGATATGGGGAGAAGACAGGCACGGGTTACTGATTGTGGATGATCAGCCATGATCACAATGAATGGTGGTGCTGGCTTGGGGCCAAATGACGACCTCCTGTATTTTCTATGTAACTGAAATCTAGGGATAATTGTGGATGCAATAATTGTTAAAGCACCGCAGGAATGTGCTGAACTCCTCTACCTGCAGGATGTTAGCTCCCTCCTGTGTTTGGATAACGTGCAGTTTATTCCATATTGAAAGTGAACACAATATACCATGGTGAGAGTTGCAAGAGACCTTAAACAAATGATGTGTTGATTCACTGAGCATGCAACACCAGGACACTGTTTTCCTTTTCAGACAGAATTAATCACTGGCTTCTGTGGAGTATGGTCATTAATAATACATGAGATTCATGGTTTAATCATATGTTATTGCATTTGATGTTCTAAAAATGTATAATTATATTTTGGTTACTGCTTTGTTTTAATATAACATGTTACCCTTAGTTTGACAAGGTAATGTGTAAATGGGAATATAATCAAAACTCATATGTTCTTTGTAAGAAACAAAGGCACAAAATATTTTTAGTGATTTAACAATATTCCAGCTTGGAAGTTGTTACAAAATATTGAAATTATCTTTGACACATTAGTGAAATTTTTTAAACTGCATGTTCAAATATTGAGTGATTAATAAAATTAAAAATGGGAAATGTTATTTTTCAAACATTTTTATAAAAACTACAAGCACAGGAAAGGACCTAATTGAAGTCATTCATAGGAGCTCAGGCATGTGGAAAAGAGCATTGTGCTTTGTCAGGAGGAAGCTGTTTTATCTACTGCTTCCTGCAACACTTCAAACCCATTTCATGGCAGCTAAAATATTTTTTCACTCTAGTAATGTTCTCTCTGCAGGTTTTAAATGACATTATCTAAAAACCGTGCAGATGATTCGATGATTTGGAAATACTTTTTATTGAAACAAAGGCTGGAATAAGCAAGCAGAGAAGGATGAGTCTGCTAAAACCTAGTGGGCTGAAAGCGCCCAGCAAGATTGCCAAGCCAGCAACTACTGCAGTGAAGCAAGCAGCTTCTTCACAATCAGCAAGTAAGTCATTAGAATCTCCTGTCTAGACTATATGTATTTTGTAAATGAAGGCTGTGCTTACCATTCTTTAATTTATTTGTGGAAGATTCTGCAGTGCTTCACATCCCAGAACTGTGCTTTGTTAAATGTGTTTGATGGAAATGTGTAATGAGATTCATTGCACAGTTCTTACTGCCGTCTTCTTAAGGTCTGTTTGATTGTAATCTTCAACTGAACCAGTTAAATGCTATATAAAAGACAAAGGTATTGTTTTAGGTTTTGCTATTGATATGAACACTAATTTGAACACCTTGGGTAATCAATTAAAAAAAAAAAAAGATGCATCAACCGTTTTAGTTGCCTTTTGATTGAATTGCTTTATAGTATGCTTGCGTGTGCTTATTATTGCACACAATGGAGAATAGAGGAATAGCCAGTTCTGAGTTATAAACCAACAATATATTTTTGGTGTTGGGAATTGTGAGTAGTAAATTGAATATTTTCTATGCATTCCCTTTGTATTTAACATTGACATATGCAAAAATCTTAGTATTCATTTTTAAACACTGGCACGATTCCATGTCGAGCAGACTTTAATACTTAATGTGGCCTTGTGTAGGCTACCCATTGTGCTGGCACAATGAACATATATTTAATTAATTACAATTTTCAATGTAATCTTTCTATGTGATAGTGGGTGTGGTGAGAGAGAGAAAGGGAAATAGCAATTCTATTACAGGGAAAGGATCGGATTGGATCTGCAACGTTAACCAAATATTAACTAGGTATAACCAAATTTGATTATAATTAACTGAAAAATGTCAGACAGCACTTAAACATGTTTTTCTTATGGCTTCTGTTTCTCTGTTCTAAATAATTCTGAACAGTAATTATTATTTAAAAAAAATACTAAAGCATTTTTAATGTAACTAAATTGTGTACCTGTTGTTTCAGGTCTTGTTTCTAAAACGGGTGCCTAAAAATAATACTACTTTTAGTGCTGTGTCATCTCTATATTGAAGCAAAAATTTATCATGGGACAAACTCAATGGCCATGTGACATTTTTTTATCTGCCTTTATGTTTTAATAAATTTTTTATTACTTTTTTGTCTACATTCAATTGTTTTTCTCGATGATTGCTGGTTAAAAAATGCAACTATAGACAGGATGCAAAATAAATTACTAAAGTTGAAGTAAACGCAGGGAAAGAATAAAAAGTAAAGTATATAATCCCTTTTATATCGGAGCCAATCTACGTGTCTCCTTGCTCTTTCCTATATTTTTACAACTCCTGAAAATTAAAGGACAAAAACAGACCATCATGGAGTCATAGAGTGATACAGTATGGAAACAGGCCCAACTTGCCCACACTGGCCAACATGTCCCAGCTAAACTAGTCCCACCTGCCTGCATTTGGTCCATATCCCTCCAAACCTGTCCTATCCATGTACCTGTCCGAAATGTCACCCATTCCTTCTCTTCAGAGATGCTGCCTGCCCCGCTGAGTTAATCCAGCTTTTTGAGTCTAACTGCTTCTTAAAAGTTGCGATAGTCCCAGCCTCAACTACCTCCTCTGGCAGCTTGTTCCATATACACACACCACCCTTTGTGTGAAAAAGTTACCCCAGATTCCTATTAAATCTTTCCCCTTCACCTTAAACCTATATCCTCTGGTCCCCAATTAATCCTATTCTGGGCAAGAGACTCTGTACATATACCGGATCTATTCCTCTCGTGATTTTATACACCTCTATAAGATCACCCCTCATCCTCCTGTGCTTCAGGGAATAGAGTCGCAGCCTACTCAACCTCTCCCTATAGCTCAGACCCTCTAGTTCTGGCAAAATCCTCATAAAGCTTCTCTGTGCCCTTTCCATCTTGACATCTTTCCTATAACATGGTGCCCAGAACTGAACACAATACTCAAAATGCGGTCTCATCAACATCTTAAACAACTGCAACATGACCTCCCAACTTCTTATACTCAATACTTTGACTGATGAAGGCCAATGTACCAAAAGCCTTTTTGACTCTCATAAGGTTTTGGATTTTAGAACTTTCTATCCTCTTATGTAACATGGGTGTTGCTGTCAAGGCCGTACTTAATACCCGTTCACTTGAAACGTTATTGGTGAGCAATCATCTGAACCATTGCATAAAGGTTCTTGCCCAGTATTATTCATTACGTTCCATGGATTTTTCTAACATGGAAATGAGGAAAAATTATGTTTTGAATTTTTGATTTGGAGACAACTTTAAGAGTCTGCTGTTCCTTTGGTGTAGTACGCTTCTTGCTGGTAGACAATAGACAATAGGTGCAGGAGTAGGCCATTCGGCCGTTCGAGCCAGCACCGCCATTCAATGTGATCATGGCTGTTCATTCTCAATCAGTCGGAAGTTTGAGAGAAGCTGTTGGAGTTGTCTTACTAATTATGGCAGAGTGCTTTATGGATTGTGTATATATTACAACCATTGTCTGTTGATTTTAGAATCAGTGAATTTATATGGCGTTCTTTGTCTGAGGGGTTTGTCAAGTTTTTTTTAATGCCACTGAAACTATTCTCATCCGGGCATGAATATGAATTCTATTAGAAGCTTGACTTGTGTATTGCATATGTTTAAAAGGGTTTTTTGGAAGTTGGTCACTGCAGATGCCTTTGGCCATTCTTGGAACATAATATTTTAATTAATGTCCTGGTCAGTGGTGAACTCCAGGGTATTGATGGCCAGGAATTTAAGCAATTCCTTACTAGGAGTGGAGGTGGTGGAGGCAGATACAATAGTAGCATTTACAATAAAGGCTTTTGGTTAGGCACAGGGATTAGAGGGATATGGATAATGGGCAGGCAGAGGAGTTTAGTTTTACTTGACATTGTCTTATGCACGGACATTCCTTTGTCTTAATTATTGCCAAATAATGTTTGTGGCACCAAAATCGGACTTTTTTTTATAGTCTCCTTTATTATTTGAGGTTTGACATTTTTTTCTTTTTTGTAACTTCTCTCATTTTTTCCGTCTGCTTTATTTTGCTTCTGGGTATTTATGCTTTACATGTTTTAACTGATATTTCCTTCTTTTGATGCTGAACATCTTATCAAAAATTATTTTAAAAGATTGTTAAAGAGCCACACTTATTTACTAGTAAGCAAAAATAACAAATGCATTAAAAAAATAGATTTGAGAGAAAAAGAGAACATAGTGAATTTCATAACCAGGAAAGTATAGTATTTCATGGGGTGACAGTGATATTAACATGGAACTGAGGCATAGTTGATTCTGCTTTGTGTTGAGAACTGCTTAGCCGTTCAGAACTAATTTGTGCATGGAGAAACTAGAAATTCTAACTTTCAGTTGATGAATAGGAAAAAAGACCAAGGTTTGTGTCCTATTCAAAATTGGAGGTCATGCTTGATGGACATTTAGATATCCCAACTTTTCAAAAGTTTACTGATGCTAGCAGTTTAAATGTACACAGAAAATGTCCACGTGAACGAGAGGTCCATGGGATTCCTCAGAATATTAGAATGGGTTAACCACCATGAATAAGGGTCAACGAGTTCAGAAAACTGGATAAACACAAATAAAGGAAGCTATCAGATCCAGTAAGTCTAGATTAAAAAATAATGAAGAGGAATTTGAACTATATTTTTAAATTATTGGAATGGGGAAGAAGTTTTCAAAGATGAATTTAATTAGTTCCTTAATTGATATATAATAAAGAACTAGATGTTTATCATTTGGTTACATTACTGCAGGTTCTTGGCAATAATGGAAAATTATAAAGATGAAAAGGATAGATCTGTAGGACTGCTTTTGCTTGAGCCCTCCATAGGATAACTGATGCCAGTGGGAAATGTGCAAGTAAAAGTTGTAACTCTTTGACTATAATTTTGAAAATTCTTAATGAGAAGTTCAGAATCAAAATGAAGAAAAATCAATTAAAACATTTACGTCGTAGGCACAGAGGCAAAATAAAACATGGGAAAGAAAAATGGATTGAAAGAATGAGAGGTTTCAAAAAAAGATAATTAAAATTTGAAGGACTGACTGAGACTGCTCTTGTCAAATTTTGGTGCCAGAGATGTTATTTGGCAATAATTAAAACTAGTTTTTAGTAATTGAATTTACATTTGAGTAGATAAATTTTTAACTTCTGTTATGCTTACTATGTATGTTGTAAGTACTGTGACTCTATGGCCATGCATAGTAGCAATACCATTTTAGTAAAGCATCAGGAATGGCAATGGTGGAGATTAATAATCTCGATTTAACAGCAAATGTTAAACTGCAGAAATTGCTGTTAGCTTAATGAACGGATTCTGTTTCTACAGTTTATTTTATCCATAAGTTGGAAATGCACAATCACTTGATATGGTTGCATTCCTCCATAGTATTGTAATGTATGGCATCAAAAGTACATAGATTAGGAAGAACAATTGTTAAATGTGGGGAGAAAGTTCTGCCGCTCGTAGGAACAAACGTATGTATGTACATGCGACTTTTGTATTTAGTAATATTTTGAGAGATTGTGTAATATTAGAGTTTAATATTGTGGAAGGATGTCTATAAGTTGGGTGTTCATAACCCAGGGATGGTCTGTGTCGGATTTGTGGGAAAAGATTGAGATCCTGAATATGTCACAAGTGGAAATCTGAAATAATTACTGAAACGGCTGAGGTCTGGTATTATCTGTGTAGAGAGGCTATTCCGATAATTGATTTTCAACGAATAATTGTAGGCAAATTGATTATAACATTGTAAAATGCTTTTCAAAAACAGTAAATCAAACAATTTATTAATGATCAAAACGAGTTTATTTATTACCTTTCAATTCTTTTAATTTTAACTGAAGGATTTAAAAATAGTCACATTGTTTTGTATAGTGGCACCAAATGTATGCATAACAAAGTCCTACAATAACGGATGAGATTAATAATTAGTTTTAGTGGTGTTAGTGGAGGGATAAATGGTGCTGAAGAATTGCTGGTTTCTCATGAATTATTTTGCATTTGAATAGGCGAATGAATGGTCTGTTTAAGATCTGAAAGATCTTTGAATATGCCGCATTTTCTCAATGTAGATTTCAGCTGTCTGTGTCCCATTCTCTGGAAACCTTTGAAACCTAATTTCCACGCTGTCCTTCAAAAAACTTGCTTCTTTACTCAGACATTTAGTCACTTTTTCAAACATCATTGTCTCTCTGAAGAAACATCAGTCTGAAGAAGGGTCTCGACCTGAAACGTCGCCCATTCCTTCTCTCCTGAGATGCTGCCTGACCTGCTGAGTTACTCCAGCATTTTGTGAAAATAAATATCTTCGATTTGTACCAGCATCTGCAGTTATTTTCCTACACTACATTGTCTCTCGTGGTCAGTTTTGATTGGATGTCCATGTGCAGCAATTTGCTTTTTTTAAAAGGTACTAGACAAATGCATTTTTTTTTGTTGAAACTAGGATCTCAATGGAATCTAGATATTATAGATAAATTGTGTGTGCATAGCTTGACGCCATAACTTTCTGACTGCAAGGCTGTTGTCTTACTAGCTGAGCCCAGCTGATGAGATTGTTGTTGTACATTAGGGAGGGGGAATATGCTTTTCAAAAATCCATTGAGATTTTTTTTCCCCTGTGGAAACTATTGGATGGCGACTTTCTCTACCCTGCAGGGTTGTGCAGGCCAGTCGATTTAAAGTATTTGCATGAAGGTAGATTTTTTAAAAATAAATGGGAGGCACAGAGCTGCTGCCTCACAGCGCCAGAGTTCGATACTGACCTTGGGCTGTCTGTGTTAAGGTTGCATGTCCCCCATGACAGTATTGGTTTCCTGAAGGAGCTCCGGTTTCCTCCTGCAATCCAAAGACGTGCGGATTTGTAGGTTAATTGGCTTCTGCAATTTGCCTCTATTGTGTGGATAAGAAGATTGAATAACATAACTAATGCGAATGGGTGTTCGATGGTTTGCATGGATGTTTGTAGGAAGGAACTGCGGATGCTGGTTTAAATCAAAGGTAGACATAAAATGCTGCAGTAACTCAGCGGGACAGGCAGCATGTCTGGAGAGAAGGAATGGGTGACGTTTCCGGTCAAGACCCTTCAGACTGATGTCAGTGGAGTGGGCGGGACAAAGATAGAATGTAGCCAAAGGGCCTATTTCCATGCTGTACCTCTAAACTAAACTGAAAGATCAGAGCTTTGAAGTCTGAATAACTGGCACAGGACTTGAGTCTTGTATATATCAACCATGATAATGGTGTCAGAGAGCTGTGTAGCACAGATACAGCCCCTTTGACTCACCATACCCATACTGACCATTTTCCCATCCACACTAATCAAATTTGCTCACACTGGTTCCAAATTCTATGCTCTCTTGTCCAACTGTCTCTTAAATATAATGATTATATCTGACTACGCCACCTCCCCTGGCAGCACGTCCCAGATATTAACACTGAGTACAGACAAAACTATTGGCTCAATCCCTTTCTCACCTTAAACCAATGCCGCTTTGTTTATGATATTGAATGTAGACTAGTCTTGAGAGGCCAGGTGGACTACTATTTATTTGTGTTCCTGTGCTTAGAAATTGAAAAATGGGCAAAGATGTTGATACATCAATCCAACTTGAGATTGGGATTACCCATTATTATGGTGTAATAATCATAAAGGAAAACATATGTGATTCTGTACAGAGGTTAGAACCACGTCGTGACAAGAAACCTTTGCCTAGATGAGCGATTATCAAAGGAAAAGCAACTTTTCAAAGAAAATAACACTTTTCAAATAATTGCCATCTTTTTTTTCTTGTACACAGCATCCGTTGCTACCACACAAAAAACATCACCTGGAGAGAAATCTTCAAGTGGATCCACCACGGAGGAACAGGAAGAACATGTGGCTGACTTCAAAATTGGAGAGCGTATCTGGGTAAATGGCAGTAAACCTGGATACATCCAGTTCCTTGGCGAGAGTCAGTTTGCCCCAGGACAGTGGGCTGGAATTGTTTTGGATGAACCAATTGGTAAAAATGATGGTTCAGTTGCTGGTGTTCGATATTTCCAATGTGAAGCATTGTGTGGGATATTTACAAGACCTTCAAAGTTGTCTCGAAGCCCAGTGATAGATGGTGAAGCTGGTGATTCACAAACTCATGCAGAGTCTGTTTCCAGAGCCACATCACCAACATCTACATCAACCAGTGTTGCAACTGCTCCATCTACACCAGCTGTTCAAAAAGCTGCACCAGGTGGACCTCAGGAACCTGCAGCCATGTCCAACCTTTTAAAAACAGGAAGTGAATCGGTGTCAAACCTCTCAGAAGCTGGTTCAGTTAAGAAAGGGGAACGTGAGTTAAAGATTGGAGACCGGGTTCTGGTAGGTATTGGATATTTAATGTTATTTTATAATCTACTTGATTAATTTATGTTACGCTCACACAAAATACAATTTATTAGTGTCCAATATGCTATCGTGTTACAAAAAGCATTCCTTAAGCTTGCTGAATCCCAGAGTATTGCCCTTCCCAGATCTCAGGCTTCCTTTGGTGCTCAAACTTCAAGCTGCAATCATTGATTTAAAAAAACATTTAATAGGACAAATAGAAACAGAAGATGCTGGAAATACTGAGCAGATAAGGCAGTTAATATTTCAGTTCAAAGTTTTCAGTTTTTCCACTGATGCTGACCTGAATGTTTTCAGTATTTTCTATTTTATTTCTTATTTCCTTTGGTTCCTGTGGTTTCCTTTTTGATTTTTCACTTGGGACAAAGCAGGATACAGATTTTCCATTTGTTCTTTTTCAGAGTATATAAGTGTATCGAACAAAAGTTAGCATCAGATCACTTTTACATGTTACAAACTAGTTTATTGTCACGATAGAAAACAAACCAAATCTAGACCATTTCATTGACCAGATCATGTTGAAAAAGCTCACAATTGTCCTACACATCTAACATCTACTTTTTAATCAAAGTCTGACTGTCTTTTTGTTTTTGAGTTCCACGCCTTTGTGTATCTTTGCCTTTGTCTTCAATGTTAAAGGATGTTATGGATCTCCAGGCATGGGATTGCATTGGTGTGAGCGCGTTTGAAGAAGGGTCTCGACCCGAAACGTCACTCATTCCTTCTCTCCAGAGATGCTGCCTGTCCCGCCGAGTTATTCCAGCTTTTTGTGTCTATCTTTTGTTATAATGATATACTTGGTATCAAACTGAACAGACAAAAGATCTCAAAGGGAGAAGAGTCACAACCTAAAATGTCACCTATCCATGTTCTCCAGAGATGCTGCCTGACACCCAGCACTTTGTATCTTTTTTATGTTTTGCTGTTTGAATGCCATGTAAAGATCATTCTACAAAATGGAGCGCTAAAATCTAACTCTAAATCCGTTACATGAATTAACTTTGTTTCCATTGTTACTGCCTAGCATACTGGATGGTTGCAGCATTGAGTTCTACATATGTTTTTCTTCTCTCCTTGTTTATTTTCTCATTTTAAAAACTTCTTCCAGCAGATCAGCTGCAATTAATTTGCTTTCACCATTGTCTTGCAGCCATCATTTATGCCACTTAATCTTCCTTGGTCTTGCCCAATCACAGACAATCACTTTGTTCTCTCTCTTCCCCCTTCTCTGCAATTTAAATCATGTTTGCTTTCTAATTCTTTCTAGTTCCATTGAAAGGACCACCAAGTTAACTATTTCTCTCTCTACAGATGATCCCCAATTTAGTAAATATTTCAGGCATTTTCTCTCATTTCATATTTCCAACATCTTGTAATTTTTTTTCTTTTACTATTTTAAATATCTGGAATCGAGCAACCTGCAATGAATATTAATAACATTATAGAATTGGGAGTGAACTTTATTTTTGGACTTTAAATAATTTTGTTGTTACAGTGGTTATCTACAAAGCATAAGAAATATATCCAAAGCACAATTTATAGTAATTGTAGAAAAATAGTTTTATTGTATCTTTATCAGTTTATAATATACTTTTGAAAATTAAAATATACTGGCAATTCATATTAACTGATTTTTATTTCTGTTGAGGCTTAAGACCTACTTTTAGAGAATTGGGCAGGGCGAGCCTGTTTGGGATCAGTGATCACAGTTCTATTAGTTTTTAAATAGTTATAGATAAGGACAGGGCTGGTCCACAACTTTAAGTTCGAAATTGAGGCATGGTCAAACTTCATGGCATTTGACACGAGTGTACAAACCTTGATTAGAATAGGCTGTTTACGGGCTTGGGGCCATCCATATTGCAGAATGCTTTTTAAAAAAATGCAATAGTAAGAGTTTAAGATGTGCACGTTCTTGCTAGAGTGAAGGGCAAGTCAGGTAGGAGTGAGGAACCCGAGATAACGGGAAAATTGAGGCACGGTTCAGGAACAAGGAGGCATGGGTCAGATATAGGCAACTGAGATCAAGTGATCCCTGGAGGAGTGCAGGCAATTGAGGATCGTATTTTAGGAGGAAAAATGGAGGGCAAAAAATGGAAGCGAGGTTGCTCTGGCAGATAAGATTAAGGAGAGTCTAAAGAGATTTTATATGTAAATTAAGGGGAAAGATTAGTGATTGGGGCCGCTAAGAAACCCAAGTGGTTATCTATATGAGGAACCGCAGGTGATGGACAAGGACCTCAATGAATTTTTGTTGCTGTTTTTTACCACAGAAAGGTATGAAAACTAGGGAACTTGGGAAAGTTAATGGAATATCTTGAGGATAGTCCATAATACAGCCAAGGAGGTGCTGGACGTCCTTATATATTTGAAGGTAGATAAATCTCCCAGGCCTGATCAGATACATACAAAGCAACTGTGGGAAGTGAGAGAAGCAATATGAATCATTGTTGGACACTGTGAGATGCCGGAAGACTAGAGGCTGGCTAATATTGCTTTTATTTAAGAAGGGCTGCAAAGAAAAACCTGTGAATTACAGACCAATAAGCAACTGTGGTAGGAAAGTTACAAGAGATGATTTTGAGGGATATGGTATCCCTTATTTGGAAATATTAAGGAGATCAGCATGGTTTTGTGCATGGAATATCGTGTCTCATCAATTTGATCAAGTTTTTTAAAAGTAACTAAGAATGTTGATGAAGGCAGGGCCATAGATGTAATCTAGATGGACTTTAGTGAGGCCACTAAGGTTCTGCATGGTAGGCTGCCCTGGAAGATTGGTTTGCATGGGATTCAGGGAGACCCAACTGCCTGGATACAGATTGCAGGCATGTGAATTTTCAGTGTTTCCGTGAAATTCCGCGTTTTTTAAATCCATTTTATGCACTTTTTGCACGGTTTCTGCGTTTTTCAATTTGCCAAATAAATGGAAAAATTGGATTAAAAAAAAAGAAAGAAAAAAACCCGATGTATAGACTTGTAATGAACACTAGGTTCCGCTAGAGGTAGCTAGGTGTTCCTCGAGAAATCCCCGGCACCCTGGAAGTCTCCCTGAAAATGTGGCACCAAGGCTGGGCAAGGCAGCCAATCTCGACCTCATCGGGTCTTCCACGGCCAATTTGTCAATTCTGCCGCTAGACGTCGCTAGGGGTTCTGTGAGAAATCCCCCGCACCATGGAAATCTACCTGAAAATGTGGCACCTAGGCTGGGCAAGGCAGCCAATCTCGACCTCATCGGGACTTCCACGGCCGATCGGTGGGTTGAATTTGCAACCTGCGGCTGGGGCTCTGGAACTCCAGCCCAGCTGGAGCCAGCAAATCTATCCCCATAGACGACTTCCTTGGCCTGCTGGATAAACCAGCAAAGCTCTGGAACGAAGTGTGCAAGAAAATCAGTGGTGGAACTGTAATGAGTAAATTTTAAATTTAAGTCCATGATTATATAACTAAATTAATTACAGGGTTAAAATATAAAACACTGCAGAAAAGCCAATTACCACCTTTTTGGGCTGATTATCAATTAATGTGCGAATTTACTTCAAAATGTGTACAGTGACATATTCACATTATTTTGTAATGTCTGTTTTTACTTTGAAAGAGGCTTGAAACTAGTAATTTTACGTGTAAATTTTTGACCCCCGTTGTATGCCTCGCGCAAGCGCTCGGATCTTTTCTTCTTTTTTTGACCTCGCTCACATGCCTGAGATTAGGCTTCATGGTAGGAAACAGGGTGGTGGTGGAAGGTTGTTTTTCACACTGGATGCATGTGACCAGTGCTGTGCCTTGGGGATAGTTGCTGGGTCGATTGCTATTTCTATATCAACAATTTGGATGAGAATATACAAGGCATGAGTAGTAAGTTTGCAGATGACACTAAAAGAGAAGATATTGTAGACAGTGAAGATGGTTATGAAGATTTATAGGGAGAGCTTGATCAGCTGGACAAGTGGGCTGAGGAATGGCAAATTAATTTAATTCAGTTAAGTATGAGATGTTTGCTTCATGCAAAGTTAAACCAGAGCAGGACCTTCATATTGAACAGTTAGGGTCCTGGGTGTGTGGGAGAGCAGGGTGGGCAAGTTGTGCTGAAGGGCCTGTTTCTGAGCTGTATGACTCTTTGAATCTATGACTGTATTAAACTTAGTCTATTGAGATTGAGTGAGTATCTCCTTATGTACAAAATGTTTATGGTTGGTTTTCATTAAAATGTGAGGCAATTATGGATTCTATATTGACTGACTTGCATAGAGTTGCTCTTTCAATTAACATTTGCATCTGAAGAGTAGTTTTATAAAAGTCTCTAAGAGCAACACAACTATTTTGGGACAATGAAGCGGCTCATTAAATAACTCTGAATAATGTCATGAGGTTTTCTGTGCATTTTCAGTTGAGAAGAGCATATTTACATTTTTATTTCTTGAATGCAGATTTAGACATTTGTTTTGTAAAATAAAATAACTTGAGGGCTGCTGATATTTAATTTTATTTATGCACCATATTCCACCACATCTTCCAGTAATGGACTGTGCATTCCGATTGCTGTGTATTCACTTTTTAAACTTTTTATTTAGATTTAAATTTTTGGCAATATTTTGGTTTTGTTGAAGCCGTCTTTTGGTTTGAATTTAATTATGATATTTGAAATAAATGTATGATTAAGTCAATAGACTATGGTTTCATTAAGTAAGATCCAATTTTGGCCAGACAATTGTTGCTCCACTCAAGTGATATAGGTTTAAATAAATAGTGTAATTTGCCTGATTTTGGACATCTGGTTAAAATATGGTTCTGATGATTTTTTTTTTCATCTTCAAGGAAGTAAATACTTGGGTACTGCTCTAAACATGTCATCAGTTAAAAATTATTGTTTTATTGAGAGGACATCTATCTGCACGGATGCTGCCCGATCTGCTAAGACTAAACAGCATTCTGTTTTTTGTTTCAGATTTCAGCGTTTCTGTTTTCTGCATGTCAGTCCATCATATGGTTGCCTAATATGGAAATGTTATTCTTGTAGCTCACTTGATTACTTTGAGCAAATTCTATATTTTAATGCATATTTTTGTATGTCACTTGTCACTCACCCAACCCCCAACGTTCACTTCCATGATTTTATTTCTGTTTTGCTTCCTTCCTTGTTGGATCTGTGATTAGAATGTAACAATTTCTTGCACAGTTGATGTGGGTTGATTCTCCCTGACATTTTCCAATTTTACTGCCAGAGCACAATAGTTAGTAAAAATATACAAAAGTGATTTCCCTGATTCTGGCCACTTCCATTTCTTTTCGGGATGGAGGTGCCTAACGTATGGTCTAATTTTCTGATAATGGCAGCCGATATGAATGGGAGCAAATTCAATCTCCACATTGTGACGAGTATTTAAATTCCAATCATTGACATTTGCAGCACAGGAAGAAGTTATGCAGTCCATGCCAGTTGAAGTTATTTATGGACTTTAGTCAAAGCTTTCATGCACACTTGAAACCCAGGGTTGTTGCTTTTCAATTCACAACATGATGTTGCATCAAAGGAGTTATACACAGAGTAGTTTGTGCTGCTTTTGATAAGCTGTGATCTTAAAATTTAAAATGCAATTTCTCAACACATTTTCTTTATCAAATTTCTGAGTGCTTCTCTAATCTACATAGCAATGCAATGGAACCCAGGCTACTATTTCAAAAAATGATCTATTTCATTAATATTTAACTGTTAAATAAGCCTGGATTCCATCTAAGTGATATATACACATTGCAGGATACACTCTTGAATTTGGTAAAGACAGTTTGTTGAGAGACTCCATTATAACCTTCGGGATTACAGCTTTGGGGAGGAATAAAAACTATGTCGAGCTCCTTATGGTAGTCATAGAATAAGTGTGAAAACAGGCCCTTCAGCCCAACCTGCCTACATCGACCAACATGTCCCAGCTACACTATTCCCACCCACGCCCATATCCCAGCAAACCTGTCCTATCCATGTATAGAACTATGCCCTATAGAACTGCCCTATCCTTGTTTAGAACTCCTTTTATGCAGCATTATGCTGTAAATCAAAAATGGACAGCAATCACAGGGGTTGGAGTAAAGTTTAAAAAAATATCATGGTTAATCTGGATAAGGTCTAACTCAAGGTTGAAAAGAATGCTTTAATGGAATGGATTAGATGGTTTAATGGAATGGATTAGATGGTCTCCTGTGTTGAAAACTTCTGTGATTGGTATTTAAACCTGTTTTTCCAAGTACTGATTGATTTGTTCCATTTGTATTTCTGAAAAAAAGATAAGATGGGGCAATGGAATATTTACTATCCTCCATTTAATTCAAATATAATGACTTTGGTCATGAAACTGTCCTCAATACGGATTAAATTTATTTCAGGGTATTTTGTAAAAGCTTGTCTTTCACAAGTTGGCAAGATTAGAGAAATCATGCACTCTATTATTCTGTGTAGGAAAGAACTACAGATGCTGGTCTAAATCGAAGGTAGATACAAAATGCTGGAGCAACTCAGCGGGACAGGCAGCATCTCTGGAGAGAAGGGATGGGTGATGTTTCAGATCGAGACCCTTCTTCAGACTGATAGATCAGACAGATTAGTCAGATCCTTCGTCTGAAGAAGGGTCTCGACCCAAAACGTCACCCATTCCTTCTCTCCTGAGATGCTGCCTGACCCGCTGAATTACTCCAACATTTTGTGATACATAATTTAATCCTTGTGTATTTCCCAATCAGTTTATATACTGTGCATGCACAATGATTTCAACGTTACTTCTCAGCAAAAAGCAAATATTAATGATGAAATTCAGCAATGCCTTCAGCCATTCCTTAGGCGTTGAAGAAAAAATGTTTGAAGGTCACGACCTGAAGCCTGGCACAAAGTTCATGGTCAACTGGGAAGCAATAACACCCACATACCTGTGTACATTAGAAACCTAAACTATCTAGCACGGGTGCCTGGAGAAGTATGATTTGTGCAGTCTCTGCAAAATCTCCCAAATCCACCAGCAAGATAACTGAACCAATGTCAGCTCTCACAGGCCAACATCTCAGTCAGCAAGGCCACCAAAACAGACACTTTACTCCGCATTCTGAAAAGAGAATACCAGGAGGACAGAAGTTAGTTTCAAAGCCACTCTTGGAAAAAAAGAATAACGTTCCCACCATCTAGTCTGCATACATGGCCCCTGCTCACTCAAAATGGAGATGGAGCATCTGGAATGGCGCTGTTAACCTTTTATTGCACTGTAAGGAGTATGAGGAAACCTACCAAAGATGGTGGAAGGAGCGCACAATTTCCCAAACTACCCATATGCCTCTCCCATCCTGGCCCGACTGCGGATCCTACATTGTCGTCAATGTGTTGGTATCAAAGCAAGTCATCCTCAACCCGGAAGCACTGGTGAGGAGGAGAAGGACATTGTATTCAGACTTGTTCATGACAAACAGAAAGGTGGCATATTAATTGTGGACACAAGCATGTTAACTGCAGGTAAATGTGAGATATTGCACAGGATGAAAAAGGTGGATAAGTGAGTTTCCAACTGGTATAATGCCCAAAACAATAAAGGAGCAGAGAATTGATGTCTGCCTAGACAGATCACTAAAATGTAGGAGCCATGGCTAAAAATAATAAAAACTGTATAAATTGGATGTTGCACTTTGTAACTATTGAATTGAACAAATTGAACACATTTTATTAGCCAACTATGTATATGGACAAGGAATTTGCCTTGGTGCTTTGCTCGCAAGTAACAACACGACATATAGTAAACAGTTGAAATGAAAAAGGGAATAGATTTTGCTAGAACTGCAAAATCCTGGTGAGACCACATCTTTGGTTCTGGCTACTGTAACTTGGAAAATAATATTTTAGAAACAATGCAAGTTTACCAGAATGTTGCCAGTGCTTCAAATATTGAACAATGGATTGAGATTACATTAATTTTGTATTCACTGAAACGTTGAAAGTTAAGGCTCTAGTTGAACGTGATATTTAGTAGCTTGAATGGAAATGAGTAGAGAATCTTTTCTATATATTGGAAAATATATCAAGTCAAAGGCTCGCTTTTCAATGATGAAGTTAAGAATACTTCGTACAAAAGGTTGTAGGAAGAAGACTATCTCTGACAACAAAACAATACTTAAATTCCAAAACTATAAAAAAGATTTATGGAGCCAAAGAGTTCAAATGAAGTTAGAATGCTGACCAGGCACAGTGCTGTTTAATGACAAAATAGGTTATGGTGTAGTGGGTGCGGTCACCGCGGAAATCAGGCCAGACGCCAGGTGAGTAGTAACTATACTTTATTTCGCAAGGCACACAAACACCGCACTCAAGAACTCGTGAGTCGACACACCCAAAACCTTTTATAGTCCCAGACCACCTGACCCAAGGGAACTGACCCAGGAAGTGACCTGATCCCTCCCGTCCACTGAGTGCCGAGTGGAATGACCAAGGGAGTGGCCTAGCCCCCGGGCGCCGCCACAGGACCCCCCCCCCCCAAGAACCGAAGGCACGAAACGGACAAGGGGACGGACGAAACGGCCAGCCCGCGTGTGCGCCACGGCGGGCGCAGGAACCGGAAACACCCCGCCAGGGGAAGGCACCCGCAGGAACTCCAGGGGTAAGGGCCGGGACGCGGGACGACCCCGAGGGCGAGGCTGCACCAATAGAACCGGCTGGCTAACGTCCACGTGCGCCGGCTTCAGCCGCGAAAGAGAGACCGTCTCAGGACGACCCCCCCATGTCCAACACGAAGGTGGTAGATCCCCGCTCAAGCACTTTGAACGGTCCCTCATAAGGCCGCTGAAGGGGTGTCCGGTGGGCATCCCGACGCAGGAAAACAAAAGGACAATCCTGCAGGGCGGAAGGGACATGTGACCGCACCAAACCGTGGCGAGACGTCGGCACTGGCGCCAGCGAGCCCATCGTCTCCCGAAGGCGTTGCAGGGCGGCCGAGGGCTGTTCTGCCTGACCCTGGGCGGAGGGAACGAACTCCCCGGGCACGTCAGCGGAGCCCCGTACACCAATTCCGCCAAGGAGGTGGCCAAGTCCTCCTTGGGGGCGGTGCGGACACCCAGTAAAACCCACGGCAACGCGTCAACCCAGTCCGGGCCAACGAGCCGGGCCTTCAGAGCGGCCTTGAGCTGGCGGTGGAAACGCTCCACCAGGCCGTTCGCCTGCGGATGGTACGCTGTGGTGTGGTGCGGTGCAGGTTAACCCCCAGCAGTTGGGCCATGGATGACCACAGCTCAGAGGTGAATTGCGGCCCCCTGTCGGACGTAATGTCGAGCGGAACCCCAAACCTGGCAATCCAATTTGCCGCCAAGGCACGGGCACAAGTAGAGGCACACGTGTCCGGCAGTGGAACTGCCTCCGGCCACCGCGTGAAACGGTCCACCATTGTCAGGAGGTATGTGAAACCCCGAGAAGGCGGCAGCGGCCCCACGATGTCCACATGGATGTGGTCAAAACGGTGGCGAGGGATGGGGAACTCCTGGAGCGGCGCACGCACATGCCGCTGTACTTTTGCAGTTTGGCACGGGATGCAGGTGCGCGCCCAATGTCCAACCTGCTTGTGTAACCCGTGCCAAACGAAATGGGAAGCCACGAGGGTCGTCATCGCCCGAATGGAAGGGTGGGACAGCCTGTGGAGCACCTCGAATACCCGGCGCCGCCAGGCAACAGGCACGATTGGGGGTGGCTGCCCCGTGGACACATCGCAAAGCAGCGTCGCGCCCCCAGTGCCACAGGGAACGTCCTCCAACCTCAGGCCCGAAACGGCAGTACGGTAGGCGGACATCTCATTATCGGACAACTGGGCCGCCGCCAGGGCTGAGTAGTCGATGCCATCGGCCACTTGCCGGACGCCGTGGACCGCGGGTCGAGACAAGGCGTCGGCCACCCGGTTGTCTTTACCCCCGATGAAACGGATGGAGGTAGTGTATTCCGAGACGAAAGCCAGCTGCCGCTGCTGGCGAGCTGACCACGGGTCGGACACCTTGGCGAACGCAAAGGTGAGGGGCTTGTGGTCCGTGTACGCGGTGAAAGTCCGCCCCTCGAGAAAATAGCGGAAGTGGCGGACCGCAAGGTAAAGGGCAAGGAGCTCGCGGTCAAAAGCACTGTAGTGCCGCTGTGCGCCGCTGAAGTGCCTACTGAAAAAAACGAGAGGCTTCCAACACCCATCCGTGTGCTGTTCGAGCACCGCCCCAACCGCTACTTCTGAAGCGTCGACCGTCAGGCTGGTTGGTGCATCAGCCCGTGGATGCACGAGCATCGTGGCCGCAGCCAAGGCTTCCTTGGCGTGTTGGAACGCCGCCACCGCATCGTCGGGCCATTTCGACCTCCCTGCGCTTGCCCGCCATGAGGTGGAACAGCGGGCGCATGATCCGGGCTGCAGACGGCACAAATCGGTGGTAAAAGGCCACCATCCCCACGAACTCCTGGAGGCCCCGCACGGTGGTCGGGCGTGGAAACTGGCGCACCGCGTCCACCTTGTTAGGGAGCGGCAGCGCCCCGTGCGGGGTCACGTGGTAGCCCAGGAACTCGATGGATGACACCCCGAAACGGCATTTGGTGATGTTGATGGCAAGCCCATGATCGTTAAGGCGTTGCTCCTGTCTCGAGAGGCTCGCCACCAAAATGTCGTCAAGGTACACGAACACGAATTCCAGGCCACGGCACACACAGTCCATAAGCCGCTGAAAGGCTTGCGCAGCGTTCTTGAGTCCAAACGGCATGTGGAGGAATTCGAAAAGGCCAAATGGCGTCATGATTGCCGTCTTGGGGACGTCGTCGGGGTGGACTGGAATCTGGTTATAGCCACGCACCAGGTCGACCTTGGAAAATACCGTGGCGCCAGCCAGGTGTGCATTAAAGTCCTGAACGTGAGGGACCGGATACCTGTCGGCGATTGTGGCATCGTTAAGCCGGCGGTAATCCCCGCAAGGACGCCAACCACCGTCTGCCTTGGGGACCATATGGAGCGGGGACGCCCACGGGCTGTCTGAGCGGCGCACGATCCCCAGTGACTCCATAAGGCGGAACTCCTCCCGAGCGAGACGGAGCTTGTCCGGTGGAAGACGCCGCTCCCGGGCGTACAAGGGCGGGCCAGTAGAGCGGAAGAGTCGGGTAGTAGAGCGTTCGGGTCCATCGCGACTTGCAAAGGAAAATCGGGGTCACCAGTGTAGTGGGTGCGGTCACCGCGGAAATCAGGCCAGACGCCAGGTGAGTAATAGCTATACTTTATTTCGCAAGGCACACAAACACCGCACTCAAGAACTCGTGAGTCGACACACCCAAAACCTTTTATAGTCCCAGACCACCTGACCCAAGGGAACTGACCCAGGAAGTGACCTAATCCCTCCCGTCCACTGAGTGCCGAGTGGAATGACCAAGGGAGTGGCCTAGCCCCCGGGCGCCGCCACAATGGAGAGTTAAATGGCTTGCACCTTTCCTTGTGTTCCCATTCCACATCTTTATTATAATTTGTTTCTGATCCCTAAATTTTATATTGTGTTGTTCGGACACCCGGGATATAGAATTGTTCTGAATTATTCTGCACGTGACCAGGCCATGGTGTAAACAGTTTAGGGAAGTGTATAAAGATATGTTTGTCATCCAATAGTTTTGGAAGTGAGGCAATTACATCCTGAGAGGTTGGCAATAAACCAGCAAAAGTCAGCTGAGTATGTGTTAATATTAATGTAAAAATTACCTTGATAGAAACATAATTTTCTATTTTAAAAGAAACTTAGGGCCATTTACTGCACTGAGTTCAGTTCTTCCATTCTTGGCCAGATACATTGAGTGGCATTGTAGGAGATTCAATCTCAGTTTGAAAGGGTCCTTGTATGTCTGGAAAAAAAAATGTTTAATGTTTAATGCTGCTGGCAAATCTATCATCCTTGAGTTGCACTTGAGAAAGTGGTGGTGAACTGCTTGTTTGAATTACTGCAGTCTAAAGAGTATATATGAGTATTTTCTCAGCATATCTATTGAAGATGAAGGGTGGGATTCTGTGTAACTTGGGGAGTGATGTCAGGGAGGGGTGATGACGCATGTATTGAGTTCCTATGTGCTTGCACTTGTCCTAATAGGTAAGGAAGAGAAGGCATGCAGTAGTGTCTCATTCCTACCTGGAAGAAGATGCTTGTAATACCACAGTGGTTAGAAAATCCATCTAACCAGTCTTCCAATGCCAGGTTAAATGGCCTGCTTGACCCTGAAAAAGACTGCCTGCAACTCTGCAGCAGCCAACATATCCATCCCCATGCAGACATCCAAACTGCCAGCAGAATGGCTCAAACCACTAATCCCTTTTGAAAATAGTGCATCTGGCCTCAGCAGTGTGCAGCTGCATAGTCAGGCTCCAAATCACTTGATTCACTTAAGAGACCTACTTGCAAAGCTCTGTTATAACTTAGAGAAGCTTAACTTACTCCAGTAAATTGTTTAAAGTTAATGGGAACATTTTCGAAAAGCCAAATATTCATAAGTCGGGGTTATCATGGGGACTGACTGTATTTTGTAGATGGTGCAAAGGTTATGAGTGCCAGTGGTGTGGAATGAATGTGTTAGGATTCAAGATGGATGGGATGCAAGCTTTTTTTGTCCTGGATGGTGTTGAGCATTATTGAGGCTGCACTAATTCAGACCAGTAGAGAAAGGTCCATTGCCCTCATGGTATGCATTGCTGGAAAGGTTTTATGACATTGGGCAGTGACCAGCTTTCTGAAAGATATTTGATCTCCAACTTATGGCCATAATATTTAATGTGACTGAATCATTGATGTTTCTGGTCTCGCATATGACCTTCAGGTTGTTGTTACAAGATTTGACGATGGAATGCTGTAACGGTGGTGCATGCCGGTTTTGTGGATTCAGATCAATGATAGAGAAAGAATACTTCAGCAATGTAAGATTGAAAACAGTACTCTTATTAAAACATCAGTAATGCAACAAGCCTCTCACTTTTCTGCAAGTTGGGTTTCTGGCTTGCGACGGGTTTGGGCTGGAGAACCCAAAGGTCTCTGGCACTGTTCCCAATGCCAGTCCGAGGAGAAGTACGATGAGCTCACCAATAGGTTATATTTATATAATCAATAATCCCATGCTTTTTCTCTTACCTTGTCAGCAGATTTCAGCTTCATTTCTGCATCAAATATTTACGATACAAAGCTATATACTGCACTAGGTACCAATCTAGTCTAAATCACCTTTTCGTAAATAAGTTGGGTCTCATCTCACGACTTTATCATGTTTTAAAGAAGCATGCCTGCCTCACGATTTAATGTTTTTCTCGGCAAGATGCTGTTAGCTGACAATTCAATTTCAGCCTCAGACATGTTTAACCCTTGTATTACAAATATCTATAAATAATTATTAGCTCCCATGTTGAAAAATTGTATCTTCCTGGCATCTGTACGGCATCAATCCCAGCCTGAATATTGTCCTGGCCTTTTCTATTGCAGGTATGGATGCTTAATTATCAGTGAATTGTAAATCAAATATAATTCTCAGTTTCTCTTTTTTTACCTTAAAATGGATTTGTGGAGTACAAGCTACAGATGAGACAATTGAAAATGTTTGGACAAGCATTTTGTCCGTGGGAATCCCTACGCTGATGTCCTGGAGCTGAGATGGTTGACCTTCAGTTTCAGCAACCATCTTGCTTCTAGGCTTGGTGCAAATCCAGCAGTTGGAGAATTTCCTCTTGATCTGTATTGAATTCAGTTTTGCTCAACATTCAAGTGCAGCTTTTATATCAAGGGCTGTCATTCTCGCCACATCTTTGGACTTCAGCTCTTTTGGTCTATGTTTTGGACCGAAGCTGGGAGTTCATCATGAAAGCTTATGCTTGCATCGTTGACCTGGTAGATTTTTTTTTTTAATTACACGCAGTCATTAACAGAGTAGACTGACGAGACAAGAATTACATTGAAGTTGTCCTGCGTTTTATCATTGGGCTAAATCTTACTACATTCCACATTGTCCAATAGATGCCAGGGTTACAACCGTATTGGGACAACTTTGCAAGAATCAGGATGCTGCTGAAGCAGTGGTATTCAGTATTACAGCTGGAACATTATCTGGCCTTATATCCTTTGTATCCTGTATTCTCAACTGTTTCTTGCTATCAGGTGGAATGAACTACATTAGCTAAGGATGGGTTTCTATGATGAGGTTCATGGGAGGGATATCGGTGTGCCCTGAATGATCCGCAGTTCCTCATGGATGCACAGTTTTGTTTCTCCAGATCTGAGTTTCATTACAGGCATCCTTGGTATGAAGAAAGAACTGTGTACCCACAATACCAGAAATGGTGGTGATTTCTAGTTTTACTATTGGGGGCAGTTGCAACTGCCACAGGTAGATTAATGAGGATAAGATTAAATAAGTTTATGCTTTGTGTTGAGCCGCTCACTACCTGCTGCAGACCTAGTTTGGCAGCTATGTTTTCAAGCCTTGGCTAGCTTAATTCGTAATGGTACTGTGAAACCACTTTTGGTGAATGATACTGAAAGATCTTCCCAACTGCCCAAATTCTATTTAAAATTTTGTATTAATTGGTCTGGCAATCCAAAACATCTCTGCAGATTATCTTCAAGTTTTAAGAACATGTCAATTGACGTAAACGATCTTGTTATTAATATAGTTTAGATTTTCCGTTTCAAAGCGCTAATTCTATATGTTTTTAGTGTGACTGATATCTTTGGTTTGAGTGTCATCCACAAGTTGCAATGAGTGTTGTGACATCAGGTATAGGCAAAGCTGTATTCAATTGAAGTCGAATTTGTTCTGTTTATAATGGTTTTATTTAGCTAATCTTGCAACTGTCCAGAACATCTGGCATCAGGGATTAGTTCCAGGAGTGAGAAACCACAGTTACATATATTCGGTAGCAAACCTGGAACAGTTTTCTTCAAAGAAAAGGTTGAGGGGAAATTTGATAGAAGTGTGTAAAATGACGAGGGTGTACAGTGGAACGGTTTTCCTTTGAGGAGGCCTTGAAACTAGATGTCACTATAAGAAAATGGGGAGGAGAATTATAAATGACATATGGAAAAACTGTTACACCATATGTGCTTGGAATCTGGAATGCATTGCCGGAAGCTGTGGTGGATGTGGCCTTTGAGGCAATTCCATTAATACGTGGCAAAAAAAAAAATTGCAAGACTGTCAAAAATGGACTGATGTGCTAGTTGTGAGCTACTCTGGTACAGACACAATCAGCACTATGGCCTCCTGTGCTATAACAATTCTATCAATGTCCAAGAAGCTTAATCCTGTCCTTCAAAATTTATTGTATTGACTATACATCGCGTAATTGGATCATGTTTTCGTCACTAATTTCTCGCAGTATTACTGAATGCTACGTAAATATGAGAGATTCTTTTTATTGAGTCATTATTTTATTATAGATGATTTGCAGTCCACAGGGAAACCTTGATTTAGAACTTGCTTTTAGAAAAAAAAAACACACTTTGCTGGATGGAGTAACTTAGTAGGTCTGGCAGCTTCTCTGGAGAATATGAATAGGTGACGTTTCGAGTCCTGAAGAAGTATCTTTGTTCTCCAGAGCTGCTGCTTGATCTGCTGGGTTATTTTGTCGTCTTTGTAAATCAGCACCTGCAGTTCCTTGTTTCTACATTTTAGTATCTCTGCTATTGTTGGGAAGAGGGTTCAGGATTTATAAACAGTAAAAGCACGC
This sequence comes from Rhinoraja longicauda, assembly GCF_053455715.1. Classification (NCBI taxonomy): domain Eukaryota; kingdom Metazoa; phylum Chordata; class Chondrichthyes; order Rajiformes; family Arhynchobatidae; genus Rhinoraja; species Rhinoraja longicauda. Next base: position 22,801,258 of record NC_135977.1, on the reverse strand, counting down.
GGTGGTCCAGCCCCTACTGAAAAAACCTAACCTAGACCCCACCTTGCCTAGCAACTACAGACCCATTTCCAAACTGCCATTCCTGTCAAAAGTCCTTGAAAAGGCAATTCTAAACCAATTAGTGCCCTACCTACACCAAAACACCATCCTGGAAAGTTCCAGTCAGGTTTCAGAGCCCACCACAGCACAGAGTCTGCCTTGTTGAAGGTACACAACGACCTGCTTCTCGCCATCGACACCGGCGACTGTGCAATCCTGCTCCTTCTCGACCTCAGCGCAGCGTTCGATACAGTAGACCACACCATCCTTATTGACCGTCTCCGGTACGCGGTTGGCATTGATGGCACTGCCCTGAGCTGGTTCGCTTCCTACCTCAAAGATAGGAGTTTCACCATCAACATAGGCAGTTATTCCTCTGCTCCAGCTAGCCTCTCCTGCGGAGTTCCACAAGGCTCCATCCTAGGCCCCATTCTCTTCTCTCTATACATGCTCCCCCTTGGCCAAATCATTCAAAGGCACGGCATTTCTTTCCACTGCTATGCCGATGACACTCAGCTTTACCTCCCCCTGAAACCCAACAACCAGTCAAATTTAAACAGCCTCTTACACTGCCTTGAGGACATAAAATGTTGGATGGCACAGAACTTCCTCCAATTAAACGAGAGCAAGTCTGAGGTCATCCTATTCGGCCCCCCCCCCCCCCCGACTCCATCAAATCGATAACAGGCAGTCTTGGAAGCCTATCCTGCCTAGTCAAACCGCATGTCAAAAACCTCGGCGTGATATTTGACTCTGCATTAAAATTTGACAAGCAAGTCAACGCTGTGGTAAAAGCCAGCTTCTTCCAACTTTGTACCATAGCTAAAATCAAACCTTTCCTCCAATTCGACGACACTGAAAAAATCATTCACGCTTTCATTTCCTTCCGCCTAGACTACTGCAACTCCCTATACACTGGGATCAGCCAATCTTCCCTGTCCCGCCTGCAACTGGTCCAAAACGCCGCAGCGAGACTCCTGACGGGTACCCGTAAAAGGGACCACATCACGCCGATTCTGGCCTCTCCACTGGCTCCCTGTATGGTACAGAATCAACTTCAAGCTCCTCCTATTCACGTATAAAGCCCTAAATGGACATTCCCCCCCCCTACATCAAAAATCTTCTAACCCACCTCTCTAACTCCAGGTCCCTCAGGTCGGCCGACTTGGGGCTACTCACTATCCCGCGGTCTAGGCTTAAGCTCAGGGGTGACCGCGCTTTTGCGGTTGCAGCTCCTAGACTGTGGAACAGCATCCCTCTCCCCATCAGAACTGCCCCCTCCATCGACTCCTTTAAGTCCAGGGTCAAAACCTATTTCTACTCCCTAGCGTTTGAGGCTCATTGAGGAGGCACGTGAACTGTTTTGTATGTGCTGTTATGTTTGCGTGCTACTGTATGTTTCATTTTTTCCTTAGTACCTAATCAGATGTACAGCACTTTGGTCAACGTGGGTTGTTTTTAAATGTGCTATACAAATAAAATTGACTTGACTTGACTCGACTTATTTCTTGTCAGGAGGCATTTTGTAGCTTGAACGGAATGTTGCATGTGATGTTGTTCTCATGCACCTTGTGGAAGTTCCGGGTTTGTGACGTGTTCTCAAAGAAGCCTAGGGGAGTGTGCCCTGTAATGTTTTTCTTTGTTCTAACATTCTCCTCTTCAGCTGTTTGCTTAGCAGCCCCCTGTGCCAGGGAATCTCTGACATCCCCTTAACCTTCTGTTAAAACTGGGAGGGGGAGATGCACAACATTCAAAACTTGTTGGGAGTGAGGAATGACCAAAAAAAGATTGACACAAAATGCTGGAGTAACTAAGTGGATCAGGCAGCATCCCTGGACGTCCCTGGAGAACATGGATAGACGTTGTTTCAATTTGGAACCCATCTTCAGACTGAATGTAGAGGGGGCGGGAAAGAACGCTAGAAAAGAGCAGCACAGAGTAGAGGGGGCAAGGGGCGAACATTGCTTTTAGGATAAAGAGTTGCGAATTGTTAAAATCGCAACAATTCGATTGAAAAGGATAGAAAAGCTGCGAGTTGTGTATCCATTGCAAGCAGTAGGTGGAGGGGACGTGGGGGAAACCATGAGGTCAGCCAGGTTTTGAGGGGGGGGTTCTTTGGGGAGTCCGTGGATGGGGACAAGGGAGGAGATACAGGGACAGGTGTTGCATCTCCTGCAGATGCAGGGGAAAGCACCTATGGATGGGGTAGGAAGGGATGACTAAACCTAGGAGTTGTGGAGGGAGCGGTCTCTGCATATGGCGTGAAGGATGGAGATGGGAAGATGTGACTAATGGTGGGATCACGTTGGAGGTAACGGATGTGTTGGATGCAGAGCTTGGTGGTGTGAAAGGTGAAGACCAGGGAACTCTATCCTTGCAACTGGGCGTAGAGAGAGCAAGAGCAGGACGCAGAAGAGACGCAGGTGTAGGATCTATCTATGATGGCCGGGAGGAAACCACATTCCCCCAAAAAAGTCATCTTGGATGTCTTAGAATGGAAAGCCTCATCTTGGGAGCAAATGTGAAGATGGAGGAATTGAGAATAGGGGATAGCATCTTTGCAAGAGGCAGGGTGGGTGGAAGTGGAGACTATAACTGCGAGTTGATAGGTTTATAGTGGATGTCAGTTGATAGTCCATCCCTTGTGATGGAGACTGGGATCAAGAAAGGGGAGAGGGGTGTCAGACACAGTCTGGATGAATTTGAAGGCACAGTTGAAGTTAGTGATGAAGTTAATGAAGTTCTGGATGAGTGCAGGAGGCAGCCCTGATGCAGTTGTCGATGCAGATACAGAAAGACAGGCCGAGTGGGGATTAAGTAAGTGCCCATAGCTACACCTTTAACTTGGTGAAAATGAGAGGAATTGAAAAGGACGTTGTCAAGGATGTGGACAGGTTTCTGTTAGGCAGGAAAGGATGTTAGTAGAGGGAAATTGGTTGGGTCTCTGTTCAAGGAAGAAGCAGAGGGCCTTGGGACCTTCCTGGTGGGGGATGGAGATGTAGAGGGATTGGACATCCCTATGTCCATGATAGAAATAATAATAATAATAATAATTTTATTTATATAGCACTTTTCATACATTTAAATGCAGCCCAAAGTGCTTTCCACAAAAACAAACACATGTCTGAACAAGAATACAACTTAAAACAGTAAGGACATAGGCTGTTAATAGCATACAAAGCACAGATTTATATATATAAAAATATAAAATGTGCAAAAAGACAAAGGAAGTAAAATCAGTTAAAAGCTTGATTAAAAAGATAAGTTTTTAACTGCCATTTAAAAATATAAATCTGTGCTTTGTATTGGCCGTTTGGGAAAGAATCTAGAGCGAACCTACATCTTCTACCTTGTTCCTACAGTTTGAATCCAACAAGATAGTAATCGAAGATAAACACAAAATGCTGGAGTAACTCAGCGGGACAGGCAGCATTTCTGGATTGAAGGAATGGGTGACATTTCGGGTCGAGACCCTTCTTCAGGCTGAATCGGGGAGAGGGAGATACAAAGATAAGGAAAGTAAGGTGTGAAAACAAGACAAAAGGGATGCAGCTCAAGGAAAATGTGGAATAGATCATTGTTAGCTAGGAGAAGGTAACAACAAAGCAAACAGATAAAATGTAAACAAGGACAGTCAGACCAGTCGGAGAACTGGGACAGGGGGAGGGATGGAGAGAGAGGGAAGGCAAAGGTTACCTGGAGTTAGAGAAGTCAAAATTCAAACCACTGGGGTGTAAGCTGCCCAAGTGAAATATGAGGTGTTGTTCCTCCAATTTGCGCTGGGCCTCGTTCTGACAAAACGTCATTGTTGGAATGGGGGGGAGAGTTAAAGTGTTTCGCAACTGAGAGATCAGGTTGGTTTAGGCGGACTGAGCGGAGTTCAGCGAAACGATCGCTGAGCCTGCGCTTGGTCTCGCCGATATATAGAAGTCCACACCTGGAACAGTGAATACAGTAGCTGAGGGTGGAGGAGGTACAAGTGAACCTCTGCCTCACCTGAAAAGACTGTCGGGGTCCTTGAACCGAGTCGAGCAGGGAGGTACCGGGACAAGTGTTGCATCTCCTGCAGTTGCGGGGGAAATTACCTGGAGTGAAGGTGGTTTGGGTGGGAAAGGACGAGTTAACCAGGGAGTTGCGGTGGGAATGGTCTCTGCCACAAGGGGTGGAGATGGGGCTAGTGATGGGATTCCATTGGAGGTGTCGCAAATGCCGGAGGATTATGTGACGGCTGATGGGATGCAAGGTGAGGACTAGGGGGGCTCTGTCCCTGTTGCGACTGGGATATGGGGAACAAGAGCGGAGTTGCGGGATATCAAGGAGACCCGAGAGAGGGCTTCATCTATGATGGAAGAGGGGAACCCACGTTCCCTGAAGAATTAGGACATCTCTCTATGATGGAAGAGGGGAACCGATAGTAATCCTTGGGTTTTTAGGAGTGCTTGCAGGAAATTACTCGTGATATGCCACTGCGCCTTCAGGATTAGCTGTGGAAATCTATAATTTAGTGGCTGTGTTTCATGGGTAGTTGTGCAACTGCACTTTATCGGAATTTGTGTAAGAGTTTGGAGATAAACCATGAATTTGCTAAATACAAATCTTCAGACACGGAATTGCCAGCTGACAGTTGTCTCAGTAATCTTGAGCAGGCCTTACCTGATGACAGGTATCCATTTAAGGCCCTGCTGCAGAACATTGAATTTTGGTGAGTTCAACCTCCCAGATAAGAATCTGGGGAATGGAAGACTGACACAGACTTCCATGGCAAGCTGCACTAGGCACATTCCATGCTGATGTGTAATTTAATCCTATTGAGGGGGCGTATTTTTTTTAAAAAAGTGGAACATGATGGAATATGGCAATAGTGCGAAGATTATCCTGTGGTTGAAGAAATAATATCTGATCAATTGTTTGGTTTATTGTATTGGATCGCACTGGAAAGTAAGAGACTTAGACTTTCTCACAATAGAGATGATATGATAGTCTAGCAATATTGAAGGTGCTATGACATGTTCTAAAACATTTGTGTGACTGTTCCCAAGGTGGGACAGTAATGAGAGGCATGGTGTACAGATCTAGCAATATTACAAAGAGTAAACTGAGTTATTGTTATTGAAGATAGACACAAAAAGCTGGAGTAACTCAGTGGGACGGGCAGCATCTCTGGAGATAAGGAATGGGTGACATTTCGGGGTTGAGACTTCTTCAGACTGGTCAGATTCAATTTTTCGGATTCAATTATTATTGAATATTAGAGCAGCAGTGAGTCCCAAAGCCATAATATGTATATTGCTGAGCTCATTTTAAGTACCATTTAATTATTTTTAGTCCCAGGTGTTTTTATTGCTCACTCTGTCTGTCTGTAACAAAGATGAAGGTGTTTTAAGATACCCTGACCCTTTAAAACCACAACATTTAATAAATAGCTTGAAGTTGCTTCGAAAAGTGTTGTTTGATGAGTACATTTTCCTTGCTGGTTTCCAACTGCAGCTCAGAAATTTGGATTTAAAGATTGTGTTACGTCTGTGTCAAAGCACGGTACTTGTGCATGCCAGATATGATATAATTGCCGTACTAAAATAGACAGAACAATCTCGCAATTAATAGCAGGTTATTCCACCCAACTGTCTATGTCAGGTATATATTCTACATGAGCTAAAAAAAAGCAGCCAGGTTTCTTTGAGCATAACTAAAATAACAGATCTCTGGTGAACGTTCACAAAAGGACAGGTGTGTTTTTTCATGTTCTCTCTGAAGTTGCAGCTGATACTTGTTTACTTTTTAGGGTTTCAAAAAATAAACATTCCTATAAATGTTTATATTTATAAATTCATGGTATCTTGAATGTAATGTTATTACATTTTTAATATATTAAGTCAATGATAGTGTATCACAAATGGTTTTTTTTTTCAAGGAAATTACAACTATCACCAAGGATGCATAGGCTCTTAAGTCGGTGCAGCACTAATTGTTCAAGATTACACAAAACGATTAGAATTTAATTATGTAATAACTCTCGATTTTTTTTTGTCTTTTTCTTTTCCCCTTATATTGTGCATAATTGTAAAATGAATTCTTATTTGTATTTTTGTGAAGCTCAATAAAATAATAAAAATAAATTAAAAGAATTTAATTAAGAACATCAGAGTGATTTATGTGAGGTGTAATGATCATAAGTTGATGAGCAAGTCATAACAAAACTATTCCATCTACTGGCATTGTGTGGATTATTGTGCAAATTGTGGTGTGGGTTAAAATTGGATCTAAGATTTCAGTGACGAAGGCTAGGTCAGTTTAAAATTTCAAATCCAGCATTCTTTTTATTGTTTGCATTGTACCATGAGTACAAACCCAAAGTATGCAGATTGAATTACGATGCAGATTGCTAGCACTTGGGCTTAAAAGCTGGAATAGTTTTTGTTAGTTATTACAAATAGAAAAATGTGCAGAAATGTAACATTGGTATGATCCATGATTAGATTTGACCAGTGATCTTTTCATAGAAAGTACTGATTTTGTACTTTGGTGTTTCTGCAGGTTGGTGGTACGAAGGCAGGAGTAGTGCGCTTCTTGGGAGAGACAGACTTTGCCAAGGGGGAATGGTGTGGAGTCGAGCTGGATGAACCCCTTGGAAAGAATGATGGAGCTGTGGCTGGAACCAGGTTTGCTTGCTTGCACAGGTTTACAACCAAGGCTTATGAAAGCATGATGTGAAGCATAATCTTCAATCATAATGAAGATTAATTTTTGATAATCTAGAAAGTCAAATTCAGATATATAACTAGATGTTTTCTAAGTATATATTGAATGAATAATTAATAACAATGATACAATGATACATATGGAGTCTGAAGAAGGGTCTCGACACGAAATGTCACCATTCCTTCTTTCCAGAGATGCTGCCTGACCTGCTGAGTTACTCCAGCATTTTGTGTCTACCATACGATTTGATCTGTCTGAAGATCTTCACATTCACTCGTATAACAAAGATACACTGGATAAGCAAAAAATAATAATGGTAATGTGAGCAATTGACTAGCAAAGAAAATTACCATTGATCATAAAGTAACAGCAAATAAATGAGTCACTAAAAGCAAGGGATTTAATTCTTCATGCAGAATGAATGAAATCCTTACATGAGTGTTAAGACAAAGTTATTCCTATTGCCAAAGGTAGTGGATTTTCTAACAAGACGTGAAAGGAATATTTTTCCTAACGTTTTTTGCCATGCTTTTAGTTTATTTTCTATTTTAAGAAGTCACACACGACTATAATAAATTTTCTAGCGAACCTGATGAGTTTGAAGGTAGTGTGTTGGAAGGAACTGCGGATGCTGGTTTACACCGAGGATAGGCACAAAATGCTGGAGTAACTCAGCGAGACAGGCAGCATCTCAGGAAAGAAGGAATGGGAACCGCGTCTGGTTGAGACCCATCTACAGTCCGAGAGTCAGGGGAGAGGGAAACAAGATATGGAAGGATACAAAAAACATGTACAGTGTTAAAAGAACAGATCAAAGGAGAGGTCAGGATCCAGGCTCACTGGTTAGTTTCAAAAGAATGTAGGAAATGTCACCTGCTGTGCTAGATGTTGAACCGTCAAGATTTTTAAATATTTGGAAAGCAGATTATCAAGTATGTTACGTATTTGGATTCTTGATATTGATTGTAGACATTTCTGGTGAGTTAGTCAAGTAGGTCCAAACCATCATGTGTTCAGGAGCTGAGCAGGCCATGATTGTAATGAGAACAAATTTATTAAATCAATTTAATGACCACCTTTCTATAGCAGGATGCCCAAAACACAAAACAATACTCAGAATGCAGCCTCACCAATGTCTTGTACAGCTGTAACATAATGTCCCAACTGTGTACCCTGACTGATGAAGGCCAATGTACCAAGAACCTTCTTTACCATCCTATCTACCTGTGACACCACTTTCAGGGAATCTTTACCTGTACTCCTCGATCCCTCTGCTCTACAACAATCCCCAAGGATCTACCATTCACAGTGAAGGTAATGCCCTGGTTTGACTTCCCAAACAGCAACATCTCGCACATATCTTTATTAAACTCAATTAACCATTCCTCAGCCCACTTGCCCAGCTAATCAAGATCCTGCTGTTATTTTTGATAGCCGTTTTCACTTTCTATGAATCTATCTACTTCAGTGTCATCAGCAAACTTGCTTATCATGCAAAACATTCTCAGCCAAATCATTGTTATAAACCACAAACTGCAATGGGCCCAGCACTGATCCCTGAGGCACAACACTAGTCACACCCCTTCAGTCCAATATGCAACCTTTCACCATCACCCTCTAATTCTTTCCATGAAGCCATTTCTACATCCAGACAGCAAATTCTCTGGATTCCTCGCAATCTAATCTTCCAGAACAGCCTCTCAGGTCCTGAAGGCACAAAAATAAGTAAGCACGTAAATTGTTACAGCAATAAGCATTTCGTGACAGTAAAATCGTTAAGTGCTGTTATGGCACTAGATGATGTGAACGTTTTTACTGATGATGGTCAATTTCATTAATCCATATTTTGGCTAACATTGGTGAGTTTTAAAGTATACTAATTAAGAAAAAAAACTAAGAGAATATTTTTTTATGGTTTAGATACTTTCAGTGCCAGTCCAAGTATGGTCTGTTTGCACCAGTTCATAAGGTTACCAGAATCGGATTTCCCTCAACCACACCAGCTAAAGCCAAGACAACTGTACGAAAAGTAGTCGCCACCCCATCAAATCTCAAACGAAGTCCTAGTGCATCATCTATCAGCTCTTTAAGCTCTGTGGCATCTTCCATCAGTGGGAGACCCAGTCGATCCGGATTGGTAAGAAATTGAACAGATGCCAAGTGTTATTAAATCTATCCTACACTTTTTGCGAGGTGTCTATTGTTAAATTTCCAGTTAAATGTACAAGTTACTAATCATTCATTTTTAAGAGGGAATATTGGCAAAACAATGGAGAGAAGAAAACAAAGTCTTGGGTTAGATGACCAAGAAAGAAGAGGGTGAAGAGTAAAATGTGGGGAGATGAGATGTGAATGTAGGTTATGAAGGCAGGGATGGGGGAAAGATGATGGGAGATTTGGGGAAATGGCTAAAGGTAGTAAGAAGCAAGGAGGTGGGAGTTAAATGGAAGGAAAAAAATAAATAAAGGAACAAAATGTGAAAAGAAATAACAATAAAAATAAATTGGAAGGCAGTAAGGAGGGGAGTGGAGTATTACTGGAGTTTGCAACAGTGTGGTTGGGGAAGTCGACCAATTTCATTCAAAAATGCTGGGTTGCAAAATTATATTTGATTAGACATTGGCGAAGCAATCATTAATATACAGAAGAAGGGAAGAAAAACGTTATTTAAATGTATAAAGGTTATAGGCACATCAGTCTCCCTATTCCTTAACAGATCAGTAGGATTTTCCGAGCCAATCGTTGTTATATGACATTAAGTGACTACCACAGAGGTTTGCATTATCCTTTTATCATAGCTTTAATGCACAAGGAGAAAACAAGAAAAATTTCCAGTCAACAAGGAATCTGTAGTAATAGACAAGCATAACAATTATTCTAATAACTGCTGTGTTAAAAATTTCCCCCAGCTAACAGAAACGTCCTCGCGTTATGCAAGAAAAATTTCAGGCACCACTGCATTACAGGAGGCATTAAAGGAAAAGCAGCAGCACATTGAACAGCTTCTGGCTGAACGAGACTTGGAAAGAGGAGAGATTGCCAAGGCAACTAGCCACGTGGGAGAAATTGAACAGGAGCTCACATTACTTCGAACGGGTCACGAACAAGTAAGAGCTCAATGAGACTAATGGCTTAATTGGCTAGTCATTGTTTCCAAGGGTGCAATAGAAATTAGATGAGAGGATATATAATTCATGTGCGATGGCCAAGATAACAAACAAAGACAAGAATAGATTTAATGAGGCGCAATGTACTATTAGATTATATTTACCTATGCTTTTTTCATTGAAGGTTGTTTGTATTTTCACAGGGAGTGCCTGCTTCATATGGAGGGAAATGTTGGCTTTATGTGAACCGGCAGCTTTGGTGTCCAATTGATCTTTGTCCAAATTGATCTCTTTTTTTCCCACCCACCAACCAATCTTACTGGGCAATGTCATAGATGGAAGACATGGACTCAAGAAAGATGTAATTGGCAAAGAAGGGATGGGAAAAGCTAACTGTCTTCCCTCTGATGAAATGATTGAAACGCTGAAGTAACTTCGCCAACATACAGTTTCATCAGAGAAACAAGTGCAACACCTCATGCTTCCAAGCATTGAAACCAGCTAGATTATGTTGCAGGGTAACAGGTGATTGCAAACATGTCAGCATCACTGTACCCAGATAATTGCAGGCAATTGGTGAATCCACCATTCTGTGAATCAATCCAGTATGTAATCTCCATCAATCTTGCCCCTCATGACAACAGCAGCAGAAATATTGCTGCAGGAAAATTGACATCAAAGATAATCGTAATGGATTATTGTAATCGTTATGGGAAGGGGAGCCCTTCTCAGTTAATGGCTCATGAACAAACTAATTACTCTTAATCAACAGCGGCTACAAAATGACCACAGTCCTTGAAATGCCCTAACATCTACCATAATCTGTGCTTGTGATGAGATTTTTATCTTTTCCAACTGGGGGAGAAAAGTCTGGTTTCATGAAAGTGGCCTGGAGACCCTGTAGCTATCAAACATAATTGACATGTATTCTTTGACTAGAAATGCATCTTGTCACAAGGAGGAAGAAAATTGATCTGTGTACATCTGAAGGCTGAGGGACGACAAACGAACTGTGTGTGTGGAGTGAAGGAGATCTAACTGATAACTGAAATGTTTAGATTCTTCACTGCTGTCAAAAGCATTTGTAGCCTGAATATTCCAAGGGCCTCTTCCATTGAGAGCCAAGAAAGAAAGTAAGTTGGTCGATATTGTGGCAGTCAGTGCCTGCTTGAAGTATTTCAAAAGCTTCCTCAGTTGAGGCACTATCTTTGACATGAGTCCTGGAATTTATTCCACGTCGTTATATGCAGTTGAAAATCTATTTTCTTGTGGACTTATGGGCAATGTAAAAGCCACTTAAGCAACATTGTGAACTTTCTTATATGTTATTGTTCAATCTCTGAATGCAGAATGTATTGGAGATGGAGGCGAAAATGGACCAGTTACGAGCACTGGTGGAGGCTGCGGACAGAGAGAAAGTGGAGCTTTTGAACCAACTAGAGGAAGAAAAAAGGTACTGTTGAGATAATTTTTTAAATACATTATAAAAAAGATGAAAATTTGTAAGAAAAAACATAAAACATTTATTTGAGAAAAGCAAAGCTTTGTTTGAAGGTATCACAAAATGCTGGAGTAACTTAGCGGGTCAGGCAGCATCTCTGGAGAGTAGGAATGAGTGATGTTTCGGGTCGAGACAATTCTTCAGACTGATGTCAGGGGGGCGGGACAAAGAAAGGATATAGGTGGAGACAGGAAAGTGGGAGAACTGAAAAGGGGGAGGGGAACAGAGGGACAGAGGAGCTATCTAAAGTTAACTTCTCTACATCGACGAGACCAAACGCAGGCTCGGCGATCGTTTCGCTCAACATCTTCGCTCAGTCCTCCTTAACCAACCTGATCTCCCGGTGGCTGAGCACTTCAACTCCCCCTCCCACTCCCAGTCTGACCTTTCTGTCATGGGCCTCCTCCAGTGTCATAGTGAGGCCCACTGCAAATTGGAGGAACAGCACCTCATATTTCGCTTGGGCAGCTTACAGCCCAGCGATATGAACATTGACTTCTCTAACTTTAGATAGCTCCTCTGTCGCTCTCTTCCCCTCCCCCTTCCCAATTCTGTCTTCCTGTCTCCACCTATATCCTTTCTTTGTCCCACCCCCCTGACATCAGTCTGAAGAAGGGTCTCGACCCGAAACGTCTCCCATTCCTTCTCTCCAGAGATGCTGTCTGACCCGCTGAGTTACTCCAGCATTTTGTGATACCTTCGATTTGTACCAGTTATTTTCCTACACAAGCTTTGTTTGATATGAGTCAAGTCAGGCTGTTCATTGCCATAACCATAAGAACGGTGGCCTACAGGAGCAATGGAAAATCTTGCTTGCAGCAGCGTAACAGGCACACAGACTCGGATAAACACAAACAAATTATACATTAACTTAGACATAAATTACACAAGTAACAAAAGAAAGACTGTACAAAAAAACAAAACATTAGCGCAAAACACAATTAGAAAACAAAACCGTCCATGGTCGTGCAAGAGGGTGAACCACCGTTTTCAAGTAGGAATAGGCTAGTGCATGTAGGTTCAAGAATTTAATATTTGTATGAAAGTAAGTGTTGCTGAACCTGTTTGTGTGGAATTTCAGGCTTCTGTGCTTTCTGCCCAACGGTAGCAGTGAGAAGAGGGCATGACCCGGATGATAGGGATCCTTGAGAGATGCTGTCTTCTTGAGGTAGCGTCTTGCTTGGATGCTTTTGATGGAGAGGAGGGCCGTGTCCTGGATGGACCGGGGTGAATCCACCACTCTCTGTAGCCTCTTGTATTCCTTTGCACAGGAATTTCCAAAACAGGCCATGATGCAATCAGCAAAGTATGCTCTCTAAAAGAATCTGTAGAAATTTGTTGGTGTATTTGGTGACATGTTGAATCTCATTAAAGTTTAGTTTAGTTTAGAGATACAGTGTGGAAACAGGCCCTTCGGCCCACTGGGTCCATGCCGACGTGCGATCCCCGCACATTAACACTATCCTATACCCACTAGGAACAATTTTTATATTTACCAAGCCAATTAACTGACAAACCTGTTCATCTTTGGAGTAGGAGGAAACTGAAGATCTTGGAGAAAACCCATGCAGGTCACGGGGAAAACATACAAACTCCGTACAGACAGCACTCGTAGTCGGGATCGAACCCGGGTCTCCAGCGCTGCATTCGCTGTAAGGCAGCAACTCTACCACTGTGCCACCGTGACCGCCCTTACTAAGAGAGTAGAGGCGCTGGTACACCACGTTTGTGATTATATTTGTGTCAGGCCCGGGATGGGTCATCTGAGATGTTAATGCCCAGGAATATGAAGCCACACCATCAATGCACCAATGAAAACTGGCATCTGGTCTCCTGACATCCTCTTTCTTAAGTCAACCTTTGGTTACCTAGTCTCGCTGAGCGAAAGTTGTTGCCGCAGCACTACTTAACCAGCTGTATTTCTATCCTGGCCGTGAACCCATCAACCACCCTTGATTCGGCCATCCACAGTAGTGTCGTCGGCAAATTTGTAGATGGCATTGTAGTTGTGGTTAGTCACATAGTCATGGGCGTAAAGTGATCAGAACTAGAGGCAATGCATGCAGATTTGAAGTGCACCTGTGGTCAGTGAGTGGTCACCTGGGGTCAGTGAGAAGTTGTTGTTACTGATCCGCACTGATTGAAGTCTGACAATGAGAAAGTTAAGGTTGCAAAGAGAGGTACAGAGGCCCAGATCTTGGAGCTTTCCAATGTGTTTGGAGGGGAAGATAGTGTTGAACGCTGAGCTGTAGTCAATGAAGAGCAGCCTGATGTATGTGTAGGAAGGAATTGCAGATGTTGGTTTAAACCAAAGATAAACACAAAAAGCTGGAGTAACTCAGTCGGACAGACAGCATACATGGAGAAATGGAATAGGTGACGTTTCTGTTCGAGACCCTTCTTCAGTCTTCAGGTCTGAAAAAGGGCCTCGACCCGAAACGTCACCTGTTCCTTTTCTCTAGAGATGCTGTCTGACCCGCTGAGTTATTGCTTTTTGAGTCTTCAGCCTGATGTATGTGTTCCTGTTAGCCAGATATATCAGAGCAAAGTGGCGCCCCAGTGAGATAACACCTGTTGTGGTAATAGGCAAAAAGAACGGGATCCAGGCAATTTCTGAGGCAGGAGTTGATGCACACCACAACCAAGTTCTTGAAGTCAACTTGGCAACCAACTCAGAAGTCAAGTTATTCTTGGGTCTAGCCTTATAGTTTTACAGCAGTATATATTATTTGTATTATGCATATGAACTGGGAAAGGTTTGTAGCCTGAACACTTTTTCCTTGCCTTCATTTTCACCTAATATTATCAGATATTCTTTCTACCTGATAGATTTTCTTCCTCAGGAATTACTTCTGTTTTTACCAACAGAAAAGTGGAAGATCTTCAGTTCCGAGTAGAGGAAGAGTCTATTACCAAAGGTGATTTAGAGGTAATAACCCCTCACCCCCTCCCATCACCCCTGATTTTCAGAGATCATTGAACAAAAGACCATGACCATTCTGATAGGTATTTTGCATGTAACAAAACATGTTCGCTGCTAGCAATTATGAAACCAGGGAATAGCAACACTGAATTTTTTTTTTGAACGCCTGTTGGTATAAAAGGGATGAGAGGCTGTGAACAGTTCATGCTGGTGGGTGATAACTGTTGATCAATGGAGAATCAGGATTTAATATCTTAACATTTCAAATTGTAATTGGGTGATTTGGTTATTTGGCATGGCGCTTATGGCTGTGTGGTTGTAGTGGTGTCAAAAGATTATTGATTGATTAATAGTTACGACCTTACCCCCTCAACAAATAGTGCAATTTTAAGCGATTAACTTTGTTATATTCCATTGAGGATGAAGGTTTATTCTAAATGTGCTTAACAAGTTCTGTTACTGCTTCAAAATAATTTCTTCACATTTAACTTAAATATATTCAAATATTTGAGAATCTCATAAATAAGAGAACTATGATATAAATCTGGCAGTCTTTGGTCTATTGAATCAGAGGTTTTAAAGTAGTTACAGTATTTTCAGTGTTGCAGTTCTTTATTTTAGGGATATTCAATTTATGAAAAACAATCAATGGCAAACCTTTGAGGAATTAATATAGGGAGAGAGCAGATAAATTGAATAAAGGATGAAGAGGAACAACCTAATAGAAATTTATCATGTTATGAGGGGCATAGAGAGGGTAGATAGTCACAGTCTTTTTCCTGGGTTGGGGATTCTAAAACTAGATGGAATTGGTTTAAGGTCAGCAGGAAAAGGGGGGTATTTCTCGCATGTGGTATTTCTCCCCCCCCCCCCCCCCCCCTCCCCCTCCCAATAAATAAACTAACACTCTTTTTAACTTATCAGTTTACACGTATTTCCACCTAGGACTCTATCAATGTGATATTAGAATTTTAAGATCCATTTTGGATGTAAAACTCTTAAGGGACAACTTAAATATTAATTTTGATAAAACAGTAAGAGTCTGAAGGGTCTCGACCTGAAACGTCACCCATTCCTTCTCTCTAGAGATGATGTCTATCCCGCTGAGTTACTCCAGCATTTTGTGTCTACCTTTGAGTTAACAAGAACTCTATTCATGGGGGGAAAAAAAGCAATCTTCCGGAATGTAACATTTAAACATATTGGAAAAAAAAACTTTGTGTTGTGCTAAATAAAACATTTGAAGTTAGTTTTAATCAACAGTAGGCTCAAATCAAATAAATAGAATTGTTGTAAAATACCGAAATGGGCCAAATGAAGATTGAGGAAGTTTTAGACCAAATCCTGCCAGTTTTATCAGGAAACTTTGGATGTCTTCAAAAATAATGTTGATTTAAAGTTAGTCATTCTGATATGTGAATGCTTTTGTCCTTGAAACAAAAGCATGATTGTTGTAGCCTAAAAGATAATAGTCAAAGCTAAATTATGATATACCTGGTAACCTATGAAAAAGACCAATTATCGCATTTCTGATCTATATAGGATCTTAAACAAACCCAGAGGATTCAAATGCAAATGAATTCCGTATTTCAGCAACTGGTTCTTGCATTCCTGTCATTCAGAAACACGCACTTTACCTCCCCAATGTCTCATTAGTTTTATCCAACAAATACCTGAACTCGAAAAGTTATTGTTTTAATTCACAAACAGTACAAGGATAACTCATCATTGAAGAAGTATAATTGAGCTCCAGTAAGTCTTTTGAACAATGCAATTAGCGGATGCTCAGTCTGTATTTTGGTGCAGTTGCCTTCCTAAAATAGACAAATAAATGGTGCAAATAAATAAATAGATAAATAGACAAATAAATAGACTAATCAAATTACTAGTAGAGTTCAGATTTCTACATAATAATGGAAATCAAATTAGGTACCAGAATATGTTTCTGGATACGTATTCCTTTCAAGAATAAAATTATTCCAGGAAAGAGGAATATAATCAACAAAAAAAAGCTCTTTCATTGAAGTGTAGATTAAAGCAAAATGGATTGGATGGTATAAAAGTTTTTTAAAATAAATACTGATCGTTTAACCAGAGTGCCACTTTGTGGACATTATTATATGCCAGCATTGCAGGAACTTATACACAGCTATCTGAGTAAAATTAGATGAAAAGATTACGTAATATGGTGCAAGGCAGTTGAAGACATCCAACTTTGAAATAATTTCTAATTTGAGCAACCCAAAATACTTCTATAAAGCAAATACCAGAACTAACTGCAGTAACTGTTTTCTCAGCATTGATTTACTTATATGCATGCTGCTTTCACAGCTGCACAGAATGAAATGCAATATATTTGATAAATAAATCTGCTGTAAACCCCTATTAATTATAGACATGTAACTAGTTTTGCTACCTTTATTATTTGCCTGTACATGTTGCATTAATTTAAATAAATACAGCCTATCTGAGCATTAATAGTGAGGAAAAGCTACTGATTTAAAAAAAAAAAAAAGTGTTTGCATATGTGTTATGTGGGTTCAAACAAAAATTATACATTGACTGGATTTTCCCACTGCACTTTAAGTTTTATCCATCCCTTGGGTTTTGATTTGATTATTCGCAATGCAACTTTACAATAGCTCCATGCATTTTATAGGGCTCATGTGCCCATATCATAGGCTCATGGCACCTATGATATGTGATATAGTAGTCCATTTTTTTTTCTTGCCGAGTCTGCTACGCCATTCTCTTGCTACGCTTTAAAAGCTGGGCAGGTGTGTAGAAAAATAAACCATTCTGCAGTCTAATCAGAACTGCTGTATGCATAATGCATCAGTAGATATCCTAATGACTTCATGTATCAAACGCCAAAAGATCTGTTCAAAACACTGAATTTGCTCATCAGAAATGTATATTTATTTAATAATGACTGAGATATAATGTTATATTTTGAGGTAGTAAAGTAATTTGTCACATCCTCATCGATATTCAAGGTTCTGAGCAAATGCAAGACATTTTCTTTATTTGTATGCCATTTGAAATTGGTCAGAATCCAGATCAAATTGTTACAATTCATCTCAATTATATATTGTGTAGACTCTTGTGTTTTGATTTTTTTTGATTGATATAATTATATGGATTGAGGCCCTCATCATTTCAGAGTCTGATTTCCCTTGGATTTAGTTTAGAAATACAGCATGGAAACATGCATGGACCCACCGAGTCCATGCCAACAATCGATCAACCATTCGCAATAGTGCTATGTTATCCCACTTTTGCACCCTATACACTAGGCGTAATTTATAGAAGCCAATTAACCTATAAACCTGCGCGTTTTTGGAATGTGGGAGGAAATCGGAGCATCTTGAGAAAACACGCAGTCACAGGGAGGACGTACAAACTGTACAGACTACACCCGTAGTCATAATTGAACCCAGGTCTCTGGTGGCTCTACAGCTGCACCATTCTGCCATCCCTAAGAAGTGCCCCTTAAAACCCACCTGCAGCAGATGATGATATCTGACTGTAATATGCATTGTTCGATTGGTCAACAACAGTGCTTATTATGTTTCTTTTCTAGTATTCTGAATTCATGTTCAGATCTAGCATTATCAGGCATCATTGCATGATTCCTATGAAAAGCCATGACGAAAAACCTCATGTGAAAGGTTAAATGGTTGATTTAGTCTGAGTGACTTAAAGCCTATTGAATTAATTTGTGTCACTTTTGTACTGCCAACATGTTTAAGAGATCTAATTCTCTTGAAAAATAAATTTATTTCATTACTGTGCCAAATTAATCTGAGCCATCATTTTGAAAGTAGAAGATGTAAATTCAGGGGGTGGGAAGTGTCCAATATTTAATTTTATAATACACAAGATTGTATGGCAATCCAATGGATTAAGTTTTAATAACTCAGAAAAATTGCTAGCCTCAGAACTGATTAAAAGAGAAAAATCATGATTTTGGACTATTTGTAGCATTCTCACTTGCATTTCAGTGCTGTTCATTATAAGATTCAGATAGTTTAGTATTGGGATAATTTAGCTATCTTAATACTCAGTCTTATCCTCAATAAATATAATTTTGTTCCTTCATATGCAAAGTAGCCTTTATTCTTGTATTTTGCTGAAGTATCATTCTCTTATTAGAAAGGATGGCTGAGGTATCTGGTGTTCAAGCTGCTCAATGTTTGATCATTTTGGGGGGGGTTAAATGCATCTTTTGGGCAGTCCCCTTGTGTAAACCAGAGCAGTTTGTTTTAAATATATATATTTTTCAAATTTTCCTAAAAACTAAATTAAAACAAACTAATTTTTTTCTATCAACTTCAAGTTGTAAAAGTTTCATTTTTCTCAGTTATATGCATGGATGATCAAGTCCAAACCCAAGTGCATTTTTCTGAATGTGCAGTGAGAAATTCACTTTCGGTTGTAATGTAAGTGAGGTTGCAATCACATAATTTATAGCTATGAATCAGTGCAGGAAATGAGAAGGAAAATACTACTGTCAGGATTTTGTGTTTTGCACTTGATTTTTTACCGTTTTAGCCATAAATCCTGTTTCTGATTAGACCATTAAAGTTTCAAGATACAGAAGCAACAAGGGGTTTACAGTAGTAAACTAAAATTTAAGTATTAACTGTTCTGATTTGAACAATGCTTATATTAAACTGTACACTGACTGCATGAAACTTTAAATCTTTCTTTTTTAAACTGTACTTTTCATTGTTCCCTATTTACCCTTGCCAGTGCATACCTTTGATACCATTCTCTATTAAACATTTCTGTTTGCTTCTATACTATTTCTATGTCCAATTTACCCTTTGCATTCCTAACTGTTATAAAAGGCAGAAGGTGCTGGTGGATAAGCCTGCATGTGGCTCCCTCCTGTCGTGCTGGCATGTGATGGTGGCACTGGTGTGTTCTCTTCCTCTCCCTTTTTACTAACAGACGCAGACCAAACTGGAGCATGCCCGCATTAAGGAGCTTGAACAGAGCCTGCTCTTTGAAAAGACCAAAGCTGAAAAACTCCAGAGAGAGTTAGAAGACACTAGGGTAATGGATTTCACAGTTTCAATGAACTCCATTCAATTATCAGCATGTGCCCAACATGGATATTAGTTGCTAACATGGACTTTGTCGTAATATTGCTTAATTGCTGCAAAAAAGATTTACCACTTGGCTAAGGATAGCTTTGTTTTATTTTAAATAGCATTAATATATATTTTAGTCTAATATTTTACTGTGGAATTTTTGAAGGTTTATCCATATGCGTTATGTGATTTGTTTACTCCATGTCCTGCATTAATTGAGCACTAACTACTGATGGTGAGTAATCAACAAATGGGAGTTTTGTATGAGATGTTGCAGAGAACGTTCTTCAATATTTCCAACACTTTCTCGGAAGGAGCATCCACTCTGCAACTTCCTGAAGATCTAGTTAAGATTGTTAATAGATGCAACCCCAAATCCTACCACTGTGTGGTGCAACATGTCAGAGTACCACTGATCGGTGGAAACCTTTGTGGTTTGTTATATTGAGAATATAAATATGTTAAATGCTTATTTTAATTAAGTTTAACTTTAAATACAAAGGGAACTCTATGGGTAATTTTTTAATAAGCTCTTTTATTTGGAAGATTAATATTATCTCTGGAAAAATCAGGAGGGGATTTATGTCATTGAATTGCGATCTTGTTACAACAGTTAAGATTTCGTGTGAAGGGACCTACTACCTTGTCCATGCTCAAGTTGGACTGTCTGTGGATGGAACTTTATTTTGATGTCGCTTTTCTTCCCCACCTTATTTTGTCACCCAGTTTCACTGATCTCCCCTGGCCTTGCACAAACAATCGAAAACAAAAGGTTGATCCTCTGGTTTCCCACTATTCCATTCCTATCTGGTCATTTGTTCCAAACTGAACAAGATTGCTCAGAGATTCCATATCCTTCCCATTTCCAGGATCTTCACCAGAAAACTGTCCACTGTTTCTACAAAACTCCATCTGCTCCTGAGACACTCCATTAGTGCCAAGCTCCATTCTTCTTGTGGACTTCCTTTTTTCCAGCCTCCATAAACATCTCATGAAAACTCTTCCCCCCATATTTTAAGTTAGAAGCCCCAATTGCCCATCACATAATATATTTCGGACAAGTCTCAATTACCTATCGCCTCTGTGGTTGTTGATCTGTACTTTCTTCCCTTAAAGTTTTCCCATGAATATAAAATCCTCATCCTTAGCTACATGATCTTATTCTACTTCTTCTCTGCAGCCTCCCAACAGTTCAACAATGCTGTAGAAATTGCATACTCCATACTTTAGCTTCTCGTACATCGATTACTGCCTTTGCCTCATCGTTGGCGGCAATTACTCCGTGAATCTACTTCACTGCTCCTTAAATATTCTCTTAAATTTTATCTTTTTGACTAAAACTTTCAGTCCTCTTGGCAAATGTCTGGCTCAGAAATGGCTGCGCAATTTATACAGCAGTCAATAAACAAATTTATGTCTGGCATTGTCATTGCAACAAGACATTTTTTTTTTAAATCAGAAAATTAGTTAAAAACATTTGAATTCAAAATTCTGAGATTGGCACACAATTGATTTTGGGCAGAACTTCAATGTGTACAGTTATTCAATATACTAATATTACATGAGCATTTTGCAAAAGCAGCTTCATATATATGTCGCCATTACTTGACAATCAGTAAAAAATCAACTATGACATTTTTTTTGGAAGCACCATTAATTATTGAAAGTGATTAAAAACACAATTATGATTGTAAACATTAACACCTAACTTAACATTAACATTAACTTAATCAGAGCACCTTTGTTTTCATGGATCTTGTTCAAGGTAGATATTCCTGTTTATAACGATATAACAAATATTTTCATGCACAATGTGACTGATTCTGCCTCTTTCTTTAAATGAATGCAGATATGGTGTTTAAACCATGGTCTTCAAATTGAGATCTCTTTCAAAAGTTACAATATTTGATCCTTTCTGTTTGCAATATTGTTGAGTTGGTTAGTGTTTGATATTAATGTGATTATGATGTGCGCCAGGCTACAAAGAACTCATCAAATGACAGAAAAAGAATAAGTGTGGACAGGATGCCCAAATTATGAAATGATGGGAGAAATAAAGTAGATTCCAATGGATTATTGTAATTTAAAACTGAATTTTGGTGTGAAAGAGTAATAAATCTTGAAATGTATACAATTTTTCCCACCCATGTTAAATATAACAACTGCTGACTTTCAAACAAAGTATTAATATTGTTGATCAAAAGATTTTAGAAATTGAGTGAGTATTAGATTCGGAGTGAGTTTGATGATTAAATGATTGTGGTATCACTTACCATGCATTTAATGAGTTGAGAGGGAGGAAGAGTGGGTTTGAGGGAAAATAATATGAAGTTAGGAAAAATAGGGTTGGAGCATTTGAAAGCACAGGTCAATCATCGCAAACTGCAAGAAATCCTCAGGGCTGCATCTTGGACCCTGCCATCATATGCATTATCACTGACCGTCCTTCCATCATAAGACCAGAAGTAGAGATGTTTGTTGACCATTAGGATGCAGTTCCACGTTGCCAGGTGGGGATTTGCCACCTACTCCCGATGTTTACATGTAAGCCACCGCAGCCAGGTCTGCTTCTTTCCATTCAGAATGACCACATTTCAGCTTTCCAGCAGAAAAACTGCAAAAGGTATAGAGCAGCAACTTCCAAACTCGTAGGAACTTTCACAATTTTTGCATGTTTATTATTATTTAGCGAAGACTGGGTTTTATGAATTCAGGTTTTATTAGCTTAATATGTTTACAGAAAACCCTTGTCATATAATTTAGATAACAACCCCTTTGCATTTATTTATATGGATTTTGTTTGATTACTTTGTGTATTTTTAATGCGGCCCATAGTGTACAACAATTATATCCAGAGTTGATGGTCATGAAATTAGCATGAAATGAGTGTCATGACTGCAGCTCCTCTTTCCTGGGGATTATGATGCCTATCTTAATGTAATTCCATGACTGTTGCCAGTCCTCTTATACTTTTGCCCAGTTGCCATTATTCATGTGTGCCTGCAAAGTGAAGCCCAGAGACCTTATTGGGTATTGCATCCAACCCATTCGTATTGGCGAACCACATTTTCTGTCTGTTTTCACTGCAGAGTGACCAAAAGGTTAGATCTCAGTTTGACTTTTTGCCCCCTAATCAAGCTGCATGCTTTGAATTCATATACAGTGCCTTCCATAATATTTGGGACAAAGACCCATCATTTATTTATTTGCCTCTGTACTCCACAATTTGAGATTTGTAATAGAAAAAAAATCACATCTGGTTAAAGTGCACATAGTCAGCTTTTAATAAAGGCCATTTTTATACATTTTGGTTTCACCATATAGAAATTATAGCATTGTTTATACATAGTCCTCCATTTCAGGGCACCATAATGTTTGGGACACAACAATGTCATGTAAATGAGAGTCGTTTTGCTTAGTATTTTGTTGCATATCCTTTGCATGCAATGACTGCTTGAAATTTGCGATTCATGGACATCAACAGTTGCTGGGTGTCTTCTCTGGTGATGCTCTGCCAGGACTGTATTGCAGCCATTGCAGCTTATGCTTGTTTTGGGGGTTAGTTCCTTTCAGTTTTCTCTTCAGCATATAAAAGATCTGCTCAATTGGGTTCAGATCAGGTGATTGACTTGGCCACTTAAGAATTGACCATTTTTTAGCTTTGAAAAACTCCTTTGTTGCTTTAGCAGTATGTTTGGAATCATTGTCTTGCTGTAGAATGAACCGCCGGCTAATGAGTTTTGAGGCATTTGTTTGAACTTGAGCAGATAGGATGTGTCTATACACTTCAGAATTCATTATGCTACTATCATCAGCAGTTGTATCATCAATGAAGATGTGAGCCAGTACCTTCAGCAGCCATAGCACCCCCACCACTGTTTTTCACAGATGAGGTGGTATGCTTTGGATCTGGGACAGTTCCTTCTCTCCTCCATACTTTGCTCTTGCCATCACTCTGATAAAAGTTAATCTTCGTCTCATCTGTCCACAAGACCTTTTTCCAGAACTGTGGTTGCTCTTTTAAGTACTTCTTGGCAAACTGTAACCTGGCCATCCTATTTTTGCAGCTAACCAGTGGTTTGCATCTTGCAATGTAGCCTCTGTATTTCTGTTCTTGAAGTCTTCTGCGGACAGTGGTCATTGACAAATTCATACCTGACTCCTGGAGAGTGTTTCTGATCTGTCGGACAGGTGTTTGGAGATTTTTTATTATAGAGCGAATTCTTCTGTCATCAGCTGTGGAAATCTTCCTTGGCCTGCCAGTCCCTTTGCGATTAGTAAGCTCATCAGTGCCCCCTTTCTTCTTAATGATGTTCCAAACAGTTGATTTTGGTAACCCTAAGGTTTGGCTAATGTCTCTAACAGTTTTATTCTTGGTTCTCAGTCTCATACTGGCTTCTTTGACTTTCATTGGCACAACTTTGGTCCTCATGTTGATAAACAGCAATAAAAGTTTCCAAATGTGATGGAAAGACTGGAGGAGAGACTAGCTGCTGAGAACTCTCTTATACCTGCATGAATGAGGCAATTAAACACACCTGAGCAATTACAAGTACCTGTGAAGCCATGTGTCCCAAACATTATGGGGGGACTATGTATAAGCACAGCTGTAATTTCTACATGGTGAAACCAAAATGTATAGAAATGCCCTTTAATAAAATCTGACAATGTGCACTTTAACCACATGTGTTTTTTTTTTCTCTATTACGAATCTCAAATTGTGGGGTACAGAGGCAAATAAATAAATGATGGGTCTTTGTCCCAAATATTATGGGGGGCACTGTAGCTTCACTTTATTCCTTTCCCATACACCTACAGATTTATGATTTGTTTGCATTCATGTAAATAATGATTTATTTACATGAAATCTCTAAGATGTGCCTGTTAAAGCTAATTGAGTGTGCAACTGGCCAATTTGAGCATTTGATTTGATGGCAAGACTCTTGAAAATGAGCATATTGTAATAATTTGCTTAACAATAATAATTGGTAAAAGTTGTTTCTGAGTTTATAAAAGTCGAAGTATTAATTGTATAGAATTAGAGAATGTATGTCGGTGTATTTTACTTTAATTTGTGTTTCATGGTGGGGGTATTGCACTTCAGGTGGCCACTGTGTCTGAGAAGTCTCGGATTATGGAATTAGAAAGGGATCTAACGTCACGCACAAAAGAAGTCTCAGAGCTTCGACAAAGACTCGTGGGCGTAGAAATTTCTGGTAATGTGGAGAGTGCACCTTTGTTGGAAGACATTTCCTGTATGCGAGAGAAGCTTGCAACGATAAATGAAGAGCATCGATGTGAACTTAAAACATTGAAAGTAAAACTTGAAACCGCAGAGGAAGATCACCAAAAGGTAGTTCAACGGCTGCAAGCTGCCAGTGAAAAGGTATCCAAGGAGAATGTGACTCTCAAATCCAAACTAGATCAAGCCACTATTGAAAACTCAGAGGTTGTTAGTCTATGGAAAAGTAAGCTTGAATCTTCAATAGAATCCCATCAGCAAGGCATGGAAGAACTCAAGTTTTCTTTCAGTAAAGGAGCAGATTCCCAAACCACAGAGCTTCTAGATCTGAAGAGTAATTTTGAAAAGCTTAAAACAGACCATCAAATGGAACTTGAGAATATAAAAATACATCAAGATTTTGAAAAATCAAACTACCTAAAAATAACTGAAGGTTTAAAATCTCAGCTATTAGAAGTCACTACAGAAAAGGAGAAAGATATAGATACTCTGAAGTTGCAACTGGAATGTGCTACAAATCAACACCTGGTAGAAATGGAAGAGACTTTGACAAAACTACAGGAGAACAAAAAGAAGGCAACGGAATTGCAAGTTTTACAGGCTAAGAGCACCGAACAGGCACAAACTGTAGAGGAACTAACAGCTAAAATAGCAGCAGCAGAACAAAAGATGATGGGTTATGAATTGCTGCAAGATGTTGAAGCGCAAGGTAGAGAGGAATTCAAAAGGCTTGAAGAGAAGCTTGCAGTGGTTGAATCACAGTTGAAAATAACTGAAGCTTTAAAGCTTTCCGAAGGGAGCAAGGTTTGTACATGCTTTTCCATCTTTTATTTCAAAATGTTGTGAAAATCAGAATCTTGTATAAAATAACAGTCATATAAGTGCTTCGGAGGTAATTTTATTGATTAAATATTTTGCCATTTAAGTGAAGTTGGAAAGATGTTTCCTTAAACGCAACAGCTTTTGGCATATTATTTTCAAACAAACATTCAGGTAAAATGCAAAAGCTGAAACCTTTGTTCAGTTTGGTTTATTAAATTGTGTTCAAAAGCATTCTAACCATGATATTAAGGGCCTAGAGTGTTTAGCGTGAAAGTAATTTTTTCATTTGATATTTTACTTCAATTGGACGTAACATTGTAAAACATTAGTTTGCCCATAATAAAACTAAATTGGAGAATTTATGTGGAGGATATAGTGAAGACCAAATAGTCCTGAGTTTCTTTCAAGATCAAAATAATATGCTCATTCTCTACAGAATTTCTCATAAGGAACATTTACAGTTCACAATGAAACTGAGAGCCAGATGACATAGGTTCAGGTTTAGGGGAGAACAATTTCATTGGAATCTAAGGCGTAACTTTTTCATGCAAAGGGTGGTAGGTATATGGAACGAGCTGCCAGTGGAGGTAGTTGAGGCAAGGTTTCAGAAACATTTAGACAGGTTTATGGATAGGACAGGTTTCGAGGGATATGGGCCAAAGGCAGGCAGGTGGGACTAGTGTAGATTGGACGTTGACCAGTGTGGGGAAGTTGGGCCAATGGAGCTGTTTCCATGCTGTAAGACACCCTGACTCTGAGAGTTCTCATTAATTCCTTTCCTGTTTGCAATATATCTTGTTAAACATCTGTTGGTGACGTTGAATCTGTAGTCTTCTAAGGTTATGTTCTCTACTTTTAGTATTTATTTTGCTACTTTTATGGGTTCAAAATTTAACATCATTGATCACTTTTATATTAGCTACTTTTCCAATTTATTTTCATTAATATTTATCATCGATTGGAGAAGTGACATCCACTTACTACATCCACTTAAATATTTTTTTCATTAGAACATAAACAGGAATATTAGAAAATGTTCACATATTTATTTTTTACCTTCTGCCAGTCACTGACTCTCCATCCTCAAATTGTTTCATGCCACATATTTGCTTCTAATTTATTATCCAGAATTCCAAGTTGCATTTATTTTGTAAATTAAAGCTGCACTATACAAGATAAACATTATATTCGATCTCCAATAAGGAAACTAATCAATATCAGGCGTGAATGAATTCTGAGCAACAAGATTCAGGAAAATCTTTCTGATCACTGTTTCGTGATCATTGCCGATGTTGATCAACAACCAAAATTATTGATTTACGTAGAATCTAAGCAACATTCTGCTGTTGCCAATGTGCTAAGAAGGAGGAAATAATGATTTTTAAATTGTTATTTCTGAATCTTATGCATCAATAAACCTTCAGGAGAAGCATGTTCTGTTGATGCTTTTATACAGCATATGTATTTGTTTAGTCTCTCAAATAACTCGATTTATATAAAATGCTATTTTGGATATTGCAGCTTTAAATTTGTATCATTCTTGAGGTTTTTTTTTCTTGTTTTCTATTGTTTCAGCACATTTATTCCTTTACTTTTTTTTGCAACAAATTTGCAAACATGTTACTAGGTTAGTGATTTGGACAAACAGCTGGAGGAGCAGGATCTGTCAGTTGTTAAGCTGAAGCAAAATCTGACTTTAGTGAGCCAGGAAAAACAAAATTTCGAGCAACAACTTCAGACAATGGTAAGTGACTTGTTGCACGTTACGTTCTGTAACA
This sequence comes from Rhinoraja longicauda, assembly GCF_053455715.1. Taxonomy (NCBI): domain Eukaryota; kingdom Metazoa; phylum Chordata; class Chondrichthyes; order Rajiformes; family Arhynchobatidae; genus Rhinoraja; species Rhinoraja longicauda. The sequence continues at coordinate 22,774,048 of NC_135977.1, read as the reverse complement.
CAAAGTCTCATTGAGGCAGAGATGTGATACTCTCCTTAAGGTGGGTGCTGGCTCTGCTGCCATTCTTTCCAATTGCAGATTGGTGATAGCTGACAAGTTTTACCTGTTGCTTTCTGGTCAAGTAATAATCAACATTTTTAGTGTTATGATTTTGTGTGTTGTGACAGAGAATTATCATTGTCTACAAGATTTTCAAAAATATACTGGTTTTGGGCCTTAAGATGCTTGTTCTGTATGAAAAGTAGCTCACAATATGTCAATTTGGGATGTTGATTATTAGAGAGAGAGTCTTATCTAGAGGATGAAAACAAAAGTGGATGATGAGAAGAACGTTCTATCTATTTTCAACAAGAAGTTATTAAAACTAAAGATCATCACAACATAATTAGTTTAAACATTGCTGTATATAGTAACTTTTAGACCTTGGCACCCTGTATTATTTTTCCTCTGATCTTGATATTGATTATTGAAACTTTTCAAATGTATTTCATGCACTTGCAGAAAGAACAATTTGATGGGGCATCTGGTGCACAACACAAATTGCAAGAGACCTTACAAGGTAACTTAAGTTTTGTAATACTAATTGACTTCTCTGATAGAATATTCTGTGCAGCGCATGTATAGTAAAGCTAATGATGCCTGGAATTAATTGAAAGGAATATGGCACGGAGAAAAGCAGTGTGATAAAAGTAAGCATGGTACGCAGGAAAATTGTGATAATTCTAAATAGCAGCTAAATATGGAAGACATTGGAATACTATATAGGTTTATTGATGATCCCAGTGGGGGTAATGAAATGCACTGAGAATGGTTGAATTTTATTGGGTAAATGGAGGGACCTAAATATGCATTTGTATCGATAAAAAGTGAAGACAGCATGAGAAATAAAGTTACCGAAGTGAAAATAGATGTTTTGCAGATAGAAAGATAGATTGTTAGACAGTTTGACATTACAAATATCTTCAGCAGATATTGTCATTTTAAATCTCTTGTAGGAAATATCTAGAAAGATATTTTTTTAAACAAGAGGTCCATGTAAGATTCACCTGAATAATACTGTAGAAAACAACTGAAAGTTTTCAAAGCAAAATTGAAGCCTTTTAATAAGAAAAACTATTTATAAAAGAGTGAGTGTGAATGTGGAACTCTGGGCCCATTTCATGGTTGCAGTCTATTAATTCTTCTGCAAAGGATTTTGATTGGATTGTAAAGGCTAAATATTTTGAAGGTATGCTGAGTTATGTGGAAACAAACAATGACACAGATTTTGATGGGGTTGTGTGCTTTTTTTAATCCTTTATTGGGAAACGCTGATATTTAGTCAATGCCTACTGGAATATCTAGCCACGATGGTCAGGTTTATTTCTGATATTGCTTCATGAGACTTACAATGGGCTAGCATGCCACTGTCTCGTTCCATTGGCTCTCATAGTGAAATGGCTGGTTGAGTTCCAGAAACTAGACATTCTCATCCAGTAGCACTAACCACCATGGTCAATAGAATTCTGGTATGGTTAAATTGCAATGGTTCTATTTGAAGCTTAATCCCCAAACTTTAGGGCTAAACTAATATTTAAAATTGTTAACTTGTAATTTTATATGTTTTTAAATACTTTCTCAATTAGAAACACTTGCAAAGCTCCTTGTGAAAGAAGAGCAAACCACTTCACTTTCTTCTGAGGTAGTGGAGCTCAAATCTCAGTTTTCTGGTAAGTTATTTTCTGAAATGTAAAAATGTTTAATTTCGAATAAGTTTATTTTGTGCAATGGTTGAATTGTTGCTCTGGATTGTGTTTTCAATTGTGTATTAAATAGGCAGGTTTATCATTCATTTTTATTGAATGCTTTTTGAACATAGAATGGCATGGGGTATTATAACAGATATATAGAGAATGTGGTTAAAAGTATGGGTTTCTGGTTTTTGTGACAAATGGTATAAACTACAAGAAGGAGGAAATGATGTGAGCCTTTAAAGCGCTGTTTTGGTTACAGCTGGAATACTGTGTCTAATACTGGGAGCCACATGTCAGGTAAAACATGGAAGATTTTGAAGAAGGCACAGAAGAATCCACAATGATTTTAGGGATGAGAACTTTAATTGCGAAAATAATTTAGAAATGATTTGGGCTTGTTCCACTTGAATCAAATAAGTTTACAAAGAGATCCTGAAATAAATATTTTGTATCGTGAAGAGTGGGTAAAGAATGAATGTGACAAGCAAATGAACCATAAGTAGTTTAACTTTTAGTGTGATGGTTGCTGTTTACAGTTTTGTAGTGATGGCTTTTTCTTTCTTCAGCTCTGGAGAGAAGAACTAAAGTTGAGGAGGAAAGGGCTGAACAACTCTCTGAGGATAAAACCAAACTTGAGAACACCATCTCTGAGATGATGAAGTCTTCAGGGGACAATTCTGCCCAACTCACAAAGATGAATGAAGAGCTGAAACTCAAAGAAAGGTGCTTTGAGTGTAATGGTTTTCATGTTATGTGTTGAACAATAAGTCATTCTTGATTTTAAATGTCTATTAATGTTTGTTAAAATGTTTAGATGTTAAAGCATTACTATTCTGTGTTTTTAATGCCCTGAAAAGGGGAGAGTACAATTA